>NC_133584.1:41241252-41553197 GCF_964106895.1 Numenius arquata
TATGTGGTGGGTATAATATTGGCTGTGTGGCATATTTTTCTGGACTTAGCAGGAGAAATGAAAAATTGCATACTGTTTTATTTCCATCTATTTGAATTGACATAGACCAAGAATTTTTTCTCTGTCTTTAATTTATTTCTGTACAAGCTGCAGAAATTTGATCAAAGGTACTTGGAAACAAAGAGTTTTGGTGCTGTTAAGAAAAAGGGGCTGTTTGTTTCCTTAGGCAGAGTTTTTGGCATTAAAGATGATTTCTTATTTTGACTCCATTCTCTACTTTGTCCGTGATACAGAGTACATATTGCATGAATATCAGTACATGGAAAAAATGTCTTAACTCAATTTTCTGCGCATACTGAAAGCTTATCCAAACACTTGTTTAGAAATGTCAGTGGAAATGGAGTAAGATAAGGCATTCTCCAGAGATTTATAATACTTCTTTGTCTCACTTTCAAATCATTATACGAACATCTTAGAGAGATTTTGTCATTTCTTTGAAGCGGTAATGTTCTAACCCTATATAGGCAAAACCACACAGTGGAGACAGATGGGATCCAGCCATTTGGCAGGTTGAGACCCATAGATACCAGTTAGCTTTAAAGTGACCCAAAACCTTAGCATTTCATAGGTCCAAATATCTGGTAGGTTGTGGCAGTCACATCTGTCCTTTGCCAAAGCTTCCCTTAATGCAGGTAGGGAGAAATGCTCAAAATTCACTTGAATTTCAGTGATATCTCCATAGGGTTTTGTTACAGGGGAAATATACATTGCCTACCTGCCTTTGGTATGATTTTGGGATGAAGGTGGGCACCTTAGCCATTTGACAATATCATCACTCCTCTTCAGAGAATCCATAGTGAAATCTGTTGAATGTAGGGTGAACAAGGAAGTCAGTAGGGATGCTGTGTTTTAGCCTCCAAGTGAGATGGGCTGGCAGAACATGAATGGGTTTATTACAACACTTAGAAAGGCGCAGAGATACCAGTTCTTGGTTAGGTGCAGACAATACAGGCCAGGAAGGTAAGGAAGGGAGTTGGCAGACAGAAAGATCAAAGAGTGAAAGATGTGAGTCAGACCAAACTGCAAAGCAGGCTGAGCAATTGTGCCAGGAAAGGATGGGAAGCATCCAGATGCTCCAAAATGGGATGACATCTAATTGGATGTTTCCTAAGTTCATCGTACAGAGTAGGCAGAAGCTTTTTTGGATATTTTTGAGGAAAACTGTGTCCATATGTAACGTCTGAGACTGCTACACTATACTGTTTGTATGATACACCCAGGAGTAGTCTTGATCCAGACATGCTCTTCTGGGTTTCAGAGTTGTTTGAGAAGCGGTTCTCTGGCTTTTCTGGCTTCTTGATCATTTCACTGGCTTCTTATAGCAGCCAGTTTAGCACCATCACAGAGATCAAACATCATGTACTTTCCCAAGACTTTTGGCATTGTTGATCATTCAATGTATAAGTAATACTCACCCTGCACCCCAGCCCCAGGAACCTATGTTTATGTCAGTGAATGCATATGGGCCCTTAAACATAATGGCTGAGTGCAGTGCAAACATGACTCTAGGTCCTGCCATTCCTGGTTTCTGATTCATCATTCTCTCCCTTCAGCAGGCTGGGCTGCTTTTTTGCATGTCTAAAATTCTGCATACATTGTATAGGACCTAAAGTAAATTCCTTATTTAGATAAAACTGTCCTCTGCCTTTTCTGCCTCCTCCTTTTCCACCATTGGTATCTAAAGTACAGATGCTGCATTTAGCATCCCTGAAACAGGTTAAAGTTGGTTTGGTTTTGTATGTTGTGTGTCCTGTCGAGATGGCACATGAATATGTAAGAACATTTCCTCCCTTCTGACTTGGTAGTCCAGGTCAAACCAGCACCTACTTGTTGGCCAGATTTGTGCTGCATAACTGGTCTTGAAAAAGGAATGAGGAAGATAATGGAAAAAATCTGAATCATGCTCTGAAAGCGCCAGTCTTTCTCCACTGACTATAGAGGGAGCTGAGGACCAACAGATTCTAATTTAAATGTTTTGGTTAAGTATCAGTATTAGGTGGGAAGGATTCAGGCTCTGTAGTCTATTGATACAAATATGTGTGAATGTATGTGGCCATGAGGGAAGCAAAGAAGATGACTGTGCATGTGTTTTCTTAAATTTCAGGTGTGATCTGACATTCCATAAATTTCACATAGCCTTAGATGGAAAAAAATGGGGAAATTGCTGTAGTTATAAACTAAGAAAACTTCCCTTATTGTGTTGTTTTGCAGTCTATCTGTCCATTTTTGAGTCTGCAACATCCACAAATCCTGCAGGATTTAAGCTTCTTAAAGTTATAGAACTAAGGAAAAAATTCTTTTCTGTGATCAAAGAATATGTCATAGGGGATTTATGAAAATGAATAGTAAAAACAAAACAAAATCATAGAAACTATCAATTCAACATTCAAATGACGATCCAGAGAAAAGAAACTTTTAACGCTGCCATCAACCAGTATACTGCCAATTGGATCAAAAGAAAATTCATGGCACAGTGAAAGTAGGTAAATGTAGCTGAAATCTCTCATTTCTACTTACACAACATTTACAGCTACTGTTAAAATAAGATTTTTACTGTGCCAAGGAGAGAGACTTTCAGCAAAGCAAAACTCATTTTGTGTATGACCTTTAAAAGTCATCAGTTTCAGATGACCTCCTCACATACAATGTAGTACCCCTTTTCAGGTAGTAATGAACTGTCTGCTCTAATACTTTCAGGTGAAGCGGCAGTTAAAGTTATAAATGTGGAGAAAATAAGCTCCCAGGCTTATCTTACTGGCTTCATCTTTTAAACGCCATCAGACCTGCACAACAAACTAACTTAATGCAGCCTTAGAATAAAGTTATCAAGGCACCAGAAGCAGAATGCCTTGCATTTTTCATTTAAGTAAAATGTGTGGCAAAACTTAACTTGTAAATATGTCAGAGTGATAAATTCTTTTTATACTTGGCACTGATGAGAGAATAGATTTTAAATTTTAAAAGTGCTATGCTACATCTTGTTACTTCCTGTCAATATTAATATTAGAAAGCAGTAAATTAATCCAGTGTTTGCATGACCAGAGAGGCATACTTGGTGTAAAACAAAATATAGCATCATTTCAATTAAAAAAGCCATCAGTTTTTAAATTCTTCTTGAAAATGCAGAAGCAGGTATATTGATATGTATCACTTTGAAGAAAATGTTGCTAATGCTGTGTGACTTGCTTTCAAGATAAAATCTGCTCGCTAGTGTAGAGAAACCATTTCTGCAAATGCTGAATATTAAAATGAAAAGAGTCAGTCAATAAAAGTACTGAGAAGGGAAAACCTGATTTTTTAAAAATAATAAGGTTGGGAACAGGGGCTTAAATTATTTACTGTGTTCCTGAGGGTTTAGAGTGATATATGTTTACATTCTTCCAGGCTGTATGTGTTTGAGGGTAAACTAAAGTTGAATTGTTTCAGTTCATTATAATTTTTTTTGGGAGTACTGAGAATAGTCTATAGAATGGCATACAAGATGGCAAACAATTGTTATAAACTGTTACTGTGATTCCTGTAAAAATAAGAAATCTCTAGGGAGCTCTTATTAAAAATATTTTTAAAAACCTTACTACATCATTTCCATAACCAATTATTTTATTTGCTTCATGCTATTTTATGAAGATAGTAAGTTTAATCTCATGGGTTTTTGTCTTTTTTTGTCTAAAGTAGTAATTTAAAATATTACTGACATTAAACTGATAATGCAGTTAACTTTGTACGTTAACATTTTCTGTTTAGTTAATTCGGGATTTCTCATATCTGTAAAACCCAAAATGATAAATCAGTTAATGAAACTGTTTAACATCTGTGTGCAGCCCAATACTTATCCTTCAAGTCTAAAAGAGTTTTGCTAATTATTTCACAAAGAACAGTAAAGAGACTTGGCAAAAGTGGAAGTTTTGATAAGAAATCTACTGTTCATAATAAATAATTGGAGAGGAAAAATGGATGGGTGATAGCTGATAATTGTTTAATAAATCAAATCTGCCCATCCATGGAAACTAACTTACTAATATTTGATGTTTTCAGTCGCCAGCGTCTATGTTTAATGAAGTTGGGGTGCCTAAAACAACCACTTTATTTCCTGTATAGCCACAATTCTTTAAATGATCAATGGCTCGCCTGTACCTGAGGCAGGAGGCCCCTGTGAAAAAAAGCACAACAGTATGTGGATACAGAAAGTACTGAAAAATTGGTTTGGACAGTTATTCTTAAGTATGATATTTCCTGAATATTTTTATTTCCAACAGGAGGAATATTACGTCAATTTTCTTTTCTTTTTTTTTTTCCCTCTCACTTTCCCAAAATTTCATATCATAGGATTTTTAAAAAGCAAAACTGTGTGTGTAACAGAATCACAGGGTATTTGAGGATATTGAGGTTGGGAGAGACTCTGGAGGTCATCTGGTCCAATCCCCCTGCTCAAGCAGAGTGACACGGAGCTGTTTTCCCAGGATCGTGTCCAGATGGCTTTTGAATGTCTCCAATGAATGACTCCGCAAACTCTCTGGGCAACCTGTGCCAGTCCTGGGTCATCCTCCCAGCAGCAACGTGTTTCATGATGTTCAGACAGCACCTCCCATGTTTCAGTTTGTGCCCTTTGTCTCTTGAACCACTCATGGCTTCATATCTCATGGTTCCTATAACAGCCATTTTATCCTCTTAATGGAACCTTTTACTAATCAGAAAAACTCATATCCCTTAGCAAATGTTTACAGAAGAGCCCAAATATGGATTGATGAAACTTGGATAGGAGGTGATGTGCTCAGGACTGCTTTGTGCCTCATTAGACAAGGCTCTCTTAGCAGTTTGACTGAGAGCTGCATATGCAGCCCCTTGATTCTTTCATTCCTGAAACAGAGAATATATTGTTTTCTCTATTCTTAGAGTAAAATGACCAAGTCTAAGTCTGTGGAGAAATTTTATGTAAATTCAACTGTTATGGTTCGGTGAAAAAAGTGTGGACTTAAAATTCCTATCATTAAGTTCAGTGAGCTTTCATTGCCAGTGACCTGGCATTGCGTGGATGACATAAAGACACCTTAATGTATCTCCTGACCAGACATTGAGTTCCATGCAATGGTTTCCTGTAGCATTGGACAGCTGTGTGGCCTTGGGAAAACAAAATATGTAATTGGAAAGTTTTGAGATTTTAGGAGTTCTCTGAGAAGCCCTAGTGTAAAAGGTATTTCTTTTATTCCAGAATTAGATTCTCATTATGTTTCAAGTTTCTATTAAAGTCCCATGCCATTATTAGAACTACTGTAAATCCATCTTGGAAAAAAAAAAACCCTACAGTGATGACAGTAGTCCATATTCTCTTCTAGACTTATTGTTAAAAACACTTTTTCCTTCCACTAGTAAGAAGTAAATGGATAATATTAAAAAAAAAAAAATATATATCAGTTTGAACAAATTAGTTTGATTTAAAGTAATTGGAAGCAGAATTGCATTTATAATGGAGTATGGCCTGCAAATATGCATGAAGAAAAAACAGAGTACAGCCACAATATATGGTTCTGCTTAAAGAAATTTCTTTAATGTCAGAATATTTGTGGAAAACAGACATCAGAAACCTTCTAGATTGTAAATCTAGTCCCCTGTTACAGTTAGTAACAGCAAATTATAATCCTTTTCATAAATTACACCTTTTTGAGTCTGAAGTTTATTTGCACTGACTTGACTGTCTCCAGTAGACCTCTGACCTGTCTCCCACCTCCAATGCTGTTTAATTTTTTTCTCTTATTTCTATCCTAAAATTACACACTGTTAATTCATACCCATTTATTCTAGTGCCTTGTTCTTTATTTTAAATAGCTATTCTCTTTTCCTGATATATATTCCTGGGTGTATTTATAGAGAGCAATCAGGTTTTCTGGAATTAGTACTTTTGAAATAGATATCACGCTAATTGCCTTCTTATTTCATGCAAATCTTATGGGCTGGAAGTCCCTCTCTAGCTTGGAGACTACTAAGTGACATTTTCTGTCGTCATTTGCAGGACTCTCTGTTTTCCTGAGCCTACACCCTATAGAAGCAGACGCTCAAGGGGATATGGGCAGAGAAGATGAAAGCAGGAGCACTCTGAGCTGCCAGTGCTGGCAAGGGTTAGGCAGTTATCTACCTATTACGCTCATAATCCTATGGTTCAGACCTTTTTGAAAGTGTGTACTTTTCCTTGCTTTTATTTTTTGTTGGTATTTGAGGAAATACATTGTTTATGCAAGTGCTGTGCTAATCTAACTCTGAACACCTGCATTAAAACTGATTCGTTCCTTGAAAGGAAAGCTAGAGTATCATCTTTGTCTGCTACAATTACAGTCTCTGAAAGACATTAGATGATAAACAGAATCAGACAAAGAACATCAAACTGAATTCCTATCTATTTATGAGAATTCCAGTGTTGATTAAATTTCATTGACTTACAAAGCACCCTTTCTTAGTTCTTTTCAAATTCTGTGGTGTACTTTTCCCTGTTCCAAAAAAATGAGGGGGCAGTTATATTAGCAGGTGTGAGCGTTAGATGTTGATACTTCATATCAATGTTACAACTGGAAAACTGCAATCCAGAGACACTGTCTTTTACTAGCAAAGAGCAGAACTACGTGTCAGACTTATGGGGAACAGAAGGGGAGAACAAGCTCTGAGCCAGGCTGTCTTTACCACCTTGCTAAACATTTTGCAAATGCAATTAAACATCCCTCACTGCAGCTGAAAGGAGTTTAGAAGAGGCTCAGATGGTGAACATTCCCTCTCCCCATGTGTTCACTGTGAAGCTGATAGGTCATAAGCACAAGGGAAAGAGCAACCTGCTCTAGCGGGAGGTGTCCCTGCCCATGGCAGGGGGGTTGGAACTAGATGATCTTTAATGTCCCTTCCAACTCTAACCATTCTATGATTCTGTAACTGCCTTCTGTTGTCTGGATTCCTCGGCTGCATAAGAAAAGCTCATGTGTCTCAATGTGGGAATGAAGCACAAAATAATGTGAGGGCATCGCTGCTGATAATCAGGAAAACTCAAGAGGTTGTTGGAAATCACCTTTTCCTGGAACTCTATGTTCAGTTTACCCTCCTAGTTCACCAGGAGTACATGTGAATAATTTCAGCCCTCCAAAAAGGAAGGAAGGAAACCACAGAGACACTACTTGCAAAGGTCCTTGCCCAACAGCATATAGGAACAACAGAGGTAACAATGCCTGGTATCAAAAGGAAGGAGCTTAAATTGTCAGGACTGCTGTGATTGTATGGTTCACAGAATTACACTACACTACATAACTGTAACAGAATAACTGAAAGAGAAGTTATTTCTTCTCTTTGTGAAAGCACTGTTGCCTGCACCCGAGAGGATTTGCGTCCATATCCTTTGTCAAATCCTGGCTCCTCACTGTCTCGTTGTATGTTTCTTCATACCTTTTGGTCAGCTGGGCATCTTCATATGTAGTGTTCCAAAGAAGTGTGAAGAAAATTCTGAACTATCTAGTGAAGGGAAAGATGGGTCTATGGCAGTTCAACAAAATGACCGAAGACTTTGAAAGTAAACAGCTTGCATTAATGCTTAGCATCACTGAACTGCTGACTCCTGGGCACCAAAGGATTAATCAACTTTTATTCTCACAGGAGAAACACCGATTAAGGTTTGGGTTGGTTTTGTTTGTGTTTTTTTTTTTTTCATAAGAGGCATTTGTGGTTTACTGCTAACACTAGCAAAATTGCACAAATAGACAAATTGCACTAGGATGATATCTGTAGCCTGTGAGAGGAGAGGCTGCTTGCAACATGCATTTTTATAGCATGATATAAAAGAAATGCGATTTGCACTTGCTGACACTGAACTCCTTTATCAAAGCCAGCCAGGTATTGCAAAGCAAGTAGCAGATTGTGCTTTTGTGTATTATACAGGATTTATATATACTTCCTCAGGTTTTATCTAATCCAGAAACTTAAAATGATAAACTGTGTGATTGGAACCACCCATACACACAGATTGCAAACCTTCAGTGCTTTCTTTTCCTCTTTCTTTCTTTTCCCATTGGTTCATTAGATGTGTTCTCTATGGGAGATTTAGAAATGATGGCTTTTGTGAAAAATGTGGTAGTAAATATTATTGTCAGAACTTTGCTCTTCCAGGTGCACTCAGGGTTTTCAGTGAAGAAGCTGTCACTTTAGGGGACATAGTATGAAAGCAGTCTTTTTCTAAATTGTATGCATTTTGTCATGTTTTTCTGTTTGTTTCCTGCACTGATTCTGTAATGGAAACAGTTAGATGTTACATTTATTCTATGCTTCTCTTGTCAGTTCCTTATCATTTGTGGGTTTGATTTATTGTGTTGTTCTTATGTAATTCCGTAAAGGATAGCTGCTGTGAAGAGTTTCAGGTGGCTGACTGACTATGATCAAGGGCATTTCATGTTCAAAATGTTTCTCTTTGTGATGATTTGAATAGCCATTTAAGCTTTACAAATTATATAACCTGTGATTTGAATCACATGGACTGGTGAATAATGTAGTATTGAGTATATAGATTTCCTATGAGGTACCTCTGTTCTACCAGTGTAATTAATATAATTTCTGTTTGGATAACAACATTTTTGTTGTTTACTAGTCATTACTGTACTTTCTTCTAATGCTAATGGATTTTTTCATGGATATGCAAATATCCATTAGTTTACGGATTGGGTCAAAGGCATATGCCTCCCTGTATGGAGTGGTTAGATATGTTTTTCTCCCCAGAAACTACCTTTCTTGTAAAAATAATTTAGAAAAATTATTTAGAAAGTGCAAGATTTTTTTATTATTAAAAAAAAACCAACCCAATAACATGTGAGGAAAAATCATCTGCTAGTGAATACAGGAAAGACGTGGGCCTGTTGGAGAAAGTCCAGAGGAGAGCCATGAAGATGATCAGAGGTCTGGAGCACCTCTCCTATGAAGGCAGGCTGAGAGAGTTGGGGTTTTTCAGCCTGGAGAAGAGAAGGCTCTGGAGAGACCTTATTGTGGCCTTTCAATATTTAAAGGGGGCTTATAAGAAAGATGGGGACAGACGTTTTAGTAGGGCCTGTTGCCATAGGACAAGGTGTAATGGTTTTACACTGAAAGAGTAACTCCACCTCAGCCAGACCCAATACAGCTGGGACTTAGAGAGTTACCTGTCATGCAGGTGGATTTCTAATAAACCAGTCACATGTCATAGGTAAAGGAATGCAAAGCTGTGGGCCTCCTTCTGCCTGGAAGGAGACTTTACTCTTAGTTGATATCCATGCTGATGTGGGCTTCTGGAAAGATTTGAAAGAGAAGAAAAGAGCCAGAGGGTAGGCACAACCATCCTCATGAGGAAATTCTGGCTCTTGATTAAGCTGCTCCATTTGAGAGAGGAGAATTTAACTCTACAGGAAATAGATAGTGAAAAGGACACAGTTACTTACTAGGAAGAATGATGCACTGCCCCGCAGGTAGATTCTGTAACTCTTTAAGAATCATTTCTTTTAATCTTTAATTTTGCCCCTCAAATACTGGCACCAGGTTGGTAGGCGTGATTTATCTGTTGCTGCACTAGACAGTAAATTTCCGTTCAAACGTGCACTGCTCTATTACAAACACAATGGTAGTCCTTTGGTTATAAAGTGCAGAGAACTTTCTTTTTTATTAGGACTCCAACAAGCTCTGTGGAAGCTGCTGTCAGGCACTGTTTATGGGTGTTTGAGGGGGAGCAGAAACTCTAAGCCGCAAGGAGGTCTAGGTGTCTTCTAGTCTGGAATCAAAGGAGGATGTAGAGAATGTGTTCTTGTCTTCTCATGGCTCACTCATTCCAGCACTTTACCAGGAACATCCTCTATGTCAAAGAGTAGTCTAATAAAACAATTTCAAACTGTAAGATGGAGGCATAGATTGAATATGCCAACCAATTGTTGTTGGGCTTTGAAGTTCATGACTTGCATTAGCTGGTCTCTGATCTTTCAAGTATGGTGAATAGAGTCTCGAACCAGGCAATGACTTGATACAGATTGGTAAAATTTCTGTGGAGAGAGGCATCACAACTGCACGGAGAGACAGCTGGATAGCCCCATTTAAGTGTTGCTGGGGTCAAAATTCTGGGAAGGAAATGGTAGGAGTACCTGAGAGTATGTCCACTCTGTGAGGTCTGTGCCTGCAAATATGAAAAGAGAGAAGAGGAAGGGATTCAACAGATTTGGTCATGAAAGACATCAGGCCACATTTCTAAGCAGCCCTCTGCTAATTACAATGGCAACTCAGATGTTTATGATGAACGGTGTGAATCACATTTCAGGAATGATTCACTATTCCACTTTGGGACCATGAAGCTTGATTAGTGTTTCTATGTCACTAGTCTCTTATTTCCACTAGTGAACATTTCCACTGAGGTCCATTAGACAACTTCTGCAAGACCAGACTGGACACCAGCCTTGGTTTCCACATACTTATCCGTGGAACACGTATTTCCGTGTTCAAACCCCATGAACTTGAGCTGTCAGACCTATTGTGCAGATTTTTCTGTTTGTTCCTTAGAAAAACCCAAATCATTTCACCATAGAGTAATCCATTAAAACCTTGATTAAATTTCATTTTTGGTATTTTTATATTTCTTTATATTTGCCCTTTTAACATAGTGCTATCAAAGCTGTTATTGATTACTTGCAGGGCATACCCATGGAGACCAAGGTAATTTTAAAAATAAGTTCTGTGGGTCCAGGATCAACTCTTTAGTGAATAAATAATTTTACTTTCAAACAAATTCTTTCAACACTCTGAAAATATTCTAGTGTCAAAGACTTGTATTCCTCTCTTCTATTAATATTCATTAAGAACTGAAAGAAACATGTATTAAGTTCCACTGGGGTTTGGCTTCTACTTTTGTGTTCTCACTGAAGTTTCTTTTAATGTATTCTGAGAAGTCTTTGGTAACCTTTATGCTCTTTAGTTGTGTGCAAGCTTTTACACTTCTTCCTCCACAGAAATCACTGTCTGGTTCTGAATGTATTATTGTTGTTTTCTGTCATATTGCAGACCTCCTTTGCAGCTTGTTGAGACTGAGTGAATCTTCTGTTCATCTTGAATGAAAGCTGGTACAGAAAATTGGACACATTCACCAGGGTAATTGCATCTATTTGCAGTTCAACTTCCAGTGGTTTTCTTGCAGTGAGAGAATTGAGATGTGGTGACAGTGTTAGGCTTTTTGACGCAAAGCTGCCTGAGATTCAAGTATGATGCATTCAATTCATTTCTCTTTCTATGGCAAAGAGAAGACCTGCAGTAAAGATATTTGTTTTCCCAGCTGCTGTCCTATAGACTCACTAACTGTCTTTTTCTTCCATCTTCTGTATTAAAATTTTCCCTGCAATTATGGTGTACTTATATTTGCTTTGAATAGCTTTGTAAATGATTCCCCTGTAATAGAATATTATTATATGCTAAGAAATATATTGAAATACCATCTTAACAACTATCAAGAATATACTTGGTAAATGTGGTTTATAGATTGTTGTCAAGTGATTTAATTACAGGGTAAAATTCTGATTTTCTAGGATTATTCTTTTTATTGAATTGATCTTTGAAAATATTATTTCCAATGTCTCTTGACTGGTCTTAGTTTCTCAGATGATTTATTGACAAACAGATGAATGCATAAATTATGAAGAAAACCCATTTTCATAGTCTATACTGATGGAGTGCAAAAAGGGACACTACTGTATTTCTGTGAAAATTTAAAGAAAAAAGGTATTTATGGTATAGATTTACACCACCAGAAATAGATATGCTTTTTAAGTTACTCTGATAGTGGCAGATCGTGTCTTGTAGGTAGAAAATTAGTTATTGATAAACTAAAATCTTCAAATATAAAGCAGTGATGAAATCTTAAGTAAAGATCACATTTTTCAGCAATATTTGCTGAAGTCAATGACAAAGATTACACAGGTTTCTGGACGGATAGCCTGAAATTTCATCAGCAAATAAAAAATGTACTATTTTTGACATAGAGCTCCAGCCTGGGCTTTCAGTGGTGTCTTTTAAGTGATTGTTTTTGGGAATTCGTATGAAGGACTTAATGAACATCTCAGTAGCAGTGGTACTCTAAAATTCTAAAACATCAGAAGTAGAATAATATCTACTCATTTACAGAAAGGTATTTATTGTGGCAATGAAAAGAAATTTACATGTAGCGGTTTGAAACTCAATCAGGATATTGAAATTAATACAGTGTAGGCTTTTTAGTATTGGTAAATCAGTGTTCAGTGACACATGGCTCTTTAATCCACAAGCTGTTCAGAACTAGCAATAATAGCATAAAAAGCAATTGCAAGCTCTCACTACCAAACCTCACTCTTAGCCTCCTTCTGGCCCTATCAGTCTTGCACTGTGAGCTACGGGGTGACACAAATTTGCCGGAGGATAATGAGAGCTCTCAGCTTGTTGACTGCAGTACTTTCCTGGGAGATGAGAGATGTGGTCTTATTCCTCCTCAAGCTGCAGAGAAGGCTCCTCTGTGTTTTAAAAGTAAAAGCATGAAGCAGCTGTGTTACCCAGACGAAAGATCCAAAGGCAGCCAAGGGCAGGACCGGGTCCAGGCTGTGAATCCCTAACACAGAAATAAGACCAGTCTAAGGGAGAGGGGGATTTCAGACATGCCTCTGTCTTTGTAAGTGTCTAGTTATTAAGAAGAGGATCGCTGAGACTTGCCTGATTTTTCACTCACCAAATAAAGAGCCAAAATGCCTAAGTGTGGGGTTTAAGGATTTAATTTCCTGTGAGGTGCTTAATAGTTAGCTATGGCAGCACAGAAATTCCTTGTGAATTGAGGCCTGAGACCTTTCTCACACAGTTCACATAATTCCTAAGATCTGTGTACTCCTACAGTTTTCTGTTAAAAATGAGAATATTCGGTGCATGCTGAATTTTATGACTTTAGAACACTGAATGTTGTGGAAGAAAACGCATATGATAATATATTTGATGCCTTTGTAAATTTTACATCCTAAAAAACTTTGTCCATCTGGGATAATTCTATAGACAGTTAAGCCACATGGTATTATTTTGTTGAGGGGAAAAAAAACCCCAAGATAAAACTTCCCATTTCAGAATATGAAATATGCCATGAATAGAGTAAAGAAAAAATGTTTCTGAAGTGATTAGGATAGGCCTGATTGTTCAGGTCTAAAAGGGATATGAATCTGCCTTTCCGTCCCAAAGGAGGGGTTTGGAGCCCACTACGAGCTCTGTTGTTGACATATGGCGGAGAGAATGAGAGGTAAATGAAGAGGTTCCAGTGGGCAATCACGAAGCATGTTTACTTTATAGATGTTAGGGATCTTTTGGGATTTGGGTTGGGGTCTTTTTTTGGTAAACATTTCAATTTAAAAAGGGAATTGCGTGAAATAGGTGGTGAAAAGTTTATAATTGTACAATTTACTCTCACAAATGAAAGACTGGGCACACTAGTTATGTTTATGTGTTCTTGAAGTTAGTGGCCGCCCTCATCTTAGCAGCTTGCAACTCTGGCATGCTAAAACTGTAGTCCTAAGAAAAGAAGAAAGTATTGTCACGGCCCCGAGGGCACCAATAGGCCTTCCTGGCCCTCCCCAACCTCTGCTGGTGTGCTTCCTCCACCCCTGCCCAAGGAGACCCACTTGGCTCAGCTCGGGGCCCCCAGTCCTGGCTGTTACTGGTCACTCCAGTGCCCAGCCCTGTTTCCTCACTTCATGGCTGGATTTCCTGGGTTGATCTTGGACGTGACTTGTTACTTTGCATCCTTACGTTGTGACAGTCTGAAGTCTGGGGTGCAAACATGAGTCATGTGGAATAATCAGAGAAACAGCAGTGTCTTTAAGGATTGTCAGGAGGGTTGCATGTTGTCCTTAACAGGTGTCCCAACTGCTGAGCTGAAAGCACAGGAGCACAGGGGGGCTGTATCTCTGGCCATGAGCAAAAGGAGGAGTGAAGCAGCTGGTGAGGCCGGGAGCAACTGGGAGGGGTGGCTGTCAGAGCCGAAAGGGTGCAGGGAGGAGGTGGCAATTTCAGACAGGTTTTTCCACCCGGAAAGGTGTCAGAACCCCACAGCTTACAAATCCCAACCTGAGTAAGTGGTGTTACTGGAAGAGAACAACCTGTGGGTCTTGCAATAGCCTTATTGGAAAGCTAGAGCAGAGAATCGCAAAGCTATTATAGGAAGACATCAGAAGTAGACATTTACTATTATCTGCTTATGTTTCTTTCTTTTCTTTCTTCATGCCAAATGATTCATGTTTGTGAGTGGGGAATAGCAGCTTATCAAACAATCTGAAGCTTAGGTCAATATTCTTAGGCTTCTGAATAAGAGTTTGAGATCTTTTTTTACTGACTTATAAACTTGAGTGTAGGTGGTTTTGCTATGCGTGAATGAAGAACAGAAGGTCTTCATGGTGTGATGTTTACTACTCTGAAGTGGTTTCTTTTATTATTATTAATTTCAAAATGGAGAGTTCTGAGAATTTCTCCGTGTTCTTATATGAATGATACTTAAAGGTAGTAGTCTAGAAGCCATGGGTTATCACTATATAAATGAATTCAGATCTGTCACTCATTTTGAGCAAGTGGCTCAGAAGACAACGTCTTATGTCAATATTTTGACACTGTCAACACTGATTGTTATTTTTGTGTTAGCAGCAAGTGCTTTCCTTACATTAATATTTCTCTTATTAGCTAGTGGTGATTGGTTTCATCACCACATTCAGGAGATGATTTTCACACATCTTAAAAGGAGTGTGCTTTAGTTGTGCTATAATGTGGACTGAAACATTGCTAAGCAAAAGAGTAAGAATACGTAGATATAACCTATAAACTTTCTTGTGTTTGTGTCCTTAACATTGGAAATAAAATTGCTTTCTCAATTTCAATCATGCTATCATGGATAGCCATTATAAGGCTTTTGTACTCTGACAGATAAATCAAATCCCAATAAACACCCACAACATACTGTCATGGCCCTCTTTGTGCTCTCCTCCTTTCTCCTTGCTACGAAGCCTTTTAGTGGATATCAAATAGACCCTTCCTTCCTACAGCAGCAGACATCAACCTAGATAACTTCACAGAATGAAGCTGTTTTCCTTTCACTCAAAAATACCAGTGCTTTTTGTAAGATTTCAGCAGAAAATGAGCAGCTATTTATTTATTAAGCAAATATTAAAAAAAAAAATTATTAAACCAACTGGTATAGACAGAAACATTTAAAGCCTCATGGCTACAACATAACATCAGTTATGTGGCTTGTGCACTTTATATTTTTCACAATGTATAAACTTTTTTTAATTTTTCTTCAGATTACTGCATCAGGGAAAGAATACAGTAATTAAAGTAGGCAAAAGAAATCTTAATCAAAGAGTGCTAAGGAAGAGGAGTGAGTGAAATGAAGTAGTTTCCTGTGATAACGCACCACATAATAGAGTAGAAAGTAAGTGAAGAAAACTTAATCAGGAAGAAAGCAACACCAAGTTATTCTAGCTATGCAGAGGAGTGTACATGGATCTCAGTTTTTTTCTCCCAGGGGAAGACAGCAGTCATCTTAAGTAATTAAATTTGTAGGTTAAAGCAGTGCCAGTGCAGGTCAATAAAAGTAGGACATGGAATTATTGAAGCCATTCAGCTGTCATTATGGGGAGCCTGACAATGTGATTTACAGCAAATTTCAACACAAACTAACAAGGAACTTTCCTCCCTAGAAGACTGTAGTATAAGAATATACAGACTAATTCTCTGTGTATGTAAACGTAGCAGGAATTAAGCACAGATCTTGACACACTGTTCATATAGATGTGGTACTGTGTTGAAGAGAGCTATGGGAAGCCTAACAAATATTTAGTTCCTCTGCACATTGCTTTAGGAGATCCAGGTTTGAAAGGATGTACTTCTGTGGAAGATATATGGTTTGTTTTGAGACTGGTATTGAAAAGGATCTTTAGGGACTGCTTATAGCTAGGAGATCTCTTCTGTATGTGCCATTACTGGTGGGGATCAACACCACTCCTTCCTGTTTTTTTGTTTGTTGTTGTTGGTTTTTTATTGTTTGTTTTTTAATTTTTGGTTGTTTTGTTTTTAAGCAAAACCTGTCCTCTCTGATGTCTTTTGTCAAATTTTTAAAATCACTTTTGTAGGCTCCATCCCATCCTGTGGTACTGTGGCCTCCCTGTCCCAGTTTATCTTGGGATTTTCCTGGGTCTGCCTGATGCCTGGTAAAGCTAAATGCAGTGGGGTTTTTTTGTTGTGCTTCCCATCAGAGCCATCTGGGGACTTGCTGAAAAGGGGGACTGTTCTGTTAGAGGTGCTCTTGGTTGTATTCCTGTTCTTGTGTGTGTATGTGCATCTCCAAGTATCAGGACACCGTTTCATGCCCACTGGAGTTGTTAACTGCTTTGATTACTAAGAAAGCACCTATTTATCTTGTATAGCAGCAATTTTTACTCAAAGATGCGTGCAGCACTTCTTCAAAAAGAAGAGAAAATCTTTCAAGTAAAAAAACAAAAAGACTTACAAAGAGGTGTTTTTCAAGATGTTCAGAATGCAGTTTCTATTAATTCTGACTGTTGTCCAAACTAGTCAACATACAGCTGTTGCAAATTAACTTCCTTGTTAAGAAAAAATGTTATGTGAAGCATCAAAGTAAATTGAAAATGGATCAGATTAGGATCTTTTGCTGTCAAGAGAAATAAAATATAATATCAGAAATTGCATGAGGGCCTGCTTTTCAGTTGCTGTTTTGAGAAAGATATAAAAAAGTTATAGTAGTGTCTGAGTTCTGAAGTGCATTTTGCATATTTAACTTCAGTTTTCTTTGCTTTTCACCATCTATTGATAAATGTGTTGAGTTTCTCTTGTGAACAAGGAAATATTGCCTTGTTGAGGAAATGGTCTCTATCTAACAGCTAGAACAGCTAGCAGCAAAAAGGAGAAATAGCGTCTCATAAATAGTTTTTATTCTAATTTTTTCCTTTACAAAGTGCAGAGCTAGTCTAAATACTTTTATTTATTTGCCTTTGTTTACAGTTACACATTTCTCTTAACAAGTATTCCTTGACTGTTCTTTGGTACAACTGATGTGCTCCAAAAATACTGTTAATAAAATAAACTGCTCTGGGAAATTACACCTTACTTATCAATAGCATCATAATGCAGCAGTTTCTAAACCTACTTTTTTACTGTGAGGACACAGGTGGCCCAGAGAGATTGTGGAGTCTCCCCCCTTGGAGATACTCAAAAGCTGTCTGGACATGGTCCTGACTAACTGGCTCCAGGAGTGCCTGCTTGAGCTTGGGGGGTTGGACCAGATGATCTCCAGATACCCCTTCCAGTCTCAACTGTTCTGTGATTCTGCGATTGCGTTCTGGCATCCCACGGTTGTTCTGGGCTTGATTTAGACAAGCAAATAAGCTATGCAGCATGCCCCAAAGCCAACACAAAATTATTACATATTAACTATTGGGGAGCAGGTAATAAGATCTAATTGCCTTGAAAGAAAATTTAGGAGTTTATTACTTTAAATGATTGGACTTGCATTGACAGCTATCCCTTCTCTCATGACTGGAATAGTGGACTGACTCATGTAACAACATGCCACTAGACAGCAACTTGTTGCTTGAAGCCTCTTGATATCAAGGTTCTCAGAGGTTAAACCCAGCCTAAATTTTTCTTGATATAGACATGAAAGCCAATAAAGATATGTGTTGTACCTGGAGAAAGGACTCTATACTTGAAAGCATTGTATCTTTATTTTCTGACCCTGTCAGTTGGTCTAATAAAAGATATATCTCTCTCTCCAAATCTTGCCTCCTGTGCAGTTTAGGAGGTTTTCAGGATTTCGACCTAGTTTCACAGAATTTGTTGTCAGCAAAGTTATTTTCAGCTTTGCGGATGGCCTAAATTCCACTTGACCTATAACTAAGATGTGCAGTATCCAAACTGGTCGAGGGCTACTGTGCTGCAGAGTTTCAAATCAGCATAGATTATATACTTACGAAGACCAAAGTTATTTAAAAAGCAATATATTCAGTAATGTTTTGCATTATCAAGATCCATCTTTATCATAACATTGGTGTTGCCACCTTACAGTGTAACTGAATGTGCTATAGTCTTATTATTTCAGCTAACTAATAATCAAAATGAATAACAATAGAAGAAGAAGCAGCACCGCGTTATTTTGTTGTTAATCTTGTTTTACTACTGTGTGTTGTTGAACGATAAAATAATTGAGAAATAAAGAACAATTGCTCTTTTTTCAACATCTGTTTTCTGCTCTTGTCCCTGTACTAGAGATCTTCTAAAAAGACTGCATGTTGTGAGTAATTGCCCTATTTGTTTCACATTTGTTATGCTTTAGAATGAAAATTAATCAGAGATAGAGGCTTGGTGCCTGGGCATTTCAAGATTACATCACAACTATTTGTATTGCTGATGTTCAGGCCACATGCATCTCAGAAATTATTATACTACTTCATTTCCTTGTCTTTTAATTCCCTTCAGAGGAGAAAATACAAGATCTTTGAAATTAAGAGTGGCGTCATCTTCATAAACTGGGCAATGAAGATATTCTTCGGGTATTTAACTAAAATAATGAAAAAATACATTGCGAGGACAAGTATAGGGAAAAAATATAAAAAGTTTTCTTTGAATTACCAGTTTTTTCTTTTTCTTTCTCAGGAAAGAAAGCTTTCCCAAAATCTGCGTTGCCAAATCTTCTGCAAGAAACTGGCAATGTTGATGTATGTTCAGGTTAAGTGTCAATAAGCTTAAAAGATCTGTACAACTTCTTTAATCTTTGTTGCCCTTTCATAGGATTATACCAAGGTGAAGGGTCTCCAGTGCAGCCTCCTGCTCAAGGCAGGGTGAGCTATGAGATAAGACGAGGCTGCTCAGGGCTTTAACCAGTTGGATCTTGTAAATTTGCAAGGCTGGAGGCTGCACAGCCTCTCTGGGCAACTTCCTCCACTGCATGGCTGTCCTTATGATGAAATAGTTTTTCCTTATATTCAGTCTGAATCTCTCTTGTTTCAGTCTGTGTCTCTTGTCACATGCATGGTGGTAGGACAAGACAGAACAGCCTGGTTCCATCTTCTTTATAAACTTGTCATAGATATTAGAAGGCAGGTTTCAGGTTTCTCCTTCAACCTTCTCCAAAAATGTAGGATTTATTATATTTTTTTAAAATGAAGACTTCGTGATTACTTTATTGCTTATATTCTATTATTACTACTTGTACTTCCATAAATGTGTGCTGTTAATATCATTTTACTGTCTTTTTAGAAGAAAACTAATAGGAATATAAAATTAAATAATTGCTCCATTTTCTCTAGATTATATCATTTAATACTTTTGCTTCTGTCTGTTATGTAAGGCACAAAAGCAAAAATTGTCTCCAGCTCCTTTCTGTTCAAAAACTAACTCAGCTACATAAGGGCACTGCTCCTTCGAATAGGCAGCAAAATGGGTCCTCTCATTAGAAAACCAGATCTCAGTTAACTTGCTAACCACACTGCAGCTTTACTATCTCTAATGACTAATGAGCAGCTGGTGGCTTCTTCCATAAATAGTGTCTCCTGATTGAATTATTCCTTGTCTAAAGCCAGTCCAAACACATTTATCTACTAGGAATTAAGCAGTGGCTTGCCTGCAACAAGTGAAGTTGATTGCAACAGGTCTGTTTGGGGGGCAGAGAGCTGAAGTCTGTGGCTGGAGTCAGAAGCTGTGGGATAAAGCACACAGCCATGCAGCTGGTGGTAAAACAAAAAGTTCCTTCAACCAGCCTTGCTGCCATGAATGAGCTGGAGGGATGTCTGTAAGCCACAGAGATAATGAACTGATACTGTCCTTGTTTCTAAACAGGCATACACATGCCCCCTCTTCAAATTAATTTCCACTAAAAGAGGAGGAGACCCTCCAGAACTCATATTATCATTATATTGAGGAATTAGGAGGGAAAAAATATGTGATTCCCAAACATGAACTCCTACATCTTTTAAAAAGTAAATTATATTCTTTTTATAACAGTCTGTTTGAAGACATGATTGTTATTTACTGTTTCTTTTTCTTGCCTCTCATTTCTGTTCAAATTACCATAGTCACATGATATATGTAATAATTAGGAATGTATAATCATTGCAGAAAACTACATCTTTATCCAAAAATTCTGTGTTGCCATGTGGATAGCACACCATGATGATTCTTACTGTATTACATTTAGAACTATTTCATAGTGAAAGCCGGCACAGGTTTCATTCCACATCTATACTTTTTGTCGGTTTTCCTTTCATGAATGATGTGACACAAGGGAAGCTTCTGCAGGCAAAAAAGGTCACAATCTTTATTGAAACATATTATCCTCTGCAAAATCAGGCATGAGAAATATAACAATTGCATATAATAAATATTTTTTACAGTTCTGAATCTAAAGATTGACATAAAATTTATGTCTAATGCTGCTGCCTTATGAAAGTTTTTTTCGTATTCGTAGATGAAACTGCATGGATAATGGAAATTGCAAGTAGGAATAAAAAAATTTAAATTAAGCAGGAAAGGTGTGCTGGAAACTGCTTCAGCCTTTTTCCTCCCTCACTAAGTGGAACCCAAAATATAAGTGTAAGAAAAACTGAGCCCATATGACTGTGGAACAGAAGCAAATTCCACTGACAGGCTATGACATGTAACAGAAGAATATTTGTGATCATCTAGAATAAGTAAAAATATGGCTCCATCAATGTTAATGTCATATTAACCTTACAGAAAGGACTGCCTTGAGGAAAGTGAAGGATTTTGATTGGTGAGTGGCTCTCTTGATCTTCCATTTTCCTCTGTGACACTGACTGTGCACACTATTCTGATTCAGATGTTAATTTATGGAAATAGATAATACAATGTATCTGATTGCTTAATTATGCATCCTGGGGATTCATTCAGAATCCATATAAAGCATCCTGATGACCTTTCAAAGGCAGAACTCGCAATTTGCAACTTTTATTGGGATTTAATCAACTGGACAATACTTCTCACATCTTTTTCTGATGAGGGTACTGACCTCGTTCTCTGGCATCTTTGCTGTGTACTGTAATCACTAATCTCTAATGCAAAAAGCAGTCATTCCTGTGTAGCATAAGAGAATCCAAGAGTGAATACAGTTTGCCCACAGCTCTGTCTCCTCACACTTTAATACTGAAAAAGATGCTACTGAGGTTTGGTATTGAGGGCCTTGCAATGTGCTAGCAAAACAATGTATACAATACAGACTACAATTAACATGCATAATTGATTGCCAAGAGGTGTGACTGAAGAAAAAATATGGCAGACAAAAAAACAACCAGCCTTTCACATGCATAATAGGAGTGTCTTGAGTTGTAATGGTGAATATGTGGCTGTTAGAAAGGATATAAATCCTTATGTCATCCTCCAGGGCATAACACCAAGTCTCTATATTTGAATCTAGGAGCATCCCTCCCTTGGGTTTAGTTAACTACCAACTACAGAGTTTTTTCATTTCTTTCAAAAAAACTGAGCCTCTCTACTGCTTTCAGCCTGTGAGTCTGGATGGATGCTCAACACCAGGGGATCCTTAACTAATTATGACTGACTGGTTGATTAATCATAGTCAAAAAGGTGAAACTCTTGGCTGCCACTCCAAAACAGCAAAATAAATAACCCATGCAGAAATTACATGTCCTACTTGTGTTCTGTATTTTGAAACACTGAGGAAAATAGATGATCTTGAAATGAAAACATCTGTAACAGTTTTAATATTTCATTACCCTCCTGCAAGAGTCTTAATATAAGTACCTTAAGTAAAGAATATGATATATAATAGCCCCAAGTAAAGATGAAAATAAGAAGGTAAAAGCTTCTGTTGGCCAGTAAAGATACTTACAATACTAGTAGTCTGGTAGTATTTAAGAGTTTATGTAACTCACTGCCAAGAATGAAAATTTTATCCCGCTTTCCCTTTCTCTTTTCTTTTCTTTTTTTTTTTTTTTTTCCCCTGTAAACATATTTGTTAGTCATGATTATTGCATACATGGAGCAATTTCTGAGTTTGTTGAAGTTGCTCTTTAAGTAGAGATGCTAAGGAAAAAATTGACCCTGTTAGAGGTAAAAATCTAGGAGAGGTAATATTCTACCAAATGAATGAATGGACGTATAGGAAGGGAACAAAAGCATTTGACAGCATGGTGTTGAAAGGCCAGTACGTGGCAGTTTGTATCTGCAGAGAGTTGGCATTAATAGTGTTTGAACACACAAAGAAAAATGGGTGGCTGCTGACAGTACTTTAAATGCTCACTACCTGCATGTACATGCTGCTCTGTCATGGGTTGAATGCATCTGAGAGCTACTGAGTAGCTGGACGGGGAAAAAAATAATCCTTGCAATAGTGGATAGACAGACAGAAGAACAGACTTTTCTTTTTAAATAGCTGTAATTGACCTCTTTGTTTTTCTATTGATGTGTAGCTCTGGGTATATATCTTAAAGCTATTATTGGCTCCCAGATTTTAGGAATCTTAAGGCAGTTTTATAGTAGTAAATTACATGGTGAAGAGGAAGTAAATGAGCAAATATGCATTTTTCTGTCTTTGGTTTTAATTTCTTTTTATCTGACTGAAACTGATAATGGGTAGTACTATGAAGGAAGATCTACATTTTCTAGATTTTATTGAAAAAGATCAGCTCATGAATGACTAAAGTTTAGAATGAAAATGTATGTTTACTTAATTAGTGATCTAATTTAAATGACTAAAGACACCATCGTTGCATGCAAATGCACTTAAAGTTAGTGTATGCATGCAAATATAGTCACAGCCTGTACTGGGCAGGTAGAGCAAGAATAGGCACTGTTCCCTTTAAAAGAAAAGAGAAGAACAGTTCCCACCGTTGGGTACCCAAACCTGTCTTTGGGACAACTTTGTGTTATTTATTCTGAAGCTAACCTGCTGTACCTGGTGGCTGAGCAGTCAAGGTGAGATTTGGACATAATTTATTTATCAGTTACCACCAAAACTGTTTATTTTCATTTTTAGAGAGATTCTTGTAGCACGCCAGCTGTCTGAGTAACAGTGAACCATCAAGTCTTTTGTTTACAAACACATTTGTTTGAAACATTTTGCATGACAGGTTACAGATTGTGACAATTACACTGGGTCAGAGAAAAGAACGTCATGTAATGCCAATGCTTATAATGAAGCACGCTCTGATCTGGTGGATGCATCTTGATTGAACATGTCATGTTGCATTTCATATGGAAACTTAAAAAAAAGAAAAGCCTGTGAAATGTTGTCTCTTACACAATTTTGAGCCACCAACACAAGCTAGCTGTTTCTCAATAGGGTTTCTTATTTTATAAAACACTTGGCAGACATGAAGGTTGTTACCTGAATGGTGGCGGGTAATTATTCACTGTGATAAACCTGCCCAGTGCAAGCACTGGTACATGAGCCCTCCCATTCCTCTGGGCCATTTGCTGCTGCTCCTGACTTCTCTCTAGAGCAGAGATTTACTGTTGTGCTGGGCCATTGCTGCTAATGGCTTTTCTTAAAGTTTCTTTGTCTTTGTTACACTTCATATCAGCTGGTTTCCATTTACCAAATTCACTGAGGGGACTCTTCTGTGTCAAGCATCTGGTATATATGCCTCAAATAATTCCAGTTCCACTTTCTGATGCAGAAAATCTTCAGGTTGTTAATCTCTCATTTCTCTTGGTTGAAAGGCAAAGCCTTTCTATCCACCACCCAGATCTTCTCATAGCAACTTGTAGTTAATTTCAGATGCTGTTTTAATCTCTAATGTTAGTTCTCCAGCTCTCATAACTACATATTAATGATGTGATTATGTTTGAGATTTTAAGGTTATGTTAAAAAAAAAAAAATCCAGGTGTTTTGTGTGGCTTTGCTTTCAGCTGCTCCTGTCTGTAATGTCACTTCCTATTGAGCTTTTCCTTTCATATGATACATTGCTGTTGAAATGGACGAATTCCTAGAGCTACTTAATTTTTTTGCTTTCTCCTCAACATGGGGTTTTCCTGGTGTAGCTGATTCTGAAGAATGCCTGCTCTGCTATTTTTCAAACTGCTTTTTTTGTGTTGTCATAGTGGTGCTATCCCATTTATGGCAACATCAAACAACAACTAAGAATTTGTTTTACCAGCCTTATGTGTAGTTATTAATCATTGCAGAGTACTTCACATATCTGCAAATTGCCTTGAGCAAATGGACATTCTATCTTTAGATGGAATTTCAATGAGTACTGTTTAGTCTTTTTGGTGCACTGTTATTTTTGTCATTCTAATATTTCAGTGGTCTTCCAACTCAAGATTTACCTTTTGGGGAATCTTCCTTCCTAAGGTGCCATATTTCTTTGCTTATCCTTTTGGTATACAACTATGTGGATATCCAGCAGCCACTGCTGCAGCTTAAGTTAAATCACTGCTGATTGCTGTACACTGTTCTTTGCACCAACCTGCACTGCTTTTGACAGTGCCTCAAGCCTGCTCTTTAGTTTGTTCTAGATGTTGCTTGAAGGGTCACTTAGTAATCAAGTAACAGGCGATAGGACAAGAGTTGTGCCAGTGGAGGTTTAGATTGGATATTAGGAAAAATTTTTGCACTGAAAGGGTTATCAAGCATTGGAACAGGCTGCCCAGGGAAGTGGTGGAATTGTCATCCCTGGAGGTATTTAAAAGATGGATAGACGTAGTGCTTAGTGACATGGTTTTAATCATCTTTTTTTCAGTGTTAGGTTGATGGTTGGACTCGATGATCTGTGATTCTATGATTCTGTGATTGTGGCTGCTGTTGATATGTATGGCCTAGTATGTCCTTACATTTTAGGCAGGTGATCTGAGATCAGTAGAGAGATCCTTGGTCTGTTTTGTTGTTCTGTCATCTGGTGAGTCTCTCTTTTTTTCATATGTCTTTTTGAGGCGAAACAGTTGCCAAAGCAAGACTGGAAACTTAGGACAATTAGTGCTTATTTTCTGTGGTTGTGACTTCCCAGTGTTCTTTCTATCACCCAACTGTCAGTTCTAATTTAGCATTAAAGCCACCTATCAGAAGGAATAAGCCATGCTCTGGTATTGCCGATGACGTCTTAGAACAATTGTGGAACCCGTCATTGCTCTCAGTGCTATGTTGTTCTGTCTGAGCATAATGCTGTATGACTGACAACTCTAGAGAACTAGTCCTTATTCTGTTTCATAGGTTTTCCGTTGATCAGACATCTTATATGTGTTCTGTTAAGATGGGTGCTCTAGCTTGACTAAGACGTATTTCTTCTTTAGCTTAAAATACTTGGCCATTTATTCTCTCTAATGTTAAGGTATGAAGTTTATGTTTCTCATACACTGCATTATTGATAGGAGTTTTAATGTCCAAACCATTTCTGTTTTATAGCAACAGGAAGGCCAACACCAAGCCCATCAAAATCAATAGATGCATTCTTTACAGCACCAATGGCCTTTGGATTGTGCCAAAATTTGTTTATGGAATGTCTGTGCACCAGCATGGAGACTGTGGAGATGTGGAGAGCAGCTCTGAGTGAACTAGTGTGGATGTTGAAAGCCTGCCTGCATGCTTGCATGAGTGCGATGTGCTTTTCAGACTGATTTGTGTAACTGATTATGAAACTTTAGAAAATTAAACTGGGTAGCTGTGAATCCAGGTTCATAGATTACCATACTTAAACAATTTAAAGTTACCTTGTAGCTCTGTATGGTTCAACATGATACCATATGAGTTTATACAGCAGAGCTTCTAAAATGTTTCTTTTTCTTTATGCAGCATCACATTTTATTAAATAGTTAATAGGTAAAACCAGGTAACTCTGTGCATAGCCTAATTCTATTAATTTTGAATTACATATAAAAAAATTATATGAGAAGCGTATGTGAAATAAAGTAATTCTTCTCACCCATTCACCAGCATATAATTTTTTAATGTATTTTTCCTTTTGCTTCAAGCTTTTATGGCTGTTTTCCAGGATGGTTTTGAAAGACATTGGCTCTGTGATTGAATTTTTTGATTAAATGTTTGAATAATATCAGTCTTTTCTGAAAATAGGCACAATTCTGAAATAAGCACATTCAGCCTGCCAGACTATTTAGCCTTCAGTTGTTAACTCCCTAGTATCAATCATGGAATATGTTTAAAAAATGATGATACCACAGCTGGACTTAAGAAACAAGGGAAAAGTAGGTAGGGGTCAAGACTGCAGTCAGAAGTGATACCGTTTCTGCACAGGTAACACTTCTGCTGGTGGGATGCAGTCTGTAATTGGATATTGGGGTTGTGCATACTTGTTATGGCTCCCATTAGCCCTGGTTCAACTAGGTGAGAAGGGTTAGGTGGTTTGCGGATGACTGTCTCTTAGTAGGAGTCTTTCATAGCTTCAGGGCATCTCACTATGTAACAAATGGTGATTTGCTAATCACCATTAATGGTAATGGTGATTAACTTCAATCCAAAATCTCTTCACTGTCTGATACTGAAGACACATTTGTTTTTCAAGGAAATGCTCAGTATTGAGCAAGAACCTAGACTTTGCACACCACGCTGCTAATACAAACTTATTTAAATGAATACATCTGCTGTAGCTACAGGTTATCTCTAACTTTATTTTGTAGGCCAAAACAATTTACCACTTTGTAGACTGTTTAGAATGTTATTAGATAGCTGGTTCCAAGCATAGTCTACAGTGGACCCACAGCCAAAACCTCATCCACCAGCACAGACAGAAGTGGGAGGAGGCAGTAATGTGTAAAAATGGAAGCTTGTGACAGCAAGGACCAGCAGGAGGAAGAGACTTCCCCCGAAGCCTGAGGTGTTGTAGAACTGCTGCATCGCTCTGCAGAGTGAAGAGGAAAGACCAGTCACATCAGGAAAGACACTGGAGCTGAGCCTGATCTGCTCCTCCTGTAGCAACCAGTGCAACTAAGAAAAGGCGACGGGTGACAGTAGTAGATGGTTCTCTTCTGAGATGTACAGAGGCACCCGTTTTCTGACCTGACACACTATCTAGGGAGTTGTGCTGCTTACCAGAGGCTTGTATCAGGGATGCCACCAAGAGACTACCAACCCTTGTACAGTTCTCTGGCTATTATCCGCTGCTGTTGTTTCACATGGGTACCAGCGATAGAGCCCGTAGCAGTCTGAGTATCAAGAAGGATTACAGAGCCCTGAGAGCAGTGGTCAGGGACTCTGGAGCACAGGTAGTTTTTTCATCAGTCCTCCTGGTCAAAGGGAAAGCAATAGAAAGGAGCAGTCAAAACTGGCGAGTCAACAAATGGTTACAGGACTGGTGCCACAGCCAAGGGTTTGGTTACTTAGACCATGGGACTTGCTTTGAGAAACCAGGTCTACTGGGGACTGATGGGGTCCATTTGCCAGAGAAGGGGAAGAGCATCTTCAGATGTTCTTATGTTCTCAGCTTGCTTATGATATAGAAAAATCTAAGTAATCCATTTTATTTTTATAATAGACATGTGACTGGCTGTTCTACTTCCATACAGCCAAGGGAATTTTTACTATTGTCTGTTGTAGGAATACAATTAAGGACTGCCATATATACCGAATCACATACTATATGTGCTTATTCATTTTTATTTCTGTTACTAATTGATTTATATCTCTTATTAAGCATAGCAGTGGCTAAACTTTCTCACAAAGATGATTTCTGCTTTTCTTTAGGCAGTGTTTCATTCTCCTTTCTCATGTTCACTTGAAAGCCTGTCATCTGAAATCTTTCTGTGCTTCAGGTTCTAGGAAACAGATGAAAGTGAAGAATTCTTTCATCCCCCATAGAGTTTAATCCCATACTAGTCTGACTCAGTTATTTTAAATGAAGTCTTATAATTCTGCTGTTACACAAGTTGAACTGAAATTATATAAAGGAGAACAAAATAAGTTCTTTTTTTTTTATTTTATTTTATTTTTGTGAACAAGGTGATTGCCTTTGCAGAATGAATATTTCCAGGAAATGCAGTCTCTTTCCATTGAATTTAAAAGCAACTCTGAGTGTATGTAATTTTTCTGTAAGAGCAGTCATCGGCACAAACAGCCCACCATGTAGCATCATTAAATTGACAGGCTGTATTAAACAGTAGCCAGCTGAATGCCACTGAAAGAGACTGTATTAATCAGAACCTGTTTTCACAATTATATAGAAGAAGATGCAGAGAAAGAAGCTCACACACAATTGCCATGCTACATGGCTCCACTGTCTCTGCTTGCTCAGTGTAACAAATGGAGCTAATTGCACTGTGCAGCAGTAGATAACTAAAGTTCTGAATTCCATCACTCCTCGTGGTACTGGCAAGAAAATCAATAAGACAGGACAGTAAAGTTTGCCAACTTCTGTTACCGACAGATCTCCTTACAATTCCCTTTCCCTTTGTCTCAGAACTTTTTTTTTTTTTTTCAGTTCTGGATTTACTTGGATGCCCTTTGTACATTTATCATACTCTGCTGAAAAATTTAGGTAATATGGAATTATTTCTCTACAGAATTTGAATAATGATATGAAGGTCAGCTCACTAAGGTACTTATAAAGAAGCAAATGCCAAGTTGTAAAAATACCAAGGAGTAAAAGTGCCAGGTAGTAAGCATAAAAAGCCTTACTGTGTTTATGAATTCCTCTGTCAGGTAAGAAACACTCTATACCACAGTATGATACTGTGAAACTTCCTTCCAACTTAATGTTGAAATGGAATGAAAAACTGGTGATACAGCCTAAAAAACTTGTAATATTTCACTGAATAGCTACAACATTTTTTATGGTTGATGGTTGGCATTCTCATAAAAGTGGGCATCAAGCATTTCTGCTTGGGCAAGAGGACATCAGAGAATATTGGTGAAACAGTAGAGAATGATGGAATATTTACTAATTATTAACCAACGTTAAAGAGATTCAGAGGAACTGAAATTAATTTTATAACTTGCTGTTTAAAAACAAAAGCCACAATAAAACCTAACTTTTCTGTATAAAACAGTGAAACAGTAAGTTTTTAATAAAACTCCTGAAATTTTCTACCTTAATTAGTATCAGACATTTTTTAGGCACTACCTAAAAAGCATGTTGGTGACTTTTGCACAAAATGACCTTTCAGAAGGTTACAAAGCTTAAAACAGTGGTGAGAGTGATAAAGAATGAAATTCCTTCTAGACAGAGACACTGAACAGTTTGTCTTTCAGAGTACAAAACAGTAAATTTGAGATGGATTGTGTAAGGGGAAATAGAGAAATTGTATCAGCTTCTGTGATAGAGCTGCCTCTGATATTGAACTAGGTTTAATGAGAAACAAGAGTTGCATTAGAAACAAAGCCAGTAATATATTGATAGGTAAGTGATAAAAGAGTTTCCTGACTAGAATGCATTAAATGAAGGAACAAAAACTGAAATGTTTTAGCACTGCAAGATACAAAGTGAATAGATGAATATTAAGGGTAGACTTAACAGAAGATGAACATGTCATCTAAAGGATTAATTTATGAATTTCATTGCCCGTATAAAATGCAGTATCTTGAGAAGTAACAGAGATTATCTGAAATCCTAAAATGCATTGTGGTGGGGTCTTGCACTTTTTCGTTATCTTACTATGATTATTTCTTAGAAATTTCATTTCAATCACAAATGTCCTATTTAGCAAGAATTTCTCAGTGTTGAACTTGACAGTGTTTAATGACTGCCTGTC
The DNA here is from genome assembly GCF_964106895.1 of Numenius arquata. Taxonomy (NCBI): domain Eukaryota; kingdom Metazoa; phylum Chordata; class Aves; order Charadriiformes; family Scolopacidae; genus Numenius; species Numenius arquata. The sequence goes on from NC_133584.1 coordinate 41,271,016, forward strand.
TTGGTTTCAGATGGGATAGAGTTAATTTCCTTCCTAGTAGCTTGCTGTGTCTTGGATTTAGAATGAGAATAATGTTGATAACACATACTGTCTTAATTGTTGCTAAGTAATGCTTATATTAAGTCACGGACTTTTTCAGCTTCCCATAGAAACTGAGAGGGGGCATGGACAGGACAAGCTGGCCAAAGGAATATTCCATACTATAGACATCATGCTCAGTATATAAATGGGGGCTGGCTGGGAGGCAATTGCTCGGGGAGGGCTGAGCAATTGATGATCCACCTGGATCATCGGTTGGTGAGCAATTGTATTGCATCATTCATTTTGTATATTCTCTTGTCATTATTGCTATTATTATCTTCTCTTCCATTACTCTTCCGTTAAATGATCTAACTATCTTTATCTGAAATCACGAGGTTTCATTTTTTTTCTGATTCTGCTTCCCTATCCCACTGGTGGGCGGGTGAGTGAGTGAACGGCTGTGTGGTCCTAATTGCTGGTTAGGGTTAAACCACAATGCTGCCATCGTGCTAGATTTTTACTGTGTAGCTATTCCTATTATTGTAACCCCTGATCAACAAACTTTTGTCTAGTCTAGAATTTTTTAATTAATCATTTTTTATAAAGTAAATTTAAATCTTTTACTGAGATTTGAAATTCTACCAGTTTAATTTTATTATTGTACCAAATATATATAACTAAGCAATCCTGCTATGTTTTCTTGTGTAAAGGAACTTTCATTGCGTGTTGTGGGAGCTGATTTTAAATTGTGTTGTGTGATGCACAGACACAGCTTATTGCTTTGTATAGTAACATCTTCACATGCTACTAAACCATTTCTTGAGCAACATATGACCTTTTTACTATGTGCCGTTTGGGACAGGCATGTATATAGATGGTGTAGGGCACACCAGCCAATATGTTTCACAGAAATATTTAATTACCAGGTCTGGTGATGGCATCATTCCCCTTCATGGGGACATTTTTTGGATGCCTTTCAATTTATTGGGAAATTTTCAGTGAGGAGAATTTGCTGTCTCTACTATAAGCAACATAAACTGGCTGTATGCACAGATAATTATTCTGCGTGATGTTTCTCTTAGATGAACAATAGTCAATAACAGTTAAAAAGCACTTACAAAGAGGGAAGAAGAAAGGAAGGAAAAGGAAAAGAAAAAGATCAAAGCAGAAATTTTGGGGTTCATTAATGAATAAGAAAAACAACAGAGCTTCTATGAATACAAATCAGCACGGTCAGCTTCTTCTTTGTGATTTTCCATTTTTCATCATATCTGTAAATTTTTCACAAAGCACTGTTGCAAATGACTAGTCTGCACTGCTGGGATTATGAGATACAACTAAGAACACAGCGTATAAAAGGATCACTCAAACATTTTATCTCAAGGATGACTGCATTTTGGGGAGTTCTTTATGATGCAGTGAAATTAAATTGAAGCACGTTTTCTGTAACTTGTAGGGCTCTTCCTCTTCTTTTTATGTCTGTATAAAAAGCTCTGTATGTGTGTTCTACAAAGAGCTGAAACCATTATTTATAGTTCTTGATCATTGCTAAAGTGAAAATGAGTTTCCCTCCTATTTTTTCATTTTCATATAAGAAAAATTGTGTTAAGTATTTCTAGAATGAAGGTTTTAATGTTGTCCTGGCAGAATATGAATAACCCTATGCCCTGACTCAATTTAAGTACATCACTTCAATATGTTCAGATCCAATGTGCGAGAGAGCTCATGCTGCCTGTTCTACTGGGCACTGGGCAGAGACACTCAAGCTTTCACTTCACTTACTCTTGGTTTTGGGAAACTTACTAACTCTCCCACTTTGCAGAATCATAGAATCATATCATAGAATCATAGAATGGTTTGGGTTGGAAGGGACGTTAAAGATCATCGAGTTCCAACCCCCCTGCCATGGGCAGGGACACCTCTCACTAGACCAAGTTGCTCAAAGCCCCGTCCAGCCTGGTCTTGAACACCTCCAGGGGTGGGGCATCCATAACTTCTCTGGGCAACCTGTTCCAGTGCCTCACGTCCCTCACAGTAAAGAATTTCTTCCTAATATCTAGTGTAAATCTCCCCTCTTTCAGTTTAAAACTGTTATGCCTCATCCTATCACTCCACTCTCTGATAAAGAGTCCCTCCCCATCTTTCCTGTAGGCCCTCTTTAGGTACTGGAAGGCCGCAATAAGGTCTCCCCAGAGCTTTCTCTTCTCTGGACTGAACAACCCCAACTCTCTCAGCTTGTCCTCATAGGAGAGGTGCTCCAGTCCTCTGATCATCTTTGTGGTCCTCCTCTGTACTCACTCCAACAGGTCCATGTTCTTCTTATGTTGGGAGCCTTAGAGCTGGATGCAGTACTCCAAGCGGAGTTTCACAAGTGCAGAGTAGAGGGGCAGAATCATCTCCCTCGACCTGCTGGCCACACTTCTTTTGATACAGACCAGGATGCGGTTGGCTTTCTGGACTGTGAGTGCACATTGCTGGCTCATGTTGAGCTTCTCATCAACCAACACCCTGAAGTCCTTCTCCTCAGGGCTGGTCTCAATCCATTCTCCACACAGCCTGTATTTTTGCTTGGGATTGCTCCACTTGTAAATGGAGCTGACTTTTTACGTAGCTCAAAGGATGTTTATGTGGACCTTTGAAGCTCTAATATGGTAGGCAAATTTTACAGAGTCTATACTTAAGTTTCACATTCTTACTCTTTTGAAAGAATTGCATTGTTCTTGTAGTGGTTGAATAATACAACCAGCCCTAGTGACAAGCTGTGTGATGGACGGTGGAATGACCTACTTATCTGTACAGCAGATCTATGAAGCCTGTATTGATTTTTTTCCCTTCCTTTTAGTTTTACAATATGAATGGCAGTGGTGCCTTGGAAAAGTTCCTATCACTTTCATTAAGACAGATCATCTGGTATTCTGCTGAGGAAAGCTTTAGAATTTAACCTGTGTGCTTAGAAAATAACAGCTTCTTTTTTTTTTCTTTTTTTTTTTTTTTTCCCCAGGTGTTCACATGCAATGTGCAGTAATAAAACTTAGCATAGTATATGGGAAAGTTTCAGCAAACAGATTGAATATTGGATCTGAATACAAGATGGTGCTAATAACTCTGCTACCACTTTTCACAGAGTCCTTAAAATTTGTTTATGCAGGTGGAATTTCAGTTTCAACTGTGATTTGTCAATATGCTTCAGTGCCATAGCCACTAAGTCTGCAATAGTCTCATGTGCTGTATCCTGGACATACGACCCCTACACATACATGAAAAAACTTTTCATCACATGACCATTAGACTTCCTGAATTTACTAGCCTTGGAAGTGGAGCTGATCTGCAAGTCTGTCATAGCTTTAATGTCTTGCATATGCTTTTGGACACGTTAAGTTCTGTATGGCTAAGGAAAGAGGGATGGAACCAGCAACTAAATCTGATTCTGGAGCTGAATGTCTTCAGCCGGCAGTAAAAGGACTGGATTGTGACCTGTGCCAACTGTGGGGTTTTTTATTCAGCAATTTTCTAATGTGACTGTTTGGTGCAGGAGACAAAAGACTTGAATCCCTTTAGGATGAAGATAGGCTAGAACCCAGTATCTTGCATCCTGGGTAAATGCTATGACTACAAGTCTGTCATGAAAAAAAAATTATTCATAAGGACTACTTAAACTTACTGATTTAAGAATATTCCTGGTTACTAACTGAGCTTGCAATGGAGATTACATCTCATCATGGTCCATCCAATATCCTTACTGCTGTTTGTTATGGATTGATACCATGCTCATATTTACTTATTTCCCTATTGACTACTGCTCCCATCTAGTATGGATAACCTCGTTGGGCTGTCTCTGTAGTTAATGTAGAAAGAGTCTTCTCCATATGTGTAGAGCAGCTGCATTAGGTTTCTGTGCTAAATTGTCCTTCAGGAACAGCTGATTTCTCATTGCTGTCTGTAGCCTGGGAAGATTTAACCTCAGTAGGGTCAGATGAGTCTTGGTGAAAACCTCCACCACTGTCTTCCCTTAGGTGTGAAAAAAAATGTTCTTGTCTTTTAAGTATGATTGGTAGAAGGCGGCTCTGGATCTCAACTGGAAGAGGTATCTTATGTGCAGACATGACTCAGGTCTCTGTGTTCCTGGGGCTGAGAACAATTCAGCCACATTCCTGTTCTTGGGCTTTTGCTTAATGTGAAAGCACAGCTTTTTGTGGGTCATCCTTAGGCCCACCCAGTTCACCTGTTGTCTGGCTTCTTAGACGCGAAAGCCTCCCTTTTTTTAGATCTGCCTGTTAGAGATGAATGCCCAGTTTTTCGTGTTATGGACCTTAAGCTGATGGTGTGGAGAGTATATTCCCAACTCCTGCGCTAGGGAAAGCAGAATTAGAAATTATCAACTCTCTTACCAATTTGGAAAAGATTCCATAGAGAGTAGGAAAACTAGGTTCTCAGTTCCATGTTGAAATCCTGTTCTCTGATTCCTTCATTATGTTCTTAGCTATCTCTCAATTTTACCTATTTTCATTGATTTTGTTTGTGCCAGATGAGTTTCTCAGTCCTTTATATTTCACATTATCTTACAAATTATGTGACTGTAAACTGCAGTGTAATTTAAATCCTAAGTTTTTGGAATCTTCTGTTCTTGTTGAGGAAAATAAAAAAGTAGATCATGAGAGGTAAAGTTTGTGAACTCATAAGAAACAATTTTTGCTCTGAAGATTAAAGATCATTTAATTTATTTGATTCTTACATGGACTTAGCAGAGTAGTATGTGAACTGATTACAACATTGCTCAAGACATGAGATAACAAGGTGAAGTATAACATGTTGAATGGAGTTTTTTTCAGACCAAAGCAATGCTGTTTACCAAATCATTGGCAACATCTTATCACACTAAAACAGACATAGACTTTTTTCCATTTAGTTTTGAGAGGCAGCTAAAAGTCAATATGTGTACAGAACCTTTAAATGGTATTGAAACAGCTGGTCTACAGAAAAGCTAAATAGCATTGAACATTAGTATCTCCAAGCACCTTTGCTTTCTGAAACAGGTTGGTTGTAACTGGGAGAAAAAGCATTTTTTCTATAATTTCTATTCTATGTCATGCAATGGGATTTACTTCATAGAATCGCTGAAACCCTTGACATTCCCCTGAATTCCCAAATTATTTTTAACTCCCTACTACTTTAGTATAATTTTGTAAACAAACAGCAGTATAAATGATGAGTTCAGATTCACAGTAAATCAAACAGTGCCATGTCCATGTCCTGCTTCTGATACCAATTAATGCAGTCTTGGCCACAACTATACAACTAAACTCTATTGTTTTCCAAAACTGGGCTGCTTTAGGAAAAGCATTGCCAGCAGGTTCAAGGAGGTGATCCTTCCTCTCTTCTCAGCAGCGATGAGGCCACATCCAGAGAGCTGGGTCTGGTCCTTGGCTCTCCAGTATAAGAGAGATATGAACATACTAGAGCAAGTCCAGAAAGGGCCATTAAGATGATGGAGAGATGGGAGTATCTTACATACAGAAGAACTGAGACTGTTCATCCTGGAGAAGAGAAGGCTTGGGGGAAACTGAGAAAGTAAAGTTGACAGAGCCAGACTCTTCTCAGTGGTGAGCCCAGTGACAGGACAAGGGGCAATAAGCACAAATTGAAACACAGGAAATTCTGTTTAAATTTAAGAAAGAAACTTTTTACTGTAAGGTTTGTCAAATTCTGGAACAGGTTACCCAGAGGGATTTTGGGATCTCTGTCCTTGGAGATACTCAAACCTGGCTGGACACAGCCCTGAGCAACCTGCTCCAGCTGACCCAACTCTGAGCCAGGTGGTTGGACTAGATAAGCTCCAGAGGTCCCTTCCTACCTCAGCAGTTCTATGAAAACAGAGTGGCCAATTCCAAATTGCCTAAAGGGAGTTGTCTCAGATCTGAGCTAGTACCTGAATCATACCCAGGAATATTTTGGAAGAGTGTTGACCTGAGCCAAAACACAGCTGGAATCATTCTAATTGGAGAGATGCTGAGAAAAAATACAGAAAATCTGGAGATGTCTTTTGATATTGCAAACTTGACTGATATATCTGGTTCCTTAGCTCAAAATTAAGTTAAACTAATTGCCACTTGAATTGTCCCATGTGAGATTGGTATGTTACATTTTTTATTACCTTCCATTTTAGTATGAGAAATAAACCATTTCCAGTGCACAGCAACTGAGATTTTTATTTAACAAATTTCTTGCTGTTGTGTGGTCATGGCAACATCCTCAAGCACTTTTTCTCTCTTCATTCACCACCCTGTAACCCTAGTTTGTGGCCTTTTAGTACAGATCTAGACATACTGTGGTGTTTTGTCGTGTTTTGTAAGTGTTCTTATTGCATCATGAAATAAACATTATTGATGATGAAGGAGCTCCCTTCCATTCCTGTAATCAAAACGAGGTGTTCAGATGCTATGACAATGGAGATATAAACCTCCTAAACCAGGCAGGTCTATGCTCTTAGCATTAAAAGAATAATGTGCTGTATGTCTTTTATCAGCGATTATCAGCTTTTTGTGAGGCTGATAGCGATGTTGCTGTTTCATACAGCTGTGTTTCTCTGTAATGCTAATCCATTTTAGGTGACTTCAGGGAAACAGACATACATTAAATAATCACCATCTGGAAAGGAGGAGCAGCAAACACGCACTGGGTGATCACTTTAGGAGGATATGCACATGCAGAAAGAAAGAGCAGAACAGCCATGTGATCTACTCCCTCACCAAAAAACCCAAAACAAGCCACAGAACCTGCTGAGAACTGAAGTCCTAATCACCAGTGGAGCATGGTGCCTCTTAAGAGATAGATGCCTCAGGGTATTAGGACTGCACAATCGCTCCTTGATATTCTTTTGTTTAGTCTTTTCTTGTGATTTCACTATTTTTACATCTTTTCCTTCTGACTGACAGAAGCATGGCCCAAGCATGAGGAGAGAACAGATGGAAAGAGTTTTGATGGTTTTACCTCATTCTTTTTCCATTTCTTTATGATACTAAGAGTAAGGTAAAGCCTGTGTTAATGTATCTCTGCCTCTCATACATGAGTTTCTTTTTACCAGAGGAAGCTACCTCCTTTTGTGTCGAGGAGAGAGGCTGCCATAGCCTGAAATGCCATAGACATTCTGTGTGCAGAAAGGAAAAGTGCGATGTCTCGATCCCCTTTCATGAGCGCAGATTTGAGAATCAGCAGGTCTTTCCAGAGATCACAGAAATAGCCCGCCAGCCTCTGTTCTCTGTAGGAAATGTCTCCAGCAACTGCCTCTGAGGCAATTCACCTCTCTGCCTCCTGCCATCACTCTCTGATAATAGAGCCATAGTCCAGCTCACCAATTGCATTATTTTTGTATAAAATCCATGAAATTGCCCTAGACAAGTCAAATGTGTGATGCAAAGTGATTGAATACAGATAAAGAAATTCTGAGAGAGCACTGTCCACAGGATGTGTAAAGTAGCTGACATTTTTACAGTAACTGAAAACTCCAAAAGCTATTTATTGGGGATAAAGGTATTAATCTGGTATTAAACAGATAATCTAATCTTTCAGTCACAGTGTCTTCTCTAATCGATAGGATTTTCAAGTGTAATTGTTTGGTATCTACCTGTCCGTTCACTTTTGTAACTGAGAAGCAAGAGGAGCAATTTATCTTTACTGGTGTTATTTTTTTTCCAGCCTAAACCTACAGTGAATACTTTGCTCTTTAAAAGAGCATAAAAAAAAAAAAAAAAAAAGTGGTATCTTGGTTTAAGATTTCAATCCAGTCTTCATTGGGTAAATGCCTGAATACACACGTACATCGTTTCCTGTATGTGATGTGATCTAGCTGCTTCATCATAAAATAAAATTCTGTGATGCCTGTTGTTGTGCCTGTGGGTAATAAAAAAGATCTGAAGGTAATATTACTTGAATTCTGTAACACACAGAAAAAGGTCGATCTTGTTTATTTAGTCATTGTCTATTTTGTTTGTTTATTTGTTTGTTTAATAAACCATGGACAAATTAATAAAACTGAGAAAATAAACTTCAAGCATAGCAGAATATGTTTTTTCCTATGATACAATAGGATTATATACTTTAAAACACCAGACGTATTTCTGTTTGCATAACTGACATTGTATTTCTCTCTAAGTGGGATACTCCTGTACCCAGAGTGCTAAGCACTTAGTATTTTAACCACATTCTCTCATTGCTTCAGGGGGAGATAATTGCCAGTTCAGGTCACAATAACTTGTGAATATTTTATGCCTTTGTTAGGTAATAATGATAGTAATCTTGTGTCTTGAATAAAATTAATTCTTAGAGATCTCTGTTCTTCTGTGATCTTCAGTGTTTGCATGTGTATGCTTTTCTTTTGGTAGCTCCTTGGAAAGATTTGAAACAATTAGACCAGAGAATAAAAGTGCAATTAATATTCTGAAGTTACAGGAAATAGGTGTTAAGGTGTATAATAATGGATAAAATATTTCTGTTGATACAGAATTTAAAAGATGTTAACAGCAAGGCCATTCCAACCCATATTGGCTCTATTCTCTGTCAGCTTTCAGGGTGTACCAGGAACTTTATCCTGCTGGTTTTTCCCAGATGATTAATTTAGGGCAAGAACCTACTCAAGTGGGATTCGGGTTTATACTGGAAGAGTCCTGACAAGTTGCTACCCAATTCTGATGCTCTGTCAAGCAGCACAAGGTCCCTCAGCAGTCCAGAGGCAAGCTTCTGAGCTGTGCTAGCGCTGCCACCACTTTGGTATGACTGGGCAGCCAGAGTACTCTCAGCAGAGACAGCAGTGCCTATATTGCAGGGAAAATGAGATCCATAGGAAATACAGGAAATTCAGCGATCACTTTTACATTCATTAAATGGAGGAGAAGCCATTTCTGCATTATTTTGTGAAAACCCTTGGGACTGGTAGCCTGGGATTGTATTTTTCTAGGCATTAGAACACAAAACAAAGATTTTCCTTGTCTCTACAATTACAATAGTATAATATGTTCATCATCCTCGTTTGGAAAGGATAGAGTTAATTCTCTGAATATATAAAGAGAATATTTTACTATTTAGGAAATATTTATCTAGACACAGATAAATTGATACTGATTAGAAAAATAGGTGGTTGTTTTTGGAAACAAGGGACATCAATTTCAACAAATTGACATTCTAGTACTTTTCCTCAGAAGTCAGTTTCCTTTTAAAGACCGATTTATTATCAGTAGTTTTTGAAGTATAAAAACCAGTAACATTCCATTTAAATTATGGTTATTTGAACAAAGTACCTAGTGCCTTGATGAGCTTGGATGAAGTAAATTTCTGGGACTTGATCCAGTAGAGAAAAAGATAATTGGAGTGAAGGAAGCAGCCAGAAAACTTGGCAGAACTTACCTTGGTGTGAGCTGCTAAGGAAATGACTTGGTTTGAAAACAGGTAGAAAACTTGGGGAAGCTACTACATCTGGATGGCCTGGGAAAACTCTAAGGCTTCCATCCTCGTGACTTCAGACAGAAGAGCGGCCCCTCTCTTTCTCGCTGCAGAACCTGCCACCTGCGTTTCTGTAACCTCAAGATGTGGGTGTTATGATGGGCTTTGCATGCTGCCAGGTCTGAGAGTAAGCAGAGGTGGAAGCAATGCAGAATGCTCTATCTGCTTTGTGAGTTGACCTGCAGACTGGGGTTCTTCAACTAATTGACCCTGTGCTAATTTTCAGAGTCAAATTAAGATGTTGCTGTTGATTAGGTATTCCACGGTTTGGGGCTTGCTTCTCTGTCTGTCTGGATGGTTTAAAGCCTGGATCTGTTGTGTTTCTGACCAAGCTTTAAACTCATCTCTTGCAAGCTGGTAAGAAGAGTGGGCTGAGTGGTGTGAGGTTGTACTAAACAGTTTGATTTTTGTAACATTTGGCATATCCCTGTAACCTAGGGGATATATAAGCCCAGAGACAGCCATCCATTATAGCCATACTTTCCAAATACTAAGAAATAACTGAAAAAATAGGCTTGCATGTAAATTAATGGCATATGAACAACAAAATAGTTTGAGATGAGAATTAATTCAATGGATACTTGGTCAAAATTACTGTAGTAATTTGACCTGTTTCCCGTCATGGGAGGAATAGGAGAATGAGGTCAATGACTGCAGTGCAGATCTATCCACCTAACGGCTGAGATATGTAGAAATATTGTAATTGTTATTGTACTTTACCTCTCAGATTGATAGTTTCCACACAGCTTCACCTGTGGTGTACAGATCTACTGGAATTCTCTCAAGACAAACATCAGAGATTTGACTTTTTTTTTCCCTATTTGTTACATGTAGTATATAGAGTTTTGAGCACGTCGCTTTCTTGTACATGCACTGCAAACCACATTACCAAGTAGGAGACTATCAGTGCCTTCAACTTAAAATTGACTTTAAACAGGGCTTTTTGATGCAATTTCTTTAAGAGGTTCTGTGCCTGGTGTCATAACCTGCTGCAGCATCATGTATAGCTTGAAGGAATATTCTTACAAGGCCTCCTCTTTACAGTAAGAGTGAGTTGCCCACTGCAAAGCCATTTGATAGCTCTTCTTCAGACTTTTTGCAGATACTCTCCTGAGCATTCATTGTCATTTTCATGCCAGACCAATTTTCCTTGCCAAATTCATAAGATTGCTGAATAGAGCTCTATAAAGGGAGCTGGCTGCAACCTTAACTACAAGGCGGCTAACATTTCCATGTAATGATGGAGAAATGTATTCTATTTTTGTGATACAAATAATAATGTTGAAATTGAGGAGAGACAGGAAATGTTTCCATATCATTAAACAAAATTGAAAGGAGACAAAAATGCTGTAAAAAGAGAAGGGGGAAATGACAGCTGTTGTTATTTTTATTTAATCCCTCTGTTTCTTATACTTCTTCCCTTTTTTCACCTTTCTCATTTCTTCTGGCACCAACTTTCCCTATTTTTAATTAGTAGGTAGTGGCATGGGTTTCAGAGATAACATTAAAAGAAAGTTATCAGGCTGGATTTTATGCTGCATCAACTGAGAAACCACAGGTTCTGTGGTTGCGAAAAAAATTGTCTCAGGTGAAACTTGTTGCTGCAAAGGGCAGGTTTGTCTCAAGATTACCTTATTCCAAAGCAGAATTTCTTTTGTATCAAAGATGTACAGAAGTATTTCCCATCTCCTAAACCGGTAAGCATAAGAGTTGGGAAACAATGTAAAACCGCTTGTACTGATCCTTATGTTTTTCTTTTTAGACAGATTTCTTTCTCACCCTGATAGAATTCACATATTTCCTCAAACCTGGCAGTAGTGATGATGTAGCTGCAAATTAGATGACACAAGCAATGGCTCTTGGGGTTTTTTGGATTACAGGTCCAGGCTATACTTGATTTCAAAGTCTCACTGTTTTTTCAGCCTTCCAGGTTGAAAGCACTCTGAAAACTGTTTTCCACTAAGTAACAGATGTATGAGTAACCAAAAATACTCAAGTTTGCTTAATTATTAAATTCCAAACAGAATTTCCAAATAGTCATAGGCTGAAGAGGGCTCCTGCATTAACATATCCATGTCGATGGTACTGCATTTGATAAGCCTTTCAGTCTCCTTTCATAGCAGCAACCTCTTCTCTACAGAGGCCAATAAAGCTTGCTCAGGAGAACATTTTTAAGCTTTACAACCAAAAAGTGTACTTGATCTTTAAACGTGTCTGTCCTCTGACTTTGTGCTGTGGGGAAAACTTTTGCATCCCTGTCCCTTTCTGGTGTGGTACTAGCCATCCCATATCCCTGTCCCAAGAAGTCCTATGTTGCTTCTGGGCAAGTTGATTGGAGTTGAAGGCACAACTAAGTTACCATCTTTAAAGGGTGTAGGAAGGAAGATAAGGAATTGTAAAAGCACTTCATTTCTTGGTCAAGTAAGCGAGGGAGAGGGAAGGATGTCTGAGGATAAGGATTGCTGAGAATGTGTGACCGTATATTTTGACAGGTATGTGAACAAAGAGTGCTTCATCTTGTACAGCAATAGATAAGCACACATTCATGTTCCCATCTCTGGCCTATCCCCTCCAAACACCCTGGGTATAGACCAAAAGCTCTTGCTGCAACGCGTCAACAGGATGGGGACTGTGCCTGTGGTTAGTACTTGTACATCTGACAATAGCTATTTTGGCAAACAAAATATTCAGGTTCCTGTTCTCTCCTCACACTGTTTCTCAGTGCTACCTTCTGCTTTTTGCTTTATTTTCCCAGTAGCACCCTCTTTTTGTTGCCTTTATTGATAACTCCACAGAGAGACTCCAAGCAGTGGGTCAACAGCAAGTCAGCAGTCAAGCTGTAAGTCAAACTACCACATTTGCTGAACTGTTTTGTGCAGGGCTTGTCTATCGTCCCCTTGTCACACAGATCCCCTTCTTCATGATTTCTCCTTCTGTTATGAAGATTCTTCACTTTTTGGCTGACAGTTACTGTCAGATAATTTAAATCTTAACCTTATCAGTACTCATTGGCTGTTACACAAATGACATAGTCCAATATATTTGTTATTTTTCCTCCTTCTGGGTCTGCACAGGCTGCATAATCATGGGCTTTTGAACCAAATCTGCAGTTCATTAAAACTGCCATTAATTAAAGAAAAGTGAACATTACTTGGTCGTTGTATACCGTGAATCCTTACCAGATGCTTGTAAAGGGTATTGGTATACACAGTGTTTCTGCTCTTTGCCTCTAGTCCTCTGAATACCGGTAGTTCAAGATAGAGATGGTTTTGGGGGTCATTTTGAGCTAATCTAACTTCAGTCTGCTGTAAAAAGTGGTACTCCAACTCTACCCCAGTAACGTTGGTCACATCTGCCTACCATTCTTTAATGTCCTGGGTCAAAGAAATTAAAGACTTCATTCCCTGACAGCAGCCAGCCAAACTAAAAAGAGGTTAGCATCACACTTCACTTACGCCAATTTGAAAAAAATAAAAATAAAAACAGAGTTTACATTAGCGGGTTTCTCAAAATACCTATTGCTATATAATACATACTTTTTGCATAGCAAACTTCTACAAATACATGCTAAGTATATTTTTCAGAAAGTTTCAAAGACTTTGACAGAATCTTTTCTGTCTGAGCCAAAATTCAGGACTTGTACTCAAGTCTGGAATCCTTATAAGAAGAGAAGATTCAAAGTCAGAAAAATAACCTTTTGCAAGAGAGAGCATAAAGACCACCAATCATGGGATCAGAGTTATTCAATATAACTTTGCCATATAATAGACTATCCTGCCTTCTCTGCAGTTCAGGCAGTCACTGATGTTTGCTCTTCATTCAGAACAGGGTTACTTATCTCTTAGATTTTTGTATCTTAAGAAATTATAAGTTATTTTTATAAAAATAATTTAAAATAAAAATAGTTAGGATTTAGACTTGTGCTGAGCTCATGTGTTCTATTTTTCTCACAGCAGTTAGGTATACTTCTGTCCTAAATACAGATAATTACACTTACCCAGCTGGGTACAGAATTTTGAAATCCTTAGTTAAAAGATATTCATCAAATATGCTTTTATATCATAAAAACAGATAATTAGCAAAGAGTCTAAAGAAAATTTTATCTTGTGGCTGTCCTTTCCAGAGGACTTCATTACCTTGCAAGCAGTATATGCTGGAAGTCTTCGTGGCTTGCTCTGTCAGCAGAATTTACTAACTCCAGACCACATATTAAGGTGGTAAAGATACTTGCAGCTAGTAGGCCTAGGAAGGAGGGATTATTGCATGGATACTTTGGGTAAAAAGGAACTTAGATTAAGGTCTTCCAAGATATCAAGTACCAAAAAGGCAAACAAGGAGATGGGGATATGATTTTGTTTACAATATGAGAGAAATGCTGTGAGATTCTGAATGTGAAAGTGGTGGGATAGTGCTACCAATACCTCTCAGATCTTTGTCTGACTTTGGCAGCCCACAGTCTCCGCAGACAATGACAGGCCACCTTGTTGTCAGGACATCTCAGTCATATGCTTTTATCTGACTGCAGCATTCTCATGTTCTGGGACAACTTTGAGATTTGAGGCTTATCACTGTGTAGGTTTTCTAGATGGCGGTTGAGAACTTGCTGAATGCTTTTATATCTGTTTCTGTGCTATGGGCTAAGCATATGTGCAAACAATGTTCAGCTCAAAACTTAATGACTCTCCATCTTGTGTACATGAAACTACACTCCTGCTTGTCTTTAGCATGAACTTCAAAGCATGCCAGCTCATGCAGCAGAGTGCTCAGATAAGCCTATTGTTTTACTATGACTCTGGCCACATGCGCTATAGCTGGACTGAGCATGCTCACGTTGACCACTTTGATGTTGAACTTCTCACAGCCCACATACCGCCTTGCTATACTTACACCATAACACATCATGAGCAGAAAACTGTTCCCCTAGCCCTGAGCTATAAAGTGCTGTCTCACTTGAAATATGAGAACTGTGTTCACTACGATGGCTGTTGACTAGTGTGAAGCACAGTTATGCATCTTTCCCCATCTTTTGTTGCAGTGGACCCTTAGGATATCAAGACTTGCAAAAGGTTTTTTGCCCAGTCATCCATGAGCTCAGTTTTTAATTTGTCTTGAGCTGTATTTTTCCATTTCTGCATCTACAAGTTGGATGTTATGTTAATAGAGAGTGGTGCTTTGAGTTATATTAAATTTTCAATAGCCTAATCTAACCTCTTGTTCTATTCCTGCCCTTCTTGTAATTTATCATATGTGGGTAGTTTGCTGTCTGCTAGTAGAGACTGAGATTTCCAGTTCTCCATGACTTGAAATGTTTTGTCTGACTCCTTTTCTCCTTTTTTTTGATGTGCTCAGCTAACATTGATGACTAAAGCAGCTTTTGACAGAGAACTGCCCCCCTTTATCTGCAGCATCCTACATTTTTTTACTCTTGCTATTTTTAAAATAACTAATTGTGTCGTAGATTTTTTAATTCCTTCCCAGGTTACCCTTGCCTCTTTTTAAAACCTTTATGGATTTCTTTTCTTCATTTCCCTCTGTGCGCATAATTCCCTCATCTCTAAGGGAAGATCGGGAAAAACATTTCATAACTCTCTGCCATTAAAGGTCGCAACAATATGAAGGGGGGCAATTTGCCATTACCTGAATCATCAATTGGAATTACCAGTATCAGCCAGGTTGCCAGTGGTCACTAGACTCAGTAATCAGTGTCATCCTCTTTGTTGCTGTTGCCCTTGTTGGAAGTTATTGATGTGTTTGTGTAAGGTTCTGAACATTGTGATGCCAGCAAAGTTTCAGTCAAGAGATCTCAGCACTCTGACTTGACTTGAGGAATGCTAGGTTTGCTACAGTGGCCAAGATTTATTGGAAAGAAGTGCAGTTCCAACACACTTAGCCTAATGATTGTCAGGACAGGAGTTAAGGGTTAACTGGTGAAAAGGTGGTTGGGAAAACACAGTGATACCACCTACCCTGTGTTGGTCATTGACAAGCTTTTGTCCTTTTTGTGATATGGTGAAAACAGCACAATGTGCCTATCATCACATTGCAGTTGTATCTTTGTTTTCTGACTGTCCTATCCTATATGTTCCCTTTCTGGCTCTATCTCATTCTGCACTTAGTGCAATGTTTCTTTTCAACCACCCCAGTAAGATTGCACATATGAGTCAATCCCTTAGCAAGCCTTTGTGTTGCCATTGCTCCAGTGCACCCTACCTTGGGCACCCACCAGGACATATTTTGCTGTCAGAACCAGGTCAGAGAAGTGGTTCAATCAACACTGGAACAAATACCGCATTTCTTACTCATGCATGTCTTGCATGCAGCTCATGAGCTTTTTGTTGTCCAATAAAGTGTGAAATCACACTGTAACCTCTCCCTCAAAAGGCATTCTTATAAGCTCGCTTTCTCTCATTTGCACCAAATCTGTAAGGAATTCTAACTTTCAGTAACAATTCACAGTTACATAATGGCAGGAATGAGTGTGAAGCAACATTTGTGTGTGTATGTGTGTGTTGGAGTGTGTGTGTGTGTGGAGGATAAGGAGGTTCTGCATCCTTAATAGGCTGTTTTACAATTAATTTGCACAGGACAAAAGGATATCTGGAGGCCTTATGGAAACCCTGAAATTCTTCTTGAAAAATTCTTATATCAGTATTAGTAAATGGAAGACACAGGTTTTGGTGACAGCTGACCTGGCATGTTTCAGGATGTGTGCATGTCATATGGATATGGATAAGTCTGTACTCAAAGTGTGGATGTAGGCAAGGGAATCAGAAAAAGAGTTTCTGTCTAAAATAGGACAACTCTCATTATATTGCTTGCAAACCAAAGAGTCTTCTGAAATGCCTACGTGGCTTTGAAAATTATTTCCAGGGAATTCAGAAGCCTGCACAGAAATAAAGGAGAAACCAACTGAAGACAGAAGAGGGAAGAAAATAATCTGAGATGAAAGCATTGATCCTCTTCTTGAAACTTTTGTCACAGTAAAGGTGACTGATAGTTCACAGAAAATGCTTTAAACACTTTACAGTGTTGTTCAAAACATGTTCCAGGTGATTGGTGTTGTCTGTCATGACAGTTTATTCTTGCATCTCTTGAAATTTGAATAATCCTGAATAAAATCCACATCAGGTGTATTCAATTCTACCCAGAACTGTGCTTTGCCAGATGTTCGGATTCTTGATGTGGAACAAAAATATGAATCCACTCCTTAGATACTTTCTTTAAGGGTGAAAATGTTTAAAAATCCCCCCAAACTTCCAAAATTGTGAAGAGTGAAAAGTGGAGGAAAAAAGTACGCTAAAAAGTCCTCTTACCGTCCACATTGCCATAATTACTGTAGTAATTTCTCCTTTTGGTTTGGCTTGTTTCAAGCTCTACTGCAAGGAAAGCTATCTGTGTGAACTCTGTCTTCTTATTATTAGCACAGTGATGCAGAGGTTGACAGGTTATCTTCTTTCCCCTGAAGCTGCTAGCTAGTCAGTCTATAATATTTTCTTGCTTTATATTCTTGTTTCCTGTGTTTTTTGCTTCTTTACTACATGACATTCACACAGATAAAAAGCAGCCAAAGGGAAAGAGAATTGAGTCAAGAAATCCAATTCACTCAGTAGCCATAAATAATATAGCTTCAAGAAGAAAATAATGAAATTGGCTGAGAAGTCCAGCACACGAGAGACTGCTAAAAGGTTTGGGAGTATCTTGTCAAAATCAATAGTCAAGATAGTTTTGTAAGACTGTCATGTGATCATAAAGGCAGAAAAATACCAATGAAAATGGGGACCTACTCAAAACAAGCTCTTTTCTATTACAGTTCACAGAATGATGACTCTGACTCTAAAGACACAAAAGTTCCCCACTTTTCTAAGGAAGAAATGGCAAGATTTATTACAGTATCAGAAAGATAAGAATGACAA
This sequence comes from Numenius arquata, assembly GCF_964106895.1. Lineage (NCBI taxonomy): Eukaryota > Metazoa > Chordata > Aves > Charadriiformes > Scolopacidae > Numenius > Numenius arquata. Next base: position 41,288,442 of record NC_133584.1, read on the forward strand.
GTCATTAGTAATTGGTATACATAGTGAGTTATAAATGTAAGAAATAAATAGATAAGAGAATATAAACATAGCAGGAACAACTTCCTGTAATTACTATTGTGAAAGCAATAAACTTTAATGAAGTTAAAGTATATCTAGAATAAAAGAAATGCCAGTACCACTCTAGATTACCCTAAGATTTAGACAAGCAAATATTGTTGAAAACCAATAGTATTTAATAACTTTTAATTTTCATATTTTAAAAAGGGGGGGATATACTCATGTGTCAGAATGACACAGTGCTCTCCAGTGCATTGATTAAAAAGCTCATAAAAGAGCAATAATCTAAGAAATATTTAAGTTCAGACGCCCCAGATAGCTTTGCCCAGAAGTCTTACCAGATTCAGTAGATGCTATTTTTAGACCTGAGAGTCCTGGTGGACAACAGTTTTAACATGAACCAACAGTATGTGCTTGAATCTAAGAAGGTCAACAGCATCTTTGACTTCTTTAGCAAGAATGCAGCCAGCAGGTCCATGGCAGCCATCCTCTTCCCAGCACTTGTGAAATATGGAGTACTGTGTCTGATTTGGGATTTCCCTGGTGAAGGGCTACCGAGATGTTTTTGGGGCTGGAGATGATGATGTGCAAGGAGAAGCGGAAATAAATGTGTTTGTTTAGCCTTAAAAAGGCTAAAGGGAGATCCAGTTGCTGCCTGTAGCAATTTATTGGGAAGTTATAGAGAAGGTGCAGCCGGACTTTTCAGCAGTACGCAGAAGAGAATGGGATGTTCAGCACAGGGAATTCCAGTGGTGTGTAAGGAAGAATTGTTATTATGTGGGTGATCATCCATTGGAACAGGGTGTCCAGACAGGCTGTGGGGTGTCCATCCTTGGAGATAAGCAAAACTGAACAAGGCCCTGAACAATCTGTTCTGACTAGGACTGCATTGGGCAAATGAGCTCAGGAGGTCCCTTCCAACCTGTGTGATTCCATGATTCTATGGTTAAAGGATACTAATTTTAAATAAATTATCAGAGATTATCAGAGGTATTCTAGAATTACAGAAAACCCCTCCAGTTAGGAATTAAACTGGGCTCCATGCTGTTTACCCAGTTAGGTACTGGTTGGTTAGCCAGACAGGAAATATAGGCAAAAAGTAATAGCTGAAACTGGATGCAATGAACAAGCGGCGAATTCCATGAGTAACAGAAACAATGAAGAGTTGAAAGCCTAGACTTGAAGACCTACAAGGTCTGATGTCTATGGGCTCATGGGTGCATTAAAATGTCCTTTTTCATTTATCGCACCATTTTTTTTTTAACAAAACATAAAATCTCTGCAACCTCTAGCATCATGCCGAATATGTTTGAAATGCCAGTCAGCTCATGGTTTCTTGGGTGAGACTGATCAACAAGCAAGCAAACATATAGACAGTGTCTTATTTCCATAAGAAATCAGGCTAAAAATGAAAGGATGAAAATATAATTAAGACTGGGCAACTTAATATTGTGGAAAAGAAGCCTTGTCAAAGAAACATGATTTCATTCATTCGTATCATTAGAAGTGGGATTCCTAAAACTAAAAGCAAAGAACAAATATACTTGGGTGCTTTATTAGTCCCTTATAACACCTTAAGTACAAAAAATATGCATTATGAAGTATCAATAAAGAGCATTTTTAAAGGGATTAAGAACTGCCTTGTTGAATAGAACTGGAAAATGAGATGTCAGTGGGGAATCGTAGCTGCATAGAAGCTCACTTTGTAGGGTTCCTTAGTATTAAATCGTTTCAGTCAGTGACTGAAGCTGAATATAAAATCACTGATAACAAAGTAAGGCAATTCAAATAAAAACAGGCCATGCATTTTCAACATTAGGAATTATAGTCCCCTGTGGAACAAATTGCTAAGGGAAGCAGCAATGTTTTAATCCCATGATGTCTTCAAATCAAAGGTAAAACCACTCTGCTGGGGTGCTTTTGTGTTAAGGCTGTTGACTTCGTTCAGCTAGGGTGACTGAATGGTATCCAATAGTCTTTTCTCTCTAAGAGTTGAAATCAGATGATTTAATGGTCCTTTCAATGCTTAAAACCTCAGTCTTTGAAACGGTGACAAAAAGTCATTGATGAGCCCAGAAAAATAAAAAAAATGAAAGAGAAAAAGGATTAGGGAAACAAAGAACAACAGTGATTGAAAACAAGACGACTTGTCTCATTTTGCATTAATAAAATGAAATAAATATTCTTAAAAGGCATCTCCAGATAGGACTGGGTTTCTTGAAATTTGGGAAACAAGGGAAAGGCTAATTAGCAAGAAATTATTGATGCTTTGTGGTATAGTTGTAAAAGTAACCCACGAAACAAACAGATTTGCAGATTTCCCTGAAGGACAGAATTGCTTATACTATTTTCTTTGTTTGAAACTTTTCTATTTGGACTAAAACAGTGCTCTGGTGTATCTTGCCTGACCTCCAGCTGGCACTCCAGAAGAGAAGGGTTCATCTACAGGCTTTTTGCCTGTAACTATATCCCTGAAGACATCTTTTATATTCTAAAGTAATTTAGCTGCTCCGAGATGCCTTTAGGCAGCTGAGGCATGGGCTTAATGCCAACATTGGACCCCTATAGGCATGAGGTATCTAAGCCTACAAACACTGATGGAGCTTAGAGGGTGGTTTAGCTCTCCTAAAGTAGACACTAGATAAGAGCTGATTCAATCCATAGGGCACATTGAACAAGAGCTCAATCCAGTTTCATATATGTAGCTAGCAACTGGCAATTGAGATGCTTTCGGGTATATAATACCTGGCCTACAAGTCTCGAGCCAAAAGGTATCCCCACAGATCCCAGTCTCATCACGTGTGCCAGCCCTATGAAGGTGTTCTGAATAACTTTAGTTTGTTAGATGGCATGAAGCACCACCTAAATCAAGCTTTAGCTCTTCACTTACCAAGGTGTCTTTTAGTCTCAAACTGACTTGCAACCCACACTTCGAGCAATTTAAAAGACCTTATAAGTAGCCATTGGTGAACGTGACAGCAATGAACAGGAAGCTTGACAAAATGCAGTGGAAAATTCAATCTTATTGTTAGACTCAGCTCTTAAAGACACAACATTCAGGCAGCCAAGAAATCCTATCACAGTGTCATTTATTATATACTAGTGTTATGCAGGAATTCAGACTTTCAGTAGATTCCTGACAAAGATTTCAAGGACTTCCAGTAGCAAACAAAGTTTTTAAGGTACCTTTCAAAATAGAATGACTGTAAAAGTGACAGTGTGTTGCTAATGACTATCTTACCATACACATGCACTCTTTTTCCCCTCTCTCTTCCTTGCAAGATATTCTGAAAAACTCAAGTGATGAGGAATAGAAATACGTTCTTTGGATTGTGCAATAGATGTTGCAAATAGAAACGTGTACTGAAACCTCTGCATACAGATTGCAGGCTTATTGCTCCTCGGTGCACACTTATGGCCATTAGTAGCTTCACACCCTTGTACCTGCATTATTTTCTGAACAATTGTGTTGACAGTTTAAAGAACTTTCTCACTAAATCAGTCTTGTTTTGTACATCGTAATAATAGTTGTAAGTCTGCTTAAGCTATTCCCAACCGTTTCACTCCCTATTTGTTGGTATGAGTCCAGTTTTCTGCTTTGAAAAACCACCACAAAATCCTAAACCTGTATTTAACCTTCTGTGATGCCTTTTTACTTATTAAAGGCTGTGTTTCAACCTAGACTGTTAATTCTATATCCAATGTCCAGTAACTATTCTCACACATACATTTGGTCTTTTCAAAAACATACTCCATCTTATATCTAAATGCCCCAGAGCACCAGCCTTCTTTGAGGAGCATGCCTGTCAGTCTGCCCATCAAACTGGGGCCACATTACCGAAGTGTCTGAAAATACAGACTCTGTATGGAGACAGTGGCAGAGCTTCTCATACCCCTATGGAAATCAGTGTCTCCTGTTGCTTTTTAGTTTTCTGTCTGTGCCTCTGCTTTAGCTATTTCCTTTTACCTTGTCTGACTATGAAATCCTGTATGCTAGCAGCGTATGTACTTATGTTTTCTCTCTCTCCTGAGCCTTGCACTGACTTGTCAAATTATGCTGTAGAGCAGATGTCAGCTACATAATTTTTTTGCAAGAACGATCCCCATCTGAAGCATGTACTTCTGTAAACCTCATCAGAAATCTTGGCTCTTTACTGTGCACTTCTTTAAACTCTTATGCTTTTCTTTAGGGGTCTAGAATGAGCTCTCTGTAAGTTTTGTATATTTATATATGTGTGTGTATATATATGTATATATATGTATATATATGTATATTTGTATATGTTGGACTAGATGATCTCCAGAGGTCCGTTCCAACTCCATATCATTCTGTGATTCTGTGGTTCTGTACTAGTTAAAACAGCTGTAAACAAAAAAATGGCTGTAAAAACCCCTTATTGCTGAGATCATGTTTAAAAATTATTATTTATTTGTATGTAGCCAGGTATATGTGGAGCTTTTTGATATTGCAGTCCTCTTTAACTGCATGAAGTGGAGTTAAATCTTAATTATACAAGACCCTTGAACTCTGGCAGCATCCCACCAGAAACGTGTCAGTGTTCCAGAGTTTTGCTGTGGTCAGTTTTCTGAATCTAACTACTTGGAGCAATAACCAGAACTAGGATCTCACCCTTTCCTGGAGCATAACTTCTCACAGACCCTTCACCACAATCCTCTTTGCAGTTTCTTACTCTCTCTGATTCCTGGCTGAACAGTGTTTTATGTCCATTGAATCCCCTGGTCCACTCATAGCAGGTTATACCAGGGTCTGCTCATACCAGGGTTGCCTTTGTCCAGGTTCGGTGGGACTCGCAATTCCAAGCAATGAGCTGTTTTGTGGAAGGCAGGTGTTACACAACTTCTCTGTCAGGCCTGCATTTCACTGCAAATGGTTGTCCTGCTCTGCATTGTACCATGCTCAGAATTGACAGTGCCTACTAAGTGAAGTCTTTCAAAAGCACTGAAGCTGTATGCAGCAAACAATGCTAGAACAAACAGGGTAACTCAGTGGCTTCTCATGGGTCTGGGAAGTGAACTGGTGGATGTTGAAGACCCAGTGTCCACTCTATAAGCATCTAATGGCTCTCTTATTTTGACTTGTGTGCTTAATTCTACTTAAACTTCATTTAGATATGTCCTTTATACCTAAAGTAGAATGCAAAATGTTGGGTTTTTTTCAGTTTTCTGGTGGTGTCAGCTGTAATTGCAGACTTTTTTTTTTCATAAACAGAGAGTAAAATATGACATTCCTTTACATAAGTAGCAGTATTTCTGCATAACCACTTCCCATTTGCTTTAAAGTCTCCTGCTATAAGACCATTCTCAGTTTCAGCTATTGGAATGGGCCTGATTGCATGGAAATAGAGAACTTCAGGCTCTCATCTTTGCATGGAAGTTAAATGTGGAATTTATTGACATGCTTGAATGAATAAATGCTGGAACAAAAAAAATCAAGATGTTTGTAGTTTAAATGAGCTATCAACCAAATGTGTATGCTATAGGCATGGCCAGAGTAATGAGTGGTGCGTACACAAGCCAGGTAAACATTACCATAGAATCATAGAATGGTTAGAGTTGGAAGGGACTTTAAAGATCATCGAGTTCCAACGCCCCTGCCATGGCCAGGGACATGTCACACTAGAATGGTCTATGCTAGACTGTATTTCATCTTTCTAAGTGAAATGATACTATATTGCTCAAATACTGCATCTGCATTCACTCATGGTGTGAACTCCCCTGCTGTAATATATGGGAGTACACCTAAGCCCAGCTGTATTGTCCTTCCCTCGCCAGCATTCAGATAATAATTATAATGATCAGTCAACAGTGCTGGGAAAGTGCTTTATCCCTCTAGTTCTGCTGCCTTCAGCACCTTCAGAATACGTCCTTGGTACAATAAAAAGTTGAAGAAGAGTCTCATATTACTGACTAATTATATAATAAGATAGCATGTAAAATTCAAAGTCACTAAGTTTAACACATTGGATAAGATCATCTCTCTAGTGCATGACAAATGAGAACGGCAACATTTACTTTCAACACTTAGGAAAGAAACCTTGGAGTCATGACGAAAAGTTCAGTAAAAAAATCAGCTTGATGTTCAGTGCTGGTCAAACAAGAAAAAAGAATGATAGGAGTCATTAGGAAAAGAAGAGGTAACTACCCGAACACCCAACCAAATATATTATGCCACTATTTAGTTGATGGCATGCGTGTTCTGTGCAGTTCCACCCTCAAAATGGTTACAAGAGAACTTGAAAACGTTTAGAGAAGGGTGAAGAGAAAGTTGTGAAGGAGTTTGTGAGGAAAACTAAATAAAGCTTGGAAAAGAGACAACTGAATGGCAAATAATAAAGTTCATTGTCATAAGCGGTATAGAGAAGCTAAGAATGGAACAATTTTCATTTTTTCCTTAGAAATAAGCAGAGGGAAAACAGACATTGCAAGGCAGTAATTTAAATATGCTAAAAGCAGTACTTTTCCATAATACAGTTAATGGTGGAACTCACTGACTCAAGCTATGGAAAGAAAATATTCTCATAGTCTTTCCCTAAGCATCCATTGCGGTCAATGCTGGAAACATGATAATGGGCTAAAAAATAAATTCTTTTATTGTTTACTCTGTCGCTGACATCTCAACACACAGACACAGTCTGTAGGAGTAAAGAGACCATGACTTCTCAGCTATTAAGAAGAAAACAGTGGGGAGGGCTTGTGCCTCCCCCTCTGCTTCTTGGAGTAACTGGACCCCAAATAAGCTCACAGGAGCTGCCTGTCTTGTTGAAATAAAAGAAGCTGCTGACAGGATCAGAACATTCATGCAGGTACAAATGATGAGGAAAGGCATTTCTTTCCCATGTTGCTTTCAACAACTTGTCAAAAAACAAAAAGTATAATCACAGGGGCAGTTCTGATGATTGTCTTGCTCCTGTTTTACTCCACTGGTTATGGCTGATCAAGAACTGAAAGGGAGTGGACCTGCACTACTAACAATGGCAGTTCCTAAGGGCGAAAGAGAACTTGAACCTAAATGAGGAAGAATGCATGTGCCACGGGTGTCTGGCAGCACCAGAGTTGGGGAACAAAAGCACAACAGTGAGGCAATCAATGCTCTCTTTAGAAATCCGCATGGAAACTTCATGCCTTCCTCCAGGGCCATAGCTGCACTGTATTACTGGTGATGATAACAAGCATTTTCCTACTGTATTGTTACTTTTGGTAGTAGAGTGCTGTTGCAGTATGTTACATTTACACTTTCCTTCTCTGCCATTGGATGTACTGCGGTTTTTTTTACTGCCATAAGTTCACAGTTTTTATTTGAATTCTTATTCTGAGCACAACAGCCGAATTGCTAATGTGTGGAAAAGCATTACCCAGAATTAATATGATTGCATTCATGCCATTCGCTACCATCTTCTTGTCAGCCCTTATAAACTTAATTTACACTTATTTTCGACTGACCTTTTCTCTAATTGGACGGGAGAGCACTGAGGAATATCTAGGTGCTAGAATAGTCCCTTACTATAGTAAGGAAAAAAAAAACGGGGGCAGTCTTCTGTAAGAAGTGTCATTTCTTGGAGGAGACATAATCAAGACCCTGACCCCCTTGCAGGAACGCAGTTTCTGCTTTTGCGTCCATCCTAAACTCTTTTTAAAATGTATGCATTTCTCTATCAAAACATTGATTGAGCAGCTATTTCTTTTCTTTCGGTTCTGAAATATTGATTACTGTCATTCTGGGTTGATTTAAAAACTGTCAGCTTTAACTGCACTGATGGTTGCATTCCTTTATGAAGATGGAAATTGCTGGACTAGATGAGGGCTAGTAGGGTGCTTTCACTCCCGCCGATGATCTGTAGCAAACAGGGTAGAAGAATATGCCAGAAACCCCACCCTGCAGGTGCAAAGTGGTCTCCATTCTAATCCTTTAATCCTTATTACTTAGAGATTGGTTTAGAGCTTGAAATGTAGGATTTTATATCCTCTCCTCTTTTTTTTTTTTTTTTTTTTGAATATAACAAATTGATTTTTGCATATGAAGCCTCAGCTCTGCCTTGTGGTCTGTTCAAATGCACAGCTGTGTCTGTCCTAAGCTTCATGCAGATCAATAGGGTTCAGCAGAAGGGCACATTGCCCATTTGTACAACTCCCAGTACAGGATGGCAGCCATCGCTTCAAATCAATGATTTCGGTGGGAGCTGCAGTTCATGCTGGATGTGCCTCTGCTGGAAGTGTTTTGACGCTTGCTTAGGAGTTATTCATCCCTGCCAGGCACCACTGCTGCTGAAAGGAGGCTTTCTCCCTGATATCCTTTATAAAGTTGAGGGAGCTTAGTGTACCGCTGTACTCTGCTGTGGGGTGAGCAAATAGGTCACGGCCGCCGTGCTGATGGAAAGACGGTGTTTATCCCTCTCCGACCCTGGAGACAACTCAGGGTAACTAAAACCACCAAGTAACAACCAGACATGACAAGAAGGAAGTTTTCTTCTGCCCCACGGCTTGCAGTTATCTGTGTGGGAGAGAGGATAAGGTTGCTGCTGCAGCAGCCGGGGACAGCTTTTTGTCACCATAAGGATTTAGCGATAGAGCCCTGCCGTGGAAGTTGCCTCCACCTTGAATCTTCACATTAACAAAAAAAACAAATGTGTTTAGTGCCTTATGCATCTGTGCAAAAATTTGGTAGCACTTGTAAGAACTGAGGTCTGGGATGTGTTTCAGCACTGAGGCCTGTTAGTCAGGGGGAGTCGCGAGCAGGCAAATCACGTAACCTTTACATTGCTCATCCAGCAAAGGGCACGCAGTATTAGAGTCACAACTAGTTGCTGGAGTCAGTGTTCAGTTAATTAATGCCACTTTCCTTGTCAGTACTTACAAAGCAAAAAAACCAGCCCAATCTTAAAGGAAAATAAGGGGGTCTCAGCAACTTTCTAAGTGGATCTCCTACCAAAACATGGATACCAAGATAAGTAACGGGAGACCTACAGCACATAGGCACAACACTAGTTCAAAGAGATCAGCATGACACCTGGAGCTACTCAGCTCTTGTCATAGCTGCCTCCCAACTTTTTGCATGTGTTTACAGAGTAAATTTTGCTCTTGTGCAGAATGAGAATGAAATTCAGAATTTTAATGCAGCATGTATTTTTGATTGTCAGTGTTAGTTGCCAAAGGAACAACCTGTGCATTCCATAATCTGCTATTACTCTGAGCAACTAAGATCAGGCAGGGGATGATTAGAATCATATATCAAAACCTGGTACGCAGAAAGAATTGAACTTGGTGTTTTCACTCAATGTACAGGGATTTCTGTCACAGAATAACTTCTCAAAATAACTTGTACCTCGTTCCTTATGAGATATGGCAAATGTCAAGAAAATCTAAGTGCTTGAATTTTAGAAGATATACTATAGCTACACAGTGTAAGTATAGAAGAAATATTGCTGTAGCACTCTCAATCTGACTGCATATTTACAGGCATCTCTCCTTGACGTGGTTAAATGAGAGGTTTGAACTTTTAAAAAATCAGTGTCCTCATGATCTTTGTCTACCCTGTTTAAAGCAGGGGAGCTAAAATAAAGTAGGCAACAGAGAGTCAGGAAAAAGCAGAATATTACACAACATTTACAAGAAACAAGAAATAGAAAGGTGTTACACCTGTGGGTTTTTTTCCTGTGGAACTATATATATTGCATTGTTACAAGTGTAAGTGTTCTTAGGGAAACTTATTCTGGTACTTGACTTCACCAGAGACAGTTCTCACTTGTTTCAAATAGCATACATTATAGTCTCATTTTTAATTTATACTGGCATAAACTGTAGCATTCTTCTGAGACATTGAAATGTAGAAGAATCTGGGACACTTGTGGTTTTTCTTGTCTATTGAACTGGCTGCATTTGTTCAAGTCTGACATAATAAAAATGTTAATAAAAAGAGAGTTCTTGCCTGGAATTACTTTTGTTCAAGTACACAATAGGAGACTGTTTGATAACCCTGCTCCTGTTTGGAACAAAAGCAAAATAAAATCAGATCTTTATGATCAGGTACTCTAAGATTATTATTTTTTTTTTTTATTTGTGCTGATTGAAGACTTTGCCGGTTGTTTTTCAACTATTTTAAACAAACGTCTTAGACATCCAAATAGGTAATATTGCTCAGAATCTTGGATTTATGCCATTAGACTACTTAAGGTGAAAGTCAAAGCAGAATATGGACCTGTCTGTTTCTGTGCTTGGAAAGATAGGTAAAGCTGGAGGTGAAACAAAGAAATAATTGATTGCATTCAGAGGGATTAACTTTTCTGCACATGCAGGGAAGGAGGATTGCCTTCTAAGCAGAAGGATAAGGAGCTCAGACCAGTTCTAGTATCCTACCTAGAAGAGCTCTCAGCAGATTACTATGTTGTCATGGTAAGTAAGAAAATATTGTGGTACCATCCGGAGTAATTGTCATTGGTTCACTTACAATCCTAACAGCAGAAAATTTCTAACTATAGCTGAGCTACAAGTTAAGTCTTTCCTTGGCATCACATTCATTTAGAAAGATCATGAGGAACATTGAATTAGAAATTGGAACAAGAGCTTTTATTCTTGTTCCTCTACCTCTTCAATTATAGGAACAATTTATGACTCATTTAATGTTACCCTTATTTGATTAGACCGCAACCTTTCTTGACCTAACAACATTTAAGGCATCGAGTTAGAGCACTGAAAATTAATGACTCTGCTGGGTGGGATCTGAGACTTCTCTAAATATTTGACATAAGTTTCTTTTTCATTTAGGGGCAAGATGAAACAGCCATGACATAAAAAATATTTTTCATACTGTTCAAAATGAGATTGCTTTAGCTACAAGGTGGCCTGTTGATTTAAACATGATGGAAAAAAGACCCCAAAACTATTTGCCTCTGTGAATGTTTAAGGGGCAAAGAGTGGAATTTAAAATAAGAATATTTGTATAAAAATTAAAATAATTACTTATAAAGTAAAGCATTTTTAAAACTATGTTGAGATTAGGCTACGGCATTCACAATTGCCTTCCATTATCAGCATCTCATTTTAGAACTACCATAGTTCAGGGCTGGTTTTTATCCAGACTTCTGAAATACAGAATTTGTGTACTTTTCCAACTCCGTCATCAGCTAAAATCATTTTGCCCTACAAACCTTATCACGGTGGTTTGTTTTTCTTCAGTTTTCTGGTGCTTTAAATGAAGAAAACAAGGTAAACACATTGCTTTAGCCTGACTCCTCTTAGGAAAAGTCCTTGAACTAATGACAAGAAGAATGGACTCAGTTAGTCATGGCTTTCCATGTGCATAACTAACAGCTATAAACAAAAAGACCAATGAGAAAGATTGTGACGAGACAGATTATAATCCAGGATACTGAGAAAGAGAAGCTTCTCATAGGCTTCCAGGTACACGAACCATTTTTAAAGCTGAGCTCCTACCTTCAAATACCTATTCCCAAGTGTTTAAAATCCTTGGGGTACTTGCTTATTTCTCCTGACAAATTTTTTAGCTTTGTTGACTCACTCCCTCTTTTTTCTTTCCTATGTTCAAAATAAACCCTGTGAAATACAAATCATTGTAATAAAGTTATGTACGAAGCACAAAGAGTTGACACTTCAATGCTTTGGGCATCATGTGCCATTTATTTCAACACTTTATGTTCAGTGTCAAAATAGTTTGGGGAAAAGGGGATGCACAATACAGTCTTGTTTGTAATAAATGTATCCATAGCCAAGAGATGGCATTCTATTTATCCATGCTGTCATTTATATTATGGATTATTGTGTCTCTAAAAAAAAATTATGAACTATTGAATAAAACATGACATGCAATACTTCAAAACAGTGTTGCTAATTATTAACTGAAAACTTAGTGCTAAAATAAACTCACGTTGCCTCCTGCCTTATTCCTCTTTCTTCAGATATGTTTAAAACAAAATAAAATTGCTGGTAGATTTTTTTTTTTCAGGAGGACTTTCTTCATGAATTGTAAGTTTAGGAGAAGGACAATGAATAGCAAATTCTTCCAATACCAGACACTCAAGAGAGCACCCTGACAGAAGTAAATAGCTCCTGCCAGTTCCACTGACATCAGTAAGGAGTATGGTAATTCCCCCCCCACTCTCCCCATCCATGACAATCCTCCCTTTCTTTTCCATACTACTTATGGGAAAGACCTTTGCTACTTACCTGTCCCATCCTTCACAATTAGCAACTCATTTTTCTGCACCAATCTGTTCAAATGTCTAATCTCAAATGGAGATCCTCTTTCTGTTTTTAATTGAGCTGGAAAAAAGTATTTTAGGGTGACTGGAATCTTTATTTTCTGTAGTGAGTATGTTTTTGAATCTTTCAGTATGTAACTTTAATAAGAGAGCACGGGTTTTGATTTTTTTTATAACTGTGAAAGTACACTATCAGAGGATGCAATATGAAAATGCTTCATAATATATAAATAACTGGTAAAAGTCTAATGAAGTCTCTGTTGTACAGACACACGGCACAGCCAGGAACCACTGGTTTTAAATTAACTTTTCATTTAAAAAAAACCCAAGGCAGATTTGATTTTATCAGACAAAGCAGTTTGTCTTAATTATCTTAACTCTTTTCATGGTAGTATTAAATATAAAGACAGGTTTTGTGTTTAATTGTAAATGATCTGTGAACTGTAAGCTAAAAGAGCAACTTAAGTGCAATGAAGATGGCAGGTAGATGAGCTCTCACCTCTTTTCTAGATATTTTGTATCTTCATTATAATTCTTAGGGTCTTTCAGTTTATGACACAGAAGCTGCACCTGCCAAACGCAAAATAATTTTGTGCTGTATTTTTTTCCCTCTCCAGTGGACATCCCTGTGTTTATTTGATGTACTGTTAGGAGAGTATGAAGGGATGCAGCTCATATTTGTATTCTGAAATTTTTTTGGGGTACAGTTTGTAACTGTAATGATTGATACCTCTGAAGGAGTTGAAAATCATGAAAGTTTACCCTAGCTGCCTTGTAACTTCTATTTTGCATATATTTTCAAAAGCATTGTTAAAATAATGTAGATTACCTGAGCAAAGGTAAGCAATACAATACATTAATGTAGGAATGATCTGTCATACATATGAAGTAGTGATTGAAGCTGAAGATTAGGTTACGATTCTGTGTTAATAGCAACTGAAAATGTGTAAAGTAACTCATAGCATGGAAATAACTTCAAATCTGATAGATGTGCAAAGTAATTTCAGGAGTGCTTTGATGGTGGCATAAAGAATGGTTTATTTGGAATCGCTGGAGAACATCAAACTCTGATGTTTTGATGCTTGACACTGTACCTGAGCTGGGCACATCCTGGGAGCGTCCAGCACCTGCTGTCCGTATTGCCATTGCACATGACCTGAACTCCAGATAAATCTGGGTTGCCTAAGAATTCCTCCCGGCCAGTGATTTAAGCCACTTCTAAGAAGTATCCTGTCTCACTTTGTCCTCCTGATGCTGGATATGTGATGTCACTGCAAAGGAGTAGTGATGAGTGGAGGTGGCACATAGCATTGGCTCGGTCTGCAGAGATGGGAAGCATGTTCTGCGGTATGCTGCAAAGTGCAGGCAGCCCCTGAGCCCCCCCCCCCCTCCTCCGTGAGCTGGAGGGCTCCAGAAACAATAGCATGAATCAGAGATATAACTTTCATGAATAAAAGTGCACTTCTAGGTAAAGTAGACATTTATACTTGAGAAATGCAGACACAAATTTTCTTGGCAGAATGGTATCTTTCCATTTCCCTTCCTCATTTCTCTCCTGTGTGTGAAAATAATAATGCATCGCACACTTTATTATCCAGACTGTTTGCTGGGGTCAATTTTATTGTCCTATAACCTATGGAGAGTTTGCTTCCCAGAATATATATAGGATTTTTATTTCTATTCAAATCCCATTCTATATGGACATCATTAGAAATCTCAATGCCTATTGACTGCTAAATTATTTTACACTTGAATAAGAGGAGAATTGTAGTCGGGCATTGTAAAAACACGTACATTGAGGAAAACACCTCTATTCTCTCCTTTGTGATTGCACGTTCTCTCCATTAGATTGTGCATTTTATCTACTGTGAAGTTCAGGTTTTTCCAGTGTCTCTCTTTGGGACTTTATCTCTCTTTTCTCAAACCTGAGAGCTGAAGAACAATCTAAGCTGCCTTTGTTGTTTGACACAACAACGGCTGCGGTACTGGATATGAAATATGAAATCTGTATTTCTTACAAAACAGGATTATTTTTGTTTGGTTGTCCCCAAAAGCAGTATCTTATTTGAGCATCTGTAGCTCAGATTTTATTGTTTCTTAATGCTGGAATGGTGAACACTACCCGAGGCAGAGATTTATGCAGCCCAGAGTATGCAGCAGAGAAAAGCAGAAACTGACTGTGGTTTCATGCTGCTGGTGCAGATGTATTCCCTTTTCTGTAGAGTGAAGCAGTGTCATGACAGTCTGGGTGGTAATGTGTTAATATGCTTCCAAGTAAAATGGAAACTCTCAGTACCAAAGACTGAAGAATCCAAGCACGAATTATTGAAAAATTAGAAAAAAAAAAATAGAAAAATAGCGCTTTCCTCAATTTCATATGTTTTGAATATACCTTAAACTCTCAGAAATCTCTTCATATAACCCACATTCTGACGGTTCATATAATCCACTAAGAAAGTGATAGAAAGTTAAGCAGATCTTTTTTTTTTTGTCTAATATGCTTTATATGCAAATTACTTACCATACATATAAGCAATTTCCTGATAAAAATCTTTCATGCCACTGATTTTTTGTGGATTTTTTCTTTAGTTTTACTGACTTTTTGAAACACTTTCATGTGAAGAAGTTTCTCTGGGATCTCTGGAATGTTTTTTATTGATCAGCCTTCAGTCATCCATTCAGTGTATCAAAAAAAAAAATGGGCTGCAACTGTGGAAACTTGTCCATGTTTGAAAAATACAAAAGAGAGGTTTTTTCTGTCCTTCCAGTCATGTAATTGCGATGGCCTAAAAGGGATCAATACTACCGCCACAGTACTGCCTTATTTTGATAAGCTGCAATTTTTTGGATGGTGTCTTTAGGCAGAAAAGGCGAATCAACTGACCCAATACCACACTTAGTGTCTGTCTGCTGTAGAAGTTAGATGGGGACATTTGGCAGGCTTAAAGTTGGCTCCAGAACAGAAAGAGGGCATTTATTAATTTGGCTGCCTCAACACAGGGATAATATCATATCAGCCCTCCCTTTCTCCGCCCCCCCCCCCCTCCCATTTCTTTGAAATCTATTAAATGTCAGATGATTGTTGCAGGACCAGAACTTAAACACCCACACCTTGACGTGAAAGTCTGCTGCATTTTATCTTTCTCTTTGCAACACGTGGTTGAGAAGCTCTGAAATCCTTCAGTAAAGGCAAGCACAAACACAGTGAAAGAAACCGGAAAAACCGGAAAAGTGCTGAAAGCATTGCTTTTAAAAAAATAACACACGAAAAAGTAAACATCAGGGACTAGAACAAATAGTCCTGTGGTAACAGAGGAAATGATATAATGGGTTTCAGGGAGTAGAAAAATCTTTCTAAGACATATTTAGAATTTAATAATGTAGATATATTAACTGGACCTACTGATATATAAAGTATATATTTATAAACTTCTGCAGAACAGAAATATATTTACTCCTCTGTCATAGTTTTAATAGTTTTATTAAAAAAATAAAAATGCGCTGAAGTCAGTGCAAGTAAAAATGATAGTTTAAAAAAACAAGCTCTGCAGAATCATCTAACTTCAGCTGGTACTGCAGCAGTTTAGAAATTTTGCTTACTGTCCTCTTTTACTGTAAAGGAAATATCTGATTTATTCTATTCATGTCCTAACAGTTCAATACGACCAGAATCTGTAATGAGCAGTGAAATATTCTGTGTATATGTAAATGGATGAGTCTGGCAACCCCTCCTCTTCAGATAATGGTCATATTAATTATTGAGAAGGACAAACTTTCCTCTTTCATCTTTTGCTTTCAGCAGTTTATAATTTCAGGAAGTGTAGCCGGCACGTACAGAAAAGTTGCATTGCAGGTATTTACCTTTTCTCTGCTTAAGTTCATGTTGGAAAGCTTTGACTAAAACTGTTGTGTTTCCATGAATTCCTCTATAAAAAGAGAATTTTAACTGTTACAAATATTCTTTAAACCCTTTCCTTATTACCTTCACTCCTAAAATACCCCCAGACAGCAGCCAATTTCTCATACATATACTCCTTAATATCATTGTTCCTCTACCTTCCTTCCCCTTACATCTATATCTATTGCCTTCCTGGTGACATTGCCACTTCTTTTGGTGTGTTCCTCTCCTCCTTCTACCCTGTGATGCTGTTCCAGAGCTGAGAAAGAACAGGGGCCTAGACTGATGCTCTGCGACTTGCTGGTGCCCCAACAGACCCAGTTTACATGTGTGACTGTCTGGGAACTTGTTTATTCAGGTCATGTAATTTTTTTTAGCTTTTGCCTCAAAACATAAGCAATTATGCCTCAAAACATAAACAATTAATCAATGGCCAATTACTCCTCATCAAAGAAGTGGGATTTTAGTGATAGTAAAGAGAATAGAGAAGATGGGCCATGGTGTCAAGTACCACATAGAGGTCTACAAAAAGCAGTGGGATGACAGAAATCAACTCATATAGGTTTTATTGTGCAAACCGAACCCTCGCTGATACGCTCAGGTCTTACATGAAATATGTTAAAAACAAAATAAAATGACCAACTGAACAAGAAGAGTTCTGTGCTTTCTTTAGTTTTTCTTTTTCAACTATTGTGATATAAAAGAATACAATATAAATTTTTAAATTAAATCTAATTTCAAAACTTATCCGGTAAATGTGCTGATAAAAGAAGCTTACGAAAATAAGAATATTTTCTGCTTTAAAAAATACAAATATCTGACTTAACCAGAAAGTCTAAAAAGTATGGTTGTGGTTGCATATTTTGTTGAACTACACTTCTACTAAACAATGGAACAGTTCCAGAGATTTCACTTTCACCATTTTTCTTTAAAATCAATGGAATTCACCAGGCTTACAGGCATTTAATAATATTACACATTTCACTTAGACAAAAAGATTGATTTATGTGTTTTTTATTGTTTTGGAATTTTTGCATAATAACTCTAATTTTCAAAATATGATAGGGATGGTGCTTTTTTATGCTTTCAATAAGTTTGTCAATTCTTCTTTTCATTTTAACAATCTGCTTTTTAATAATTTGAAGCTACAATGATTTACAGTAGTTGAGTTGTTTTTCCGTGTGTTGATTATAAAGCAAATATTTAAAAATAGAATAGATAAATAAAGAGAATGATTGACGTTCCCATCAAATGTATGCAAATACCAGGGCTAATTTATTATGATTATCAAAAAACTTAGGCAAAGTCTGCAACAAGAGGCTATTAAGAAAACTAAGTAATTGGGCTAAGGGGCAAAATATTGGCATGGAACTGAGACTAGCTGTGTCAAAAAATGAGCTGGGCTTGCTTGCTCAATATAACAAAATATGAAGAATGAAATGAAAATGCAGATGAACAGAAAATAGAAAAATGTGCATAAGATAGGAATTAAGTCAGTCAATGCTTCAAAAGACATTACAATCTTCAAAGTGACTACAGGAAGCTGGCTCAACAAAAGAACATATTACACTAATTTTGAGCAAATACAAGAGAATTACAGCTGTGTAAATGGCTTTTGATGAAATGGATTGTTTAGTTTATTAAGAAAATCTTAATTTTTCCACAAAATATGGATGCATGAATTTTCACATTGAAATATTCACAAACTTCCATTAAAAATGTTGTCAGTAAATTTTTGTCTGGTCTTCAACAATGCGTGTTGGAACAGTAAAAGTTAAATACTAACGTTGTTGGATTCTAGATCATTGCAAGCTATCCATGAAAAGAACATGAAAATTTCTCAATATCCACAGAAAATCTGAATAGTGAACAAAGTGCAAACAAAATATGCAGGGTAATGATAATTTCATTATGTCAGTCAGTGGTACATTGTTAAGTGAACAGTTGCATACGATTTAGTTTACTGTATTGAGAAAGCCTAGACATGAGTGAATAATGGCCATAGGCCAAGGCTTGAACTAACCATGAACAGAGATGACAAGATCCTAACACAGTGTTTTATTGTTACTAATACTTTACCTATTAAATGGTATTTTCTCAGAATAGAAATAGTAAATTTCTTTCAGTTTAGGAAAAAACCTAATTTAGATTGGTTAGATAAGGAAAACTATTTGTGGCAGTATTAATTAAGAAGTAAAATATCATATTAAAAGCACTTTTTTCTTCTGCTATATTGCCTTTAATTGTACTTTAACCTCACAAAATTTAAGACTTGTAAGATACTTAGTTTTCTTTGCACAGTGCAGTTTAATCATCTCTGATAGATCCTTATTAAAATTCTTAAATAAAAGATAAAGGGTTTGTGACTTGTTTTTTATTTCTAATCTAAAGTATGAGTCTGCTGATTACAAAAGAACAAGTATTAATGCAGATAAAATATATTTCATTCAAAAGTTTCTAGTTAAATGGAGTGTGCCTTCAAGGAAACAATGACACATTGTTCATCAAAATAATCTGCCAATCTTGTCCCATTGAATTGCTAAAATATTCTTTCGATGTTTAAGTTCTTAATTAACACAATGCATTATGTTTTATAGGTCACAGTCTTTCAGTTTTTCATTTTAATCACAAAGTTCAGTCTAGTATGTTCATAGATGTAAACATTTTATTTATTTGAGATTCTAGTGCTAATATTTCTTCTCTGTAATTAATGAGAGTTTTCCGGTTTTACTTGAAATAAAATGTGTTGGAATTTCATAGGAAATGGGTAGGAAACTTCTGGACTTCCAGAGCAAAATCTACAAAAGTCTTAGTTTCTGATTATTTTTTCCTGTGGTCTAAGCATTTTCTCCTGATTATTCAGTATATAATATTCACATAAATACTTGAAAAGAAAAGGATAATCAGAAGTAATAAGCCTCTGAATACTAGGGTTACCAAAAGTTTTGTTACAAATTCAAAAAAAATTAAAGCTATTTCAGGAGCTTAGTTTCAGCATTCTCAATAAGATATAACCTGTTTGGTTCCCTGTCTGACTGTCTTGTTACTGACCATCTAAGTCTTACTTTCTTAGTCAAATGCTGTTCGCTAGATCAATGAAGGTCTAAATAGAGCTTTGACCCAACATGCTGCAGCCATCCTTATGGTTAAACTACCATTACACACCTTTTATGAAAAGATCTTATTTACTTGTTAATATCTAAGTCCTAAGAAGTGCTCCCCAAATCTTTATGACTAAGGAACTGCCTTCAGGTGCTGGTTTATGCAGCTAGACAATATATCAAAATTTTGGTTTTGCAAAAGTCTAACCATTTCCATAAACTTCATTACTGGTGTTCAAATCTTTCACACTAGGGAAAGGAGAAATTATGACAAAATAAGAAATGTCCTCCAAAACTCAGTTTTGTAAATCTGAATTGAGAGTAGCATAGCTGACAGTCTCTTCCAGTTTAGATACTACAAGACAAGAAGCCAACTAGCAAATAATTGTTTATGTGCTTCTTAAGCACAAATATCAAGACATAGAATAAAAATTCCTTCTCAAAATGTTTTAGAGATCACTCATAGATCTAGATTTGTGCATAAGACATAGGGTAACAGTAGATGGTTAAGCTAAATCCTGATTCAGTCATTTTAATCAGCCAGTGGAAACAGCCACGCTACGTCAAACTCATGGTCTGGTTAGTTTGGTATTATGTTTAAGGTTGGTTAAACATTATCAGGTGCTTCTTCAAAAAGCTTAAGTAATTTACAGTAGATAAATGTGAATTATCTTCCCTTTAAATTCAATCTTCTTCCCATCTGCAGATTTCTAGAAAGCCCTTAGGCAGCAGATTCAGAGAGTATACTACAAAAAACCCTTTGAGTAGGAGACCATTTTTATCTAATATTACATTTCCAATTGTTGCAACAGTGCACAAAATAAACTGGCATTCTGGATAGTCCTAAAAGGGACTTGCTAGAGGAAAAAGCCAGATATGTTCCCTCCTGAAACCTCATGGGTTGTCCCTGAATGGCCAGCGTGCTCCTGCTGCAGGGGCAGACAGGGGCTGTCTGTGATTTTGCCCATTGCACAATGTATGTGCATGCGTGTGTGCACACGCACATGCGTAGAACAGGGGGGGTGGATCTTTTCCTCTTACATAGCCACTTGCAGTAGTTTGAAAGCCCCTCCAAAACAGGGGATTTTGTGTCAAAAGTTCCTTAAAGTGATACTCGCCATAGAAAGAAGAGGAGAAGGAAAGACGTGATACTGCTGGAAAGGCATTTTTTATTTTATTTTGTTCATATCAAATTGGTATAAAATGAGCAAAATCCATCTGGACAATATATCCTTCAGTGTTGTTGGTTTATTTTAGTCTTTTGATTATATAAGTTTTTTCTCTCTCCTCAAAAGTTCACAATACAAAGTAATTCCCATAAGGAAAAGAACTAAGGAGTAGATCACCACCTCTTCCTTCCCCATTCAGGCCCTCCAAAATTTAAGACCAAAACTTCCTAGATGTTTGCAATAAGTAGATTTTATTTTCAGCTCTTTTCTTCCAGAATAAATTCTTTCAATTTCCATGCAAGAGATGGAAAAATAAGGACATTGCTAGTTAGTGTGCAATTTTGAACACTAGAGAGGTGGGTGTTGGCCTCTTCTCCCAAGGGAATAATGACAGGACCAGAGGAAATGGTCTGAAGTTGCAGCAGGGGAGGTTTAGATTAGATATTAGGAAGAATTACTTTACTGAGAGAGTGGTCAGGCACTGGAACAGCCTGCCCAGGGAGGTGGTGGAGTCGCCATCCCTGGAGGTATTTAAGAAACATGTAGACATGGCACTTCAGGGCATGCTCTAGTGGCCGAGACTGTTGGTTTGCGTCTGTTTGTGGGTGGGTGTGGTGTGGGGTTGTGGATGTTTGTTTTGTGTGGGTTTTGTTTTGGTTTTGGTGTTTGAGTTTTTTGGTTTTGGTTTTTTTTTTTGTGGTTGGACTCAATGATCTCAAAGGTCCCTTCCAACCAAGAAGATTCTGTGATTGAAGGGCTTGTTTGCTGTATTACAAAATATCAACTAGAGTAAGATCAAGGCTTCCCAGGAGTGAGTCTGCATGGAAATTTTCTGCTCAGAGAAGAAGGAAAAAACAAAACAAAATCATTCAGAGGCATTAAATTATGCAGCTGTAGCATAGCAGATGTGGAGTCAGAGAGGAGGAGTCGGGGGGGTTGGGGGTAGGTCAGTGGGAAAGGTCCTGGGATGAATCACTATCAGTTCAAAGGGCATAATGTGGGAGAGAGAGGTTGAGGGTCAGTAAAATTTTGAGGCAGCTGAGACTGAGTGGGGTTTTCCCTTGCACAGATTGTTGTCAAAAAACGGAGAGAGTCAGGTTGCTCTGGACAAGGCGGAAGGGAGAAGGTAAAGCTAGTACAGACATCTACTGCTTGTTGCTGTGAGCATGTGGGACAGGCAACCGTGAGTCCTGTTACAGCCCATCCTCTGGATCTACCCAGTCCTGTCTGCAACAGCACTGCTTTAGAAAATGTCGGCTTTGCTTTCACCCACAGCTTTGTCTGCTTTCCATCTCTGAGTGCAGAAAAAAACCCTGATATATTCCCTAGTAATTGCCTAGATAGTATTGATTTGAAAGAATATTTTTTAAATTAGTATATATATAGAAACTCGATTTGTTCAGATTCAAGATAGTGGTAATATAGTCAGTGTGCATATAATATCCCCAATATTGTACCTATTCATCTTCTGTCCTTATAAATAAGTTACTTATGTGTTTTAGTACAAATACAAATCCCAAAGATAAAACGCCTGGAGATCTGCTCTCAGTTGGAGTTGATACAAATTAATTCTAACTATCAATTTTTGCAGGAGAAATGTTGATTTTATGTTACTTATCCACTCAGTTGCTATGAAAAATTAGAGACAGACCCCTTTTAAAACTGTAGAGATCCACACGTGTGCCATTTGGTATCCGTCTGCTTGCAAGAGCTTTTTTAAACAGAGTTCTAATGGACTCGCTGAGTTTAATCATATACTGTCTACATTTCCCTTGACTTCATTATGCTTTATATCAATGAGATGGAATGTTAGCATATCGCTACAACAAGCATATTCAAAGTATATAATCCATCAAAATAAGGAAAAAAATAGTAATTTAACTAAGAGAGTTTGGTTATCTGAGATTAAAATAGATATAATCTACTATCTATCTACAAATAATTTTATCAAACAGGGTTTTTAAGAGATTCAGTTTCCAAAGAAATGAATCTAATATGATGGCTGAATTCTATGCTTCAAAAGGTAAATCAAGATAATAGAAACCAGTATTTCTAAAAAGTGAGGAAAAATGGACAACGTTCACAGTGAAACAAAAAGGGATTGCATCTCTTTACTTCCATACCATAATTCAGTGAATCTCTACTGATTTTGATTCCTCTGTCTCTTCACTTATTTTGGAAAAGTATATACAACCAATTGTCTGTTTATACTACTACCACAAGGAAAAAACCAGACCATCATAACACCATGCAAGACTCTGGTATCCTGTATATTCAATATGTTCCTCTCTGAGTGAACTACTCAGGAATTAAACAGTCCCTTTAATCAGTGTAAATGAGGTTTGGTTTTTAATAGACTTTCAGTATGAAATATGTTGTTCTTCTTTTCTGTACAAACCATCTGGAATACAACAGCAGTTTTTGCAGCTGCCTCCCCTGGTTTCTTTGAGAAAAGGAAGATGTTCTGCTACAAACACATAACTTACTTTAATTAAAATCAAGCCGGCTGAGACTGGTGACATCTCTTTCAAAGCTGGTAAACAGTTATGACATGTAAAGGTATTTGTTTACAGCAAGGGTTACTTGTTAGAGCTTCTGCTGAATCAGAAACCAGAATTCAAGCTTTACTTTCACTCAGGCTATTGTGCTCAGAGGAAAAAAATTCTAAACTATAAAAAATATTTCTGTACAAAATAAAAACTTTAATCCTAAAATCTGGGTTCATAACCTTTGTTTCATTAGCAATATTCCTTGCTAAAAATAAATATATACATACATTTTCTTTTCTTGATTAGTTTATAAAAAACTCTTTATCTCTTTCCTCTCCTCTCTTTCTTTTTTTTTTTGGGGGGGGGGTGGTGGAGTGGAGTGGGAAGGGGGAGGGGAAGGGCCATCTGTCATTCTGATTGGCCAATCGACCTAAACCATGACATGTGTTCAGATTCTCCTCCTTCTCCTCTTCACTAGTTCAGTTAGGGAAAAGTTCAGGTGGCAAGTCCTGATTTCTTTCCAGATCTCCCTTAACAAAAAAAATCTATGGAGCTATGTCAGAGCAGAACTAGAGTGAGACAGCAGTAAATTAGACCCAATGGAAATGGATGTCTAGACATCTGAGCTGAAGATCACAGGGAAAGGAACATTCAGCAACCATCGAATTCACCAAAGAAAAAACAAAATATAGCCTCGTAAGTCAGATCACAAAACTGCAGGGCTTCACTAATTGTTCATAACAAGTGTACAAAGGAAGCACTTGAAAGGAACTTTGTCTCAAATATCCTCACAGTGGCTTATAAAGAAAATGGAGCATAGGATCAATGCCACTGTCATTAATATTGTCTTTCAGATCATAAGCTCGATCGGTTCCTTTTTTCTCCCTGCACTTCCCTGAAAATGTTTTTCTCATGCATTAAGTTTTTTTCTCTTGGATAAAACTTTCTTACACATACTTGATACTTATGAGTAAAGGAAAATAAATAATAAATCGCTGTTTGTGAACAGCCGAAAGCATAGAATCATAGAATTATTTAGGTTGGAAAAGACCTTTAAGATCATCATGTCCAATCACAAGCCTAACACTGCCAAGTCCACCACTAAACCTTGTCCCTAAATGCCACATCTGCATGTCTTTAAAATACCTCCAGGGATGGTGACTCAACCCCTTCCCTGGGCAGCCTGTTCCAATGCTTGACAATCCTTTCAGTGAGGTATTCCCAAAAAGCTGAACTAAGGTAACGTATCTGGCAAGATGGTTTCACACAGGATAAAAAAATCAAGCAACAGTCATTTTCTTTTTAAAAATAAAACTGGTTTGGTGTGCAATCTTGCTTTTCCTTAATTTTCACTCCCCTATCCCTTTTCTTTGCTTTCTAAGCGTCCTCTGGGATCAGTCGGTATAGCTCTCACAAGAGTAGTATGGCATGTGTGATACGAAAATGTAATCCTAGTCTCTAGCAGTCTCTACCACTCTTAAGGATGCTATACTGAATTTCTCACCTTTAAGTCACCGATATTTTAAAAAAATATGTGCATTCTCTCCTGCACTTCCCTGTGTGTTCCTCTCCTTGGCTGGTTAGCTGAATAACTATCCAAGCTCCATTCGCTATGTCAACTAGGTCTTCATTGATTAGATCTTTGTGCGACATTTAACAACTAAGATATATTTTGGTACCTACATTAGCCAGGTAAATTTAGTCTCACACTGAATTGCACAGAGAATGTTTACAGAGTTCTTGATAAGAAAACTGAAAGGGGTACAGCATTTCTTGGTCCATAAACTTATTTTAAACTTGTTGACAGAGGAAGTGTTGGCAAAACTCACCCTGCTGGTGTCTACAGCACAGTAGGCAAAGGCATAAGTGGGGGTTCAGGCCAGGTGCCAGAGCCTAACACTGAGCACTTATGATCAAAAGACGTTGCACCATGAAGAAGGGGATCTGTGTCCCTCATTCCAAGAATTCAGTTGTAATCTAGCACTAAATTTGGAGCAGCACTGTTTGTGACTTTGGCTAAATCTTACTAAGAGAAGTGTTATTAAGATATTAGAACCATTTGAACAAAAGAAAAAGAAAAAGAAGTGATACAAGTGTAACTGTTGAGGCAGTAATAATTAGCAGCTCAAGGCTATGATGAAAAATATTCAGACACAAAAAGGTCTAAAACTCTAAGTTAAAAAAAAAGCAAGAAAAAAGCAGAGAATCTACAGTGACTGAAGTTCTGCAATATCAAGGCGCAGTCTCTTCTGAAAAGCAGCAGAGGGTGATCCTTCCCCATCTGATTGACAGCTTTCAGGCCAACAAATCCTTATCTAGCATCTAATCAGCAGTGGTGAGTATATTAATGCTTAGTCTAGTGGCTCATTAGCCATAGTTGTCTATTGTGTGTCTTGCCCATTGTATAATTGTTTTGTTATGTATATACTCTTGCACAGTTTCTTTGCTCATGATAAAAGAAGCCCACGCATAAGGAATCAGAAGGGGTGGGTTATAGCTGGATTTACAATGCAGGTGCTTAAATGCCAGTTGATATGCAAAACAGTTCTTTTATAGCTTCACCAGGCACCTCTATTAGTAGCAGTCCAATGACTATGTCATAGTTTCACTTAACAGATCCAATTAAATTAATTCCACAAAGTGATAAATTCATGAATATATTGTGGGGACTTCATGAAAGGTCCCACATCTATGCTAATTAGAAAAACTTCAGCGACACTGCTGCTAATGTTACGAGCTGAAAATTGGCAGTAGATAGCGTTCAGTTTTCTACCTAAAGGAAAATGGAATATTAGTGGTTCAGTTTAAATAAAATCAATCGCATCATCACTTATGTTAGGCTGCGTTGGCATAATACTTAAATAGAATTTGCTCAGCATTAGTGCTAAAGATACTGAAGCCTCAGCCTGCAAGCTGCGAACTTTCACCTGCTTAAATTGAACTTATTTTGAACTTCTACTTAGTTACATAAAGGCAGGCCCTGAGAATGGCACAAACCAGGAGATAAGGAAGCTACTACCATCAGCAGGGGCTGCCACCTGACAAGATGAGAACAGTTAACGGCCCCCTGGGAGAAAGATAAGGAATCCAATGAGGAATAAGAAGACCCCAGACCATAAATTAACATTGGACAAAGGGGCGTGTGCAAGCTGTGTGAAGAGCATGTGAAGGGTGGAGGCATGGATTGTAAAGGGATAATTGCCCAGGAATTTCTTTGTTCTGTGCCCCTTTTCGGAAGCACCCAGCCTGAGCTGTCCTTGCTGCTGTACCACTTGAATAAATTATTTTTTGGGGCATTATTGCCTGAGACTCTGCTACAGAAAACCTAGGATGAAGAAACTTTTTTAACACTAACAAACTGGCAAAGAGCTAGACAACCATATACGATCACAGTGATGGCATCTTGTTGATGGTGTCTTGGTAAAGTGCTTTCCTGTTTGTCATGTCAGGTTTTCTCAGACCACATTTAGTGCAGATTGCTGGTCAGATCATCAGTTAGTGAGCAGTGCAATATCCCTAGCTGTCTGATGTTTGCGGAGCAGAGAGCAAATTCTCATTAAAATACTAAACGCTGTGTCATTCAGCATGGCAGTCACAAAAAAGAAAATGATTGAAAAGTAAGCTTGTTTTTGCATCTATTCAAATACAGAATCAGAAAATGAAAAGTTTCAAAGATGCATTGTAGAATACCCCAG
Organism: Numenius arquata; assembly: GCF_964106895.1. Lineage (NCBI taxonomy): Eukaryota > Metazoa > Chordata > Aves > Charadriiformes > Scolopacidae > Numenius > Numenius arquata. The sequence continues at coordinate 41,315,066 of NC_133584.1, forward strand.
CAAAATACTTCTGTCTTGTCACAGATGGCTCTTGGAATGGGATTAACGGAAATGGCAGGTCCATCAGTTCACTTTTATATGTATGTACTTCATAAGGTGGGGTAAAAGATTTTTATAAACTTTCTCAACACACAGTTCAAGAAAGCACAAGAAAAGTTGCCTGTCCTGGAAGATGTGTGATGCACAGGGTGGAAATTCAAGAAACTGTTGACCAAATAAAAATTTCAAATAGTTCCGTGAATGCTTGAAATCAGTATATGCCCGTAAAGCCCCATTGGTGTTGTGCCACTCCATAGTGAAGGTGGTCGAATACCATTAGGGAGTGAGAGGAATTCCAGCAGAAACATTTAACAGTTTATGAAATTCTCCATCTTCCATCTCTTATGGAATGACAAGTGAAATCCAGTGGGCAGCAAACTGCAGTACCATTTACTGTGCTGGAGGCTTTTGAAACCATGAAACAGATGTCGCAGTGCAAAGCTAAGTACTGCTGATATTTCTGCCAAAATAAACAAATCTGGAGGTCAGGATTTAATCACAAATGATTGCTGCTCTTCGCTGTTATGTGTTAAATGAGAGTCCACAGTAGCTGAAGGATGCAGATGTCACCCACCTTCTCAAACTGCAATGTGTCCCATCATGGTATATGATGATATATATGATATATAATTTCTGCCAGTTGTTAAGGAAATCTTTGCTGCAGTAGATCTCTACAAGCTTGAGGCTGAAAGTGATCCTCAGAAAGTCAGTGTTAAGCCATGGTTCATGTGACTTTTAAAGCCGTGAAGATTCAAGGATGTGAGCAGAACAAAAGCAAGTCATCCTCGTCAGCCAGTGAAAGCCTTTGGCCCTATGGCAATACTGTCACTAAATGCCAGGGTTTCTTGGAGAGAGCTTCACTTCACTTAGCTATTTAGATTAACTTGGGGACTGTTCATGTATTTCACAATGACATGGCAGCAACAATCTTTAAGCAGGAGTGCTAAGTTCTTTTGCTGTCACGTTGTCCTCTGCAAGGCTCCATTGTTCCACTAATATAAGACTGTGGTGAGCAAAACTCCTTCTTACACTGAGGCATGATGCTATGCAGCCCCACATCCTTTAGTGTGGACAGTGGAATGTTCGACCTGCAGAGACTCTGACTGGACCTAAAGCCACAAAGCAAATGGGTCCTGCCAGCCCAGGGCTGCCCCTGGAACCGGCTGCAGACCTTGTTACTGGCTGCTTTGTCTGCACCGTTGGGCATCTCAACCTGCACCTCAGTGTGAAGGAAGCAGAGGTCCTGTCTCTGTCCCTCCCAGCCATGTGTACTGGCAATACAATACAAAAATCTGTAGACAAACTCTGCCAGTCTGGCAGCATCCTCTCTCACCACGTCTCTTGATGATGAAGTCATGCAGAGGATAGCAAAAGCTGGTGTAGCTTTTGAGAGATTAAACCAGCACGTCTGGAATTAAAAGGGCATCTGACTTCAAACAAATGTTAATGTGCACTGTGTGGTTGTCACCATTCTTCTCTATGGTTGTAATACTTGGACAAATTAACACTTTTTACATCAAGCCTTCCAGCCAGTTCCATGTGAGTTATCTTTCTGCCTTTAATGGTGTTAAAATATATAGCACAATACGATCCCAAGCGGTACTGAGGCAGTGTTCCTCCAGGGCTGAGCTACACTGGTCCAAGTATCTGATGCTTATCTCAGAAAAATGATTGCTCAGAGCTATTTTCTTATTTTAAAACATGTGAACAGCTGAGAGGTTGGCCAATGAATTGTTAACCAGACATGCTAAAAGCAAATCTTCAGCTGTACAGCATTAGCTCTGCAACATGGGATACTGCAGCTAAAAAATGGTCTGCTGTGCCAATGATTACGAACTGATGCTGTCAAAGGCAATGAGCAAAACTGACTGACATTGCGCAGCACAGAACACAACAAGGGAAAGCGGGAGGCTACCTCTCATGCATGTAGCTCTTTTTATGAAGGTGTCAGGCATACACCTCACCAAATTATCCATAAAAAAAGAATCCTCATGTGATTAACTAGCAGAAGACTGGCAATAGCATTTTCTGTATTTATCATGCAGATACTTCAGTTTTGAAGGTTATAAAATTGAGCATCTTTGTTTTCCTGTGAACAGAACACACAATGGAAAGGCTGATATCAAATAATGCGATGACGTGTCTTTCTTTTAATTCTGTGAAAAGTGTAGTTGAAGATATTGACTGCGGAAGTTGAAACCCTTTGTCAAAAACCTTGAAATATTTCAGTTTCCCTTGAGGATCTTTTCAGGAAAGATGAAATCTGCTCTGATCTGGTCTTTAGTGAGAAGTGGAGTATATGGCAGTTGCTGCAATATTTTTTAATAACATTTCTCAATTGTTAACTTTTTTAATGTTGCAGTTCAATATTCTGCTATGAATTGACATAGATTTACATTTGCAGAAAAATATTTCCACGGAAGACAAAAATATTTTTTGATAATTTCAACGCAATCTTTTCAACAATCTCGGGATTCCCAGGAATTAGTCTTTCACAGATCATTTCTATTCTGTGAAGGAAGTAGTGTTAAGTGCTTTGATAACACAAAGAAAACTCAGTTTATTACCCAGTGATGCCCATTATTTCCTGGCCTATGAACAGCAATACTGATTAAATAACCTTCATACTACATTATACTTTGTTTTTTCTTTCTTGGCCTTAGTTTCAACTTTTAAAGTTACTCCTGAGGTAACAGAAGGAGTCTCTTGGGCAGCACATTGCTCACAAGGCTTGGGTCAAGCAAGATGATAACGCTGAACAATGCATTTCTAGGATTTGCTTAGTAGCTTACATTAAACTTGCATTTTGTGGTTCAGCAGTTTGAACACTGCTTGAGGAACCAGGAGTTCCTGACTCCCAATCTTAGCATAGCTTTGTCCAGCTCTCCTAACGCCCCTTTCTCCTATGTGGAAGGACAACATCGGAATAAATAAAAGGGCCTGCCTAGGAGGAACACTAGATATTTTTTGGCACATATTTATAAAGTATTTTGAAAATAAAAATACCATTGTTAAGGGTAAATATTAACGAAGCTACATCAGTCATTCCATTTATAGCACAAGTAGCTCAAATGCTTTCCAGAAGAGACTCAAATGGTACCCCAGAGAAGACATTATGGGCTTCGTCTCAGTGGTAGGAAGATTCTGAGCTTCCATCTAAAATGATATCATTTTGAGCTTTTGTGAATTTGCATTGCTTGTAACAGAACATAACTGGGAATAACTGACAAAGCAAAGTTCTCTCAGACTTTGGTTTTGTTTAAATAAATTTTTCATGGTAAAGCGAGGAGAAACACCATGTAGAATAAAGCCAAACCTTACCAAAGTAGATGTCTTTCAGAGCAGGATATGATAGCTCTGAATTGCCAGCTTAGTGACACAATAAAACTAGTTATGTGAATTATCATTTGGAGATTATAATAGTTATAAACTTTAATAATCTCAATAAAAAGGAAGGGGAGAAGACTGCCTGAGCAAGCATGTGCCCAAATAATCATCTAGTCTTGATCTGGCATGGAAAGAGAGGATTGCCAGCACATACTAGACTTTTGAGCCAGGTTATATACAAAAAAAAATAAATTTTAGGGATAATTATGATACATAATCTAATGAAAGTTTTGATGTGTTTCTGTTTCAAGAATGAGAATTTAAGATAAGATAGGGTGATCAATTCAGTATTAAGTTTTATTGTTTACACAAAATGATAAATATAGCAAATTCTGACACGCTTGAAGTTTTTGGTTTGGTTTCTCGTTTTGCTTTGGTAAAAAGACAATTAGGATTTCTTAACATCCTCATACCGTTACAGCAGTTTTCCAGAGGGAAGATAATTAATAAGCAAAAACACTGTAAATATCAAACCAGAGATTTTTACATTTTTACATACTTTTTACTCAAGAGAAAAAAATGGCTAATATTTACCGGAAAGTGAAGATTAACTCTCATATGCATTAAAATCATAATATCATGCAGACAGTGTTTGCTGAAATTATTCTGGAAGTCTGCAATAATATGAGAAGTTATAGATGAGAGGTAGCATCTCCACAGGCATTATAGCAAGTGTAATGCCTCCACTGCCAACCACAGCCCTTATTTTTAATTTGGTGGGATTATAAATTGGTATTTTTCTCAGACAAATGTTTGTGCTCTCATTGCACATTGTTTACATAGATGTAGCCTGGTGTATAGAGATCTGGTATCTCTATATACCAGATCTACCTGGTATAGATCTCCTGGTATATAGAGATATATTTATCCTCTATAAATTCGAAGATTGATTCTAAATCCTATGGGAATTAATAGCTTCCAAGAACCAGGAAAGGAGGAACCAACCTGCATATATTAAAGTAGATGTTGGTAAATTTATGCTTGAGGCTAGGTGATGAGCCAAGCTGGAAACTGCGTTCTGTGACTGAGGAAAACCACTCTCCTCTCCTGTTCCAAACTATGTTGCTGTTAGAACTTTATTCTATGCCTAATATATTGTCTGCCGGTAGCCAGCCTTAAATACTTCAAGAAAACAAATGTGCTTAGAAGAAAATGACATTGCTTCATGCTACCTGGCTTTAGATGTCTGAGTTAGAGAGAAACAGCTAGTTCCCTTTTTATAAAGACATCACAAAACTTGTTTCTTGTGTCTATGAAGGCTACTTACAGAAGCTGCCCAGGATTAGACGACTAACATATATTTGCCTTGGTTTTGGTGCATCAAGCATAAGACACTGCTTGAAAAAGATATACAGATCACACTAATTAGGTACAAAAATGCATTATTTAAGGTCTATTTGAACAATTTTTACACTTTAAATCAATAAAATTGACTTTGCGGTCATACTGATGTTGAAACATTTTGTCCTGTTCACCCTATCTGTTTGCAATTAGATTTAGTCAGCTATCTGTAACGTTGGAAAAAAGGAAAATATATATAAGAAATGTGTGGATTCAAAACTGGTGGATTCTGCTAATATTTTCTTTGTCTTTTCTGCAGCCCCTGCTTCAAGAGTATAAACTGCCTCATTGTGCCAGGCTTTCAAAGTCAGAGACTTTTTAAGGACCTGCACTTTTGCATTCACCAAGATGATCAGATTTTGAGTCATCTAAAAATCCAGGGATCAGGTGGTCACAGCCTAAGTTGCTGAAAGTCATCTGCGAGCTAGTCATGCTTCAGAGAACCTGTTCCCTTTCTAGGGCTTTCATGACCTTTGTGATAAGTGCTGGCTGCACTTATATGTACAGCAGTGTAATAAATAATGCATTTAATGCTGTTGTCACTATAGAAAATGTTAATTTTCATGATGAATGAATAAAAACAGTTTCTGTTCACAGATTTTTTACTACGGAAACTTATTTTGCCTTGACCAAAATCTTTTCCTTTTCCCCACTGACTGCTTGCCCTGCTCTTTATATTTTTTCATATCTGTAAGCTTATGTTTTCTTCTCTTGTTGGCTCTATAAGAAAAATGGGACTGGTCTTGAGAGAAGTAAAAGCTTCTTTAAACTGTAAAAAGGATTTGGCTATGAAACATCCATTAGTTATATATGTTTAAACCTATACATTGTTTGAAAATGTTAATCGTTGTGAATTCAGCTTGTTTATTCACTAAATAAAAGTTGTCTCTATTATCTTATAACAGTTCTCCAGCTCCCCAGTAAAATGCGAAAATTTAGAAACCATAGCAGCCTCTCTAATTTTAGGGCACAATGTATTCATTGTTAGAAATGCATTCAAAAACCTACAGATGCTTGATTACATCTTCCAGGGGCAATCATCTTGTTAAATTTTAAGTGGCTTAGCATTTGCCAAACTTTACTGTCTTTTATAATAACAAACATTTTCAAAATTGATTTTTGCATATAAGAATGTGCAGGTTTCTGTAAAATGCAGGTAACATTTTCGGAAATTATTGACAGCAATAACCCCCGCAAAAACCTCCCATCTTCCCCTCATTTTATTTTTTTCATGTGCTGTTAACACATTTGTCATAAACTTCAGGATCAAGTGTGAAACATGAAGCCCTCAAATAATAAAAAAATCATTATATCTGATCAATTCCTTGGTTTAGATTAAGATAAAAATTACAGTAATTTATAAAAGGCCTAAAAGTTATGATGGGCCCATACATTTTCTGTTCACAGTGTAATCAACACCAATAACAAAAGTTGAATTTTTCAGGGTTTTAAAAACATGGAATATTCCTTTGAATCTCAAAACTTTTTAAATGTAAGAATTAAACTAGGCTCTGCTCTTATTAGCCACCTACCCAGCCCTGATGTATGTAATCTAGTTGCATGTCAGTATAACTTTGTTATCCTAAGTAGACTACCTCAAATCTGTATCTGCAGAGAAATGATGTAAAGTTTATTGGTATTAGAGAACCCTACAATGACTGCTGTGTACCACAGCAACACCTCTTTTTGCAGATCCTGTGTACTGAAGGTTAATATTGGGTATGTAATTACCTGACTGATATTGTTTTGAATTGGTATGCATACTTGTGAAATGGAATGACTAAAATGCCATTCATCTGCATAGTAACTGATTTTCACAGTCTGTTCTTCAAAATTAATTCAAAATTACTGACAGCGATTATTTATGCATGAACATTGTAGACAAACTGCATTATACAGCTGACTGCTTAGTTGGTATACACTGTAAATCAAAGATGCATTTGACAATACATGTAAGATTATTTTGGAAACTAATTACAAATTAACAAATCATAAATATGGATATGCTGCACACTACTGTGAAGAATGTCTTTGTTTATACTGAAGCTAGGAAGATCCCCAGTCCTCACTGAATTCTTCAGATTTCTGACCGTGTACTGACATCAGTGACAGGTTTGGCTCTTCCAAATTAACTTCTTCAATTAAAAAAACATTCTCCGAAAGTACTTCTTCCACTTTCATTGGATCACATTATTCTATTATCTCCAAGGACTATTTTGATCTTTCGTAAGTGTACAGGAAGAACTTGTGCCTCTATGCTGTCTATCTCCCAGTCCTCTATAGCAGCACATTCCAACCAGGTTATCAATTTCCAAGTGCGCAAAGCTCCAGAAGTGAGAGAGCAGTTACATTTTGTCAAACATCTGCACATGACGAATGCCATAACTTATTATGGAGGCTACAGCCCTCAGTGCATTTTCATCTGGACAGGGTGGATTTTGCCTTTCCTCATGGACTCATCTTTGCTGGCCGCAACTTTGGCGGAGCCAACATTGGACACAAAGGCTGAACAAAACTTCTTTTCCGGTGGCTGTTCAGAGCCAAATGAAGAACCAGGAAAACGAGGAACCTAAAAGGAGGCAGAATATATTCAATCTTCAGATCAAGAGGAAGGATTTTTAGTATTAATCTGAAATAAAATAGGTACTATTAGACTGAACGTAAGACAAATAAGGAAAAATGGAAACTTGGAAAATAATGTGATTCAAGTATCATTTATCTAACTGAAGGGCAAAAATGTCTTTGAAGAACATGTTGACCAGTTTAAAGAAGGAACTGAATTAAATGCTACATGATGTCTAAAAATGATCTTATAATCACTTGGACAATACAGAGGTCAAAAATGGATCAAAAACGGATCAAAACCATGTATCTTTGATTCTTGGGAACAAACATTTCTGCACTGGAAGGAACTCTGTTCGGAATGGAGCCCTGTATCATACAGAATCGTAGAATCATAGAATGAGTAGAACTCATGCATGTTGTCAGACTAAATATTAGATATAAAAGGAAGGCTCATATTCAGACATGGCTTAAATGGCACCTTGCTTAACTGACGTACTATTTATATGGAGCTGCTCCCCCAGCCACAAACCCTGACCTAATTAATTTTGTGTCAATTTTTCTGATGTAACTTTTCTCACCTTCTTAAAATAGTTTAATTGAATGTGTTTGATAGGTTTATATGTCTCTGAAGACCTAAGCTGAGAGAAGAAACAATATTGGAATTATTTTTTTTTGTATTTATAAAGGAACTAGAGAGTTATAAGCAGCCTAGACAGACTCCATAGTCCCAGAAACAGTTAGCCTTGTATGGAATTCAGATGTTATTCATCTGATGTGCTTTAATTCTATAACTGTTCTGTTTTTAGTGTAGCCAGATAAGAAAAAAGAATTTAGATTAATTAAATGTGACTTTAATATAATGTTTTTCAGGCAGTTAGGGCTTTTCAGTGTGATGCTTTAGTTAAACAGAGAGACTTGTGTAATATGCTCCTATATCATTAGAAGAAAAAGTCAATAATGTTGAACAGACTCTTCAAATGGTGTGTAAAACATACAGAGCTTAATTGGTATATGGAAAATGTGTTAAATGCATTAATCTATTTCTATTTGAGATATTCTTAATTATAAGATTGAATTTATGGAGAAGGAATTAAGTAGAATCTGATTTGAGTTAACAAAGGTGCTGACAATTATGGGTATTCAAGCTGGGTTTCACTCAATTTTTTAAACTTTAAAAAATACTAGTTTTTGCACACATTATCCCTTGTATTTATGTAGTAAAATACCTTTCTTAAAGCATTTCGTACCACTATCTCTCTTTTACCCACTTTACTCAGCCACTCAGCCATGATTCAGAGCGAATAACCAAGTGCCTTATCAAAAGTACTTATTTATTAGAACTTATTCTCTTCCTAGTAAGTGGGATCAAATATTAATTCCTTTGGAAACTGAAAATCCACTCAGTGCATTTAAAAGCATAGAAAGCTTTAGATTTTTAGACAGCTGGAGATCAAACAGAGTTTAAAGATAGCAAAACTAAATATTTTAGAATTTTGAATTTGAATTCAAAATCACCAAATGTTTTCCTGAAACATGCTTTTGTTTTTTTTCTTCACCAATGGATGCTGTTATATTTATCTAATATAAATGCTACCCTGCTCTTTGTGCTTTCATTGCTTCAGCCCTGAAATTTTTTATACAACACAATACATGGCTTACCATATTTCTTTAATTGCAGAGATTTTAACAGTATCGAATTTGTATCTGCCAAGAATGATTCACCTGAAGTGTATTTCTTGGTAACTGGGTGGTATCAGTACATGCAACCTTATGTTGATGGGATTCATTTTGTCTGTCTAAAACTGTGTAAGAGTCAAGGTGAGCAGTCAAGAATTTAAGGCCCCTAAGTCAGTAAACAGAGATGGCAAGTGACATGTTCTGATTGTGCTTTATCTTAGCGTTATATAAATATTTGAGAGGTATATTCTTTTTCTGAGGCTATTTATGTCTCTACATGATCAATAGGAGGAGTTTAACTGGCAAACTGAGAATGCACACCTCAGTGGTATTCTCCTTGTAAAACATTCCCCAGCATTTTAGGGTGAATATACATTTTCATTATTCCATAAGTGTTTTCTTAATTGTTGCGTTTTTCATCTGGACAGAATTTCTGAAGAAACAAATAGCACTTTCCCACCACTTTTTAACTTCAAATAATTTCAGATTATTTTTTAACTCTGCTCTTCTCAGTTTCTTAAGAAAATATGAAGATCACATCTCAGTGATCAATTTCTTCCTTAAGTTTCCTGGGTTTTAATAGTGAGTGAGAAAACTCTATAATATGGAACATTCAGGGAAATAATTAAATCCCTTAAAACAAAGGGTTGTGAGAAAGAAATTATTCTTCAGGGACACTCTTCATCAGGCATGTATAAAGAAGCAATGCTACTCTGGTAAGAAAGTCTTGGTGTCACTATCCACAAAAGAAAATGTTGATGAAAGGACTAAGAATGACTTTTATGGTGCTGACAATTAATTATGTATGATATGAATGTGGGAGGAGGATCACATGAAAGCGTATCAATATTGTCACATGGAGGCCGTCAGTTACTCCACAGAAAAAGTCCAGAAAAATGATATTGAAGTACTTGTAGAGCCACATCTTTGAACCTAATAACTTACGACTAAAGTAAAAGTAGTGACATTTCCATGACACATCAATTAGACCATAAGCTATTTGCTGTTGTATTCATGCTATTAGAAACTGTAAAGGCCACTAAGATTTTACAGCACAGTTTTAGCCAATATAAGATGGTGAGAAAAAAATTACTTTGATCCTAATAAGCATAGAAATTAATTCTATTAGTAGAGAAGGAAGGATTCTCAGCAACAATATGAAATCATTACATTTTTATTCTGAATACAATTTCTCATGAGTACCACTAGGAACTTTTCCGGGTTGAATGAATTCTAAATCAACTTCAACAAATAACCTATGAACTCTAAATGTAATGATATTTTCTTCTATTCCTTGTTAATGGTTGTGTATGGAAAGAGGCAGATACTTCAGAATTAAAATATATGCCTTGTAAATAATTGCCACTATAGATTAGTTCCAGTAAAGGATTCATGCAACTAAACAGGTAGAACCTAGGACTAGGAATCATTTGGTTCCTATGCAGTGGATGACTTTGACTTCCTAGTGGGAATCAGAGTTGTTACATTGCTGAGCAACAAGCAGAAAATCATCTACAGCTAACCGAAAGGATATAGAATCATAGAATCACAGAATTACCTAGGTTGGAAGGCACTTTCCAGATCATGGCATATCCTACATTTAATATTCTCATTCCTCACCTTGGGCTACAAAAAGATGTTTCTGCTGCCTTGGTACCCAGAACACAGGGCTTTTGAAGAGAGCTGGCTTCAGGATTAGGAGCTACAAGATTAGGATTACAGAACTACAGGAACTTCAGGATTAGAATCAGAGTTTAGTCATGAAGTTTTAATGATCTAGATTCTACCAGACAGCATGACCTTTCACGCTATAACAAGTTTGACTTTAAGAGTGCTGAGTGTCATCTAGGATTGATGTCATTAGCAGCTAATCAAGTAATGGTAGAAAAAGAAATGGAGAGATCTACAAAATTAGAGAAGGGGTCAAGGGAGAGCTTTGTTTGGTGGTGACCCAGTGACAAGGATTAAAAGATTTTCCAGCTGGGGAAGATGATTTAGAGTCGAGACTGATCTACTCTAAGATCTGAGATCTGAGCTAAGACTGGAAAGGCTAACAGGTTGTGATGGTTCTGATATTTTACGGTCTACCAAATCAGTTTTAGGACTGAAATCAGGAATAGGATTTAACCAAACTGCAATCAACAGGAACCACTGCAGTACCATAAGAACTGAGTCTTCCAGAAAGGAAAAAAAAAAAAAAAGTTCATATAACCAAGTTTGTCTTAAATCTGAGTAGAAACAAACATATAAATGAGTTAGAATTAGGTCGAGGTCTAGACCATCAGGGACTGATGGAGAGGTATTTGGAATGAATCTGATAAAAATTGCTCAACTATGGTTAGGGTTAGTGTTGGACGTTGGCACTGGATTTGGCCTATGAGCCAGCAGGGGATGATAAATCTAAGTTATGTTTGCTCTAGTAGCTACAAATATCTGGTACACACTGATATATACAGATACAGTAGATTTGCCTCTCTACTCTGTTCAGGTGAGACCCCACCTGGAGTACTGCATCCAGCTCTGGAGTCCTCAGCACAGCAAAGATTTTGGAGTGGGTCCACAGGATGGCCATGAAGATGATCAGAGGGCTGGAACACCTCTCCTATGAAGACAAGCTGAGAGAGCTGGGGTTGTTCAGCCTGGAGAAGGCTCTGGGGAGACCTTATAGTGACCTTTCAGTACTTAAAGGGGGCCTACAGGAAAGATAGGGACAAAATATGTAGCAGGGCCTGTTGTGATAGGACAAGGGGTAATGGCTTCAAACTAAAAGAGAGAAGATCTAGACTAGACATAAGGAAGAAATCTTTTACAATGAGGGTGGTGAAACGCTGGCACAGATTGCCCAGAGAGGTGGTAGATGCCCCACTCCTGGAAACATTGAAGGTCAGGTTGGACAGGGCTGTGAGCAACCTGATCTAGTTGAAGATGTCCCTGCTCATTGCAGGGGAGATTGGGCTAGATGACCTTTAGTGGTCGCTTCCAACCCAAACTATTCTGTGATTCTATGATAAGTTTGGGATGGGTAGGCAGAGGCCACTGGCATGGTGGCTGGGGATCTCTCATTAGGGCTTGGATTTGCTTCAGCTGCCACTCTGGCGTAATTGAAAGACTTGATGGAGCGCACTGAGTTAGTGTTAGGACTTGAGCCCTTAAGGGACTGTTGAGCAAAGTTTAGTGCTGTTTTACAAATTTCCCGATCATTTGATACCATCCAGAATAAAAACTCTAAAATTGATTAGTCAGTCATTGGTGCAGGTGCACTGCAGACTTTGAGTGTGTTCATGCTTTTATTTGGTTTTCTTTGAATAGTGATGAAATAATATTCCCCTCAGATTGTATATAAAACTTGGTAATTAAATTGAATAAAGCCAGCAGGTTGAGAGAGGTGTTTCTGCTCCTCTGCTCTGCTCTGGTGAGATCCCTACCCGGACTACTGTGTCCAGCTCTGGGGCTCCCAGCATAAGAAGGACACAGACCTGTTGGAGTGAGTCCAGAGGAGGGCCACAAAAACGATCAGAGGCATGGAACACCTCTCCTATGAGGACAGGCTGAGACAGTTGGCGTTGTTCAGCCTGAAGAAGAGAAGGCTCCGGGGAGACAGAGCCTTCCAGTCCCTAAAGGGAACTGGAATATATACAGGAATATATAATGGCCTTTCAGTCCCTAAAGGGGCCCTGCAGGAAAGATGGGGAGGGACTCTTTGTCGGAGAGTGTAGCAATAGGATGAGGGGTAATGGTTTTAAACTGAAAGAGGGTAGATTTAGATTAGTTATTAAGAAGAAAACATTTACTGCCAGGGTGGAAAGACACTGGAACAGGTTGCCCAGGGAGGTTGTGGATACCCCATCCCTGAAAGTGTTCAAGGCCAGGCTGGATGGGGCTTTGAGCAACCTGGTCTAGTGGGTGTCCCTGCCCATGGCAGAGGTGTCGGAACTCGATGTTGTTTAAGGTCCCTTCCAAATCGAACCATTCTATGATTCTACAATTATGTGCAATTCAGTGAAAACATACTACTGAAGTTCACAAATATTCAGCCCATCTTTATAAGATATTAATTCATAAAATAAAATAAAATAAAATATAGCCCATAGAAGTTGAAATAATTTTCCTAAACAAATAGAAACATCTGATGTTTGTGCCTTGTCTTCCCTGGTTTTGTAAATTGGTGATCCACTGACTAGTTTTCTTAGGAGGGTTATAACTACGTCCTTATTATGATGATAAACGGAAAGAGGAACAAAATGAAATAATACAACTTTTGTGCAGCCTTTGATAATACTAACTATTGTAAAGCCTCAAAAATTCATTATTTTAAAGTACTGCTGATTTCAATGACATTTACCTTCCGTATCCACAGGTTTATCAACTCCTTTACCCACATTTACTACAAAATGAACTACGTATTTTCCATGGATTTTTCTTTATACAATAAAGTAAATCATTTCCTCATTTTCTAATGTCAGCTGGGAGGGAGAAAATTGCAGAGGGTACTAAAATTCAAAATCATTCAGTACCATGGGGAACAATCTGTTAGCCTTTCCTGTCACAGCCTTCACTCCAAACAGCAAGCACTGAAATAATCCCCAGCAGTTCCTCAGTGTGCTAGAAGCAGAAGGAAGAAGTGGGGGGAAAAAAAGTATAGGGAAAATCTACCTTTTTGTGGTAGTAACCAATGAATCAAACTTGTAGGCCATCTCTTCCAATTAATGCTGCAAAGTTTCAAAGGCCATAGGCTACTTCTGGTCATGATTTAATTATATTAATATCTTCACTGCCAGACAAAAAGGTGGATCAATAAAAATAGATGACAACTTCTTTAGTTTTGTTCCAGAGAGACATTGGACTGAAGTAAACATTGACCTAAAACTTAATAGACTCAGTTGCTTGAATTTCTAAGAAAGTAGAATTTGGAGCTCAGAAAACAAAGCTAATGAAAATGTGATTCAAGGTATATGGTCTTTTTATTTCTTTTCAGCCTTATATAACTGTTATGGTTTGAGAAACCCACAACAATTTACCATTGCTTAGACAATTATTCTATCACCCAATGACCTCTCCCCACCCAGGAAGGGGAATCGGGGAAAAACAAGGAAACATGAGGGTTGAAGTATAAATAGATTTACTAGGATAAGACTAAATAATTACAATTAATAATACTAAAGAACCAGTATTGATCCCAATACCATATAAAATATACAAGGATTATACTCAGCCCATTCTATCCGTAGGAAGCTGTGCACTCCCAGCAGTGGACAACAAATGTCGGACACTGCAAGCGCTATGGCTTTGGGAGGAAGGAAATGCCTCAGGGGTCTGGCACCGGGACAAGAAGTTCTCTGGACCACCACCATCAAGGGAGAGAGAGAGAGGCAGCACTATGCAGCAAACTTGATAATTTATATTGAATGTGACATTCATGGTATGAAATAATCCTGTTGTCCAGCCTGGGTCAAGTGTCCAGGTCATTTCACAGTCTCATCAGGTGGCACACTCTGTCCTTGTAGTGTTGATGATAAGGAGATGAAGATGAAGTAAGCATAGAAATCAATGCCTTAGAAGCCATGGTCTACCCTGAGATCATTGTAGTCTTGCTGATATCACCCTGTCAATTACAGTTTTGTTGTCTGGAAAAACTGGAGATGTTCATGTGGTTATCTGAGGGAGGCAGAGAGTAGTCCAGTATACAGTATATTATATACATTATAGGGCTAAGGCAGGAATGTGATCTCAAGATTTGACTGAAAGCTCATTTAGTGCTACATACAATAACAATGCCCACAAAAATCACTCAACAAATGTGTCGTGATACAGATAATATAAAGTTTTTTGATATTACTGTAAAATTTCAAATGAGTTTGAGATCGAAAGATGCTCCCTTCAGCTAAAGTTTGAATGTCATGAGAAGTGTAAATAGCTCTGCATTGCAGGTGATCAGCTTCATATCATTCAAAACTCACAATAATTCGGTAACTGCTGATGTAGCGCATGTATTTGACATCATTAATGATTGCCTGGAGTGAGCCACTGCTATTGAGTTGAATAGTGAGGTCAAATGAAGTAATTCAACAGGAAGGGCACTGTTTTTGTTTAAAGATTAGGCCAAATACTTTGAGTAGGATTCCTGCCTTTCAATGTCCCCACTAAAGATGAATATTTCAGAGGTAAAAACTAACAGTTTCTTCATGGAACATAATGTTAAGTTTCACATAAACAGTGTGGTATAGTAAAGACAAAAATCCAATGAACTTCCTTACAGTAGGAGATGAGAAAAATTCAGACATTACCAGCTTCTGCTGACTCAATATAGATCTGAATCTCATTTTCTCTACCACAGCTATCCATTATTTACTACTGGTTCATATCTGTTTGGTACTTATCATTCAGGAACAGGGATTTGGTTCTTGAGGATTTTGTGGTGAAGGGTAAGTAGACAAACAAGCAAAGGTTAGAGAATAGGGAAGAGATGTATTGAGATCTAATATTAAACTTTTAATATTAGTGCTTTGAATATCATTAATTCCTTTGTAGGCAGCACACTGCAAGAATAGGTCTATGAGCGATGTTTAATGAGGAATAGCTATGAGTCTTACAGATAAGACCTGGAATTTGTACCACGCAAATGAGCTATGTATAAGAGGACAGTGAAATAATGACTACAGGGAAAACTGACAAATGAACTGAGTGGATGAATACTGGGAGTGGGAGTGTATAAGAAAATTGAGAAGGAGGATAATATAGGAAGAACTATTTATAGCATTGAAGATAAATACATTTTAATGTAAAGATGTTAAAAATCCATGAGGTGTTCAGAGATTGTGGTAATGATACCACATAAAGTCACACCATGTGTAGACAGAGAACTTCACAATTTTTTTCATGGCTGTTAGGAGAAAAAAGACCCTGTTCTAAGAAAAATGTATGTACTGAAGATGCTGTACTACAAAAGCAGTTTTGCCTTCATGATTATTTGTTCTTCTTTTTTTTTTTTCAATTACAATACATCAAGACATGTCATTCACACTAGGACTGCTCCCAAAAGACAGCACGGGTGAGACTTCATCAGTTTTACCTCCCTTCTCCCTGCACGGTTGTCTAACATTACAACAGCAGACTTGGCATCCCCTGACCAGTGTCATTCCTGTTGATGGCTGCCAGCTACCTAACAAGCCATGGGGACCCAGATGGGCACCACACTTTCTGTCTGAAGCCATTTTCTCCAAAGGGCTTGCAGGAACTCCACAAGAAAGAGGAGAAGCTGCCAGGAGGTACCTTCCTTCTGTGCAAGCCACCAAATCCAAACTCCTCCTGAGTCCCTGAAGAGGCAAAAGCTGCACCATAAGTTGAATTGCCTCTCCAGTTTCCACTGTACCATTCCCAACTCTTTTCCTTCACTTTCAGCACTGTATACTATCATCTGCCAAACAGTTAATTAATCCTTCTTTGCAGGTCCTTAAAGGGCAAGATGTGGTGTTCCTACCGAGGGGCATTTCATATTTCACAGAGGTAAATTGACCTATGTACAAAGTAGAGGAGAACTTGTTGAAACATGGACTCATGGAACGGCTGAGGTAGCAAGGGACCTCTGGATGTCATCTAGTCCAACACCCTTCTCAGAGCAGGGTCTGGTGTTAAGGGGGCTGAATCATGCAGTCCAGGAGGCAAGTATGCCTCAGCTCCTTGTCCCCAGGTCCAACCAGTAGCAAGGCTGAACATGTATCCCCAGTAGGTACGTACACAAACACATATCCAACACATATGCATATATACATGGATGGCCACAAAGATAACACAGACACCATCCTCACTCACACAGACACAAACAACACCAACAGTTTCATTTTATTCCCCCTCTAGCTGAGCAGGATGGAGGTCAATCAGTTATAAATACATATATCCATATGTTCAAGATGGATCCCTCCAGCAGTTGGGCTCAGACACTAAGTCTGCCCAGTAGCTGGCCCTAGATCTTTTGTTTCTCCAGGTGCTCTTACGTCTAGAGACACTTCCACATGGAGATACACACAGTCACACCATCCTCCAGAAGCTGACAGGGGCACCTTCACTGCACACTAGCCAACTGCCTTGTGGTCTCACCCTTAGAGACACACCTGACTCATAGGCTATTTCACCTACTTGCCAACTACTCCAGCTTCATCTTCTCTAGTGATCACATACTCACTTGCACACCCACATTCACTCCAGCCATTGGCACAATGAACATTAGGGCCTCTGACCCCTGGTACCACTCCAGAGACTGTTGCTTGGTTTCAATCACTCCAGTCTCTCCAGTTAATGGCACCATAGACACACAGGTGCTCCAGCCTGTATTCTGACTCCAGTTGCTGGGACCATACACTCTCCTGTACACACAAGTGCTCAGAGAAGAGATTTTCTCCTATTTGTTCCTTCCCAAGACACCTGCATCCGTACCTTTACCCACTTTTGCTTCCTCCCATAAATACCTCATAATATGTCTTGTGCAATTCCCCAAAAAATTCTTCCCTTGCATCCTATAATGTGCCCCATATCCCTAGGCAGTAACCTCCCATAGCCCAGAAGTCCAAGTCTAATGTTGACTCATCTTGATGGGTTTCATGCCTGGACACTGGGTCTGAGGTTCTGTTGGGAAAGGCCTGGGAGGGGCCTAGGAAGGGTGTCACTTCTGAGTTTTTAATTTGGGTTCCTGCCTGCTTTTGTGTTCTTGTGCCTGTCTGGGCTTATTGAGATGGTCTTTTGATGGGCTGATCACTCTCTTAAGATGGCCTTGGGGTCCCTGGGGCAAGGCACCATTTGGGTTTCCCCACCTGCCATTGGGTCTCTGTGGGCCTCTGCGGATTCAGATTATCTTTTATCACAAAGCCTCACCGTTTCCCAGGACTGTGTCCAGTTGGTATTTGAATATCTCCAAGAATGGAGATCTCATAACCTCTCTGGACAATGTATTTCAGTGTTTGACCACCTTCACTGTAAATAGTTTCATTCTTACCTTTAAACAGTATTTTTTGTGTTTCAGTTAGTGCCCATTCCCTCTTGTCTTTCATTGGGCATCACTGAGAGGAGTCTGGTTTCACCTTCTTTATGCCCCCTTTCTTTATGCCCCCTTTCTTTGACTTGTTGGCAATGCTCTTGAGTTGATGGGAAGTGGCAGAAACTCTCTTTTTTTGTAGGAGGAGTACATGAGAGCAACTCAAAACTAGTTTGTAAGGAAAATGAAATCATGTGCATAAACATCCCTTAAGATATGCCCTCCATGATGTCACACACCATATGTGATGAGTACACAAGTAAGGGGAACGTCTGCCACTTTAAATAGCATAAGTAGAAAATGCAGATCCCCATAGTAACTGAACAAACTGGATTATTTTTACATGGCATTTAGCATTCTTGGTAGATTCTTAGCTGTTAGCCCCCTCTAGCCATGACTGGACCTGCAGGTTTGAGATCTTCATTTCCAAGAACAATGAACAGAAGAAATTCTAAAGGCTTTTATCCAAATGCACTCATTTTTTTGTGATGGTATAATGCAGAAAATAAATTTTTGTTTGTTGTTTATTGTATTACAGGTTATGATTTTACTTCTGCCTGACTTTATTCCATAGCACACACTTCGTCTGCACCCTCTTAGACAAACTTGGAGAACTGCTGAGTTTGTGATGAGCAAGTGACCTCCATTGACCCCAAAATGAGGCTATTGATTTTTGATCTGCAAATTATTTGCTTATTTAATTCCATGTTATTCCTTGTATATACAAATTTGTAATTGCATTATTGAACCACTCAGAGTGTAACATTTTTCTTTAAGAGACATGAACTACAGTATTCTAGCTCTCTTCTAAGCATTACAGATCTTTTTGTATGAAAGAGATGTTATTTACTACACCACTACTATGCCAATATCTTAACTCTAAGTTTTGAACAAGAGCTTGAATACTCATCTATTCCTCTAACATGTAAACTCTCCATACAGCTTATATATTTTACTCATTTTCTATTTATCTACAGTATGGTTTGAGCTCAGAATTAAAAAAAAATATATATATAATATATATACATATCTACATATGCAATGTGTATATAAATATTTATAATCACAGTATGTAAGAATTCAGTTAAAATATATTCTTCTTTTCCTGAAGTAGTTTCCCTTGCAAAGTTTTGCATTGCAAAACTGTGTTGCATCTGATTTCTGCAAAAAAGAGTAGAGCTCAGGTAAGTATAAAACTCCACTCAGCTGAACGAACAGCAAAAAGTAAGAGGAGGAGAAAAGATGAACATCACTGATTTTAAAAGGTCTTATACAATCAGAACAGTTATTTTTATGGTTAATAGAGTTATGCATCGGTTTATTTGTCTGCCTGATATAAACACAAATGATATTTGGAAAAGAGTCATATTCTTTCGATTCATCATTATTTTATTTTTTAATTTATTTGTGCAGTATATTATTTTGTACCTAAAGTACAAACAATGGTTTAATATATATGTTATGCAAAAGAATAAAGAAAAAAATAGGGGACATAATAACTTTTATGTATACCACAGTAAATTAGGAATACATCTGCTGAAAATTATGAGTATTACAAGTGAATTCAGAACAAAGACCAGTGTCACTGTATAAGATATTGAAAAGTTACCAGAAATACACAGCTGTAAGAGAAAAGTCAGTGGATTAGTAAATTCAGGGTGGCTGAATGACCAAGTGTGACAGTAGTTATAGTAGTTTTTATGTAAAAGATGAAGCGAATGGTATATAAGTCTAGCTTCCTCCTAATTATGAGAAGAAAGCAATTCATATTTTTGACAAGTACTTTCAAGTGGAAAAAGTAGTGGAGAAGAACAAGCTTATGATGTCTGTCTAGGAATTTAGTTTAGCAGTAAGAGAGAAAGAGAGTGAAATAAGCAGCATGATACAGAAGAATGGAGGGTACATGACAATCATAATAAACAGCATAGCCTTATATACAGCTTTTAGGAATAATATGATTGGTAGAAGGAAAAAAAAAACAACAAAAAAACAAAAAACAATTCACCATCTGCTGAAACACCATAGTATCGCAGTGCTCTGCAGCCATCCCTGCATAGCAAGATACAAACACAAGACAGCAAATTCTGTTATTTATGAATGTGTTTGTAGACAAACATGAGTGAGTTCTGTTTGAAATATGTTTTACTATACATGGGAATCTGTCAGTTTTAAAATCACAAACAAGGGATTCTTCTCCAATAAATTATGGCATGTGTTGGTTTAAAAAAGTCCTTGTAGACAGTCTTACAAACTGCATTCTAAACCATGGTAAGTCCATCTGAAAAAGAAAAGCGTTGAAACTTTTGCCTTTTGTTTTCCCCAGAGAAATTAAACAAGCAAACCAAATATTTCTTTTATCTTTTTCATTTTACATTGTGCTTTAAAAGAAAAATCCATCTAGCTACTCATTTGCAGAGACAGTTTCTTTCAGTGTAGTGCCCTGTAATTAATGGGTTCAAAACTAATCAGAGACAGAAAAGACTTTAATGACAAGTTAAATAGAAAGTAGAATGAAAGAATGGTACAATAATCATCCTTAAAGAGGTTTATATTCATTTCAAGAGGGAGCTTTAATAGGTGGATTAGCTTAATTGATAGAGGTGTGATCATTTTTGCACTTTTGAGGTCTAATTTAAGGAGATGAGTCTTGGAAACATACCTGTTAATCAAGTCTGTTAGGCATTTATGAGTAATCTTACTTGTCTGTCTCTAAGGATTACGTTTAGAAAGTGAGTTTCTGATCTTCATTTAAACCATTGTAGCAGCATGTTAGCTGAAGCGCTCTAGTGGTTCATGCTTGAGGGTTTGTGACACTAAGTGACAAATGGGAACCATGCAATGCAATCAAGCAAAGATGAGAGTAGCTGCCAAATTTGTGACAACATGTGATTATGCATACACCACTCTTGCTTATAGATCCTGAAATAATTTCAGTAACATCTGGCAGTGAAGTGGATTAGATTTATCAATTTATTCTATTGGAGAAATTTGCTAAATTCAGTGGCATACATAGCTATTAAGATTTATTTTCAGCACTTTTAAAAATCAATTTTCTCTTAATAATTCTGGTTATGGTTCACTGATTTATACTGTTTTTGTAGTTCTTTGCTGCCGTGCTGACACTTAAAGAGGCCATTTTCCTACTCATTCAAGTTGAATACTACTTAGTCATGTGAGTAGCCCAATAATTAGCATTTGACTTTATTGCTACTAAATCTTTGTTATTCAGTACATGGAATTATTTATTTTAGGCCAAGTTTGCACCTACATTGTGTATTAGCTGCTGGGGTAACTTGCAAGACTGAGTGCAAGTCTCTCTGGCCCTAAATAAATAGTTCCAAAGTTCTACTAATGAATGGACTTCTGGCAACAATCTTAAATGCAAACTATTTTCAATTCTTTATATAAGTAGAATTTTCAAAGCACTATAGACAACTGTAGCTTGGCAGAAGATTATGTTTGCTAAAATTACACTGACATAATAATTACTGGAACAAAAGACTGTGATGTTCATTTTTGTAATGTGGACAAAGTAATACTTTTGGGTACCTTGTATTTTACATATTCTCAGGAAAAAAACAAGGGAGAGATTATTGAGATTTTTCATTCCTGAAGAAAAATAGTCAGCTACTTTGTTTTAATATCTCAAGTGACAATCAAAAGGCAAAATACCATAAATTAGAAGTCCAACTAGTTCTGGCTCAAGGGATGTGTCTTTAATACCTCATACTTGATATTACCTCAGAGACTCTCTCCAGCCTGCCCACGCTGCAATCCATATGTACTCCGTTCTGTCATTTCAGTAATTACCACTGCATACAAATGTAATAATGCAGGAGAAGAGGCCTTTTCTCCAAGGAATTTTTATAAGGACAGCATAGGTAGCATATGGAAATTATAAATTTTTTTAGAAACTAAGCAGGATGTAGGGGTGGATGCCACCTCAGCATAATGTGCTCAGCTGTGTCCTTCTGCTGTATCACAGGGTAAAGGAGTATATATTGCTGTAAACTCCTTCCCTTTTCTTCCTCTAGATAATTCACGTCTGCATGGGAAAATGAGATAGCATTCATTAAAGCAAATGGCAATTTTCAATACAATTCCCCTGACATGGACATATACAGAAATATTAAGGACTGAACATCTTGTTTTCTCCCTTTAGTTTTCTGAAAATATATGGTTGTAACTAAAGCTCATACAATCGTGTTTTTATCTGTTATTTGTTATTTGGGAGAACTCAGCTCTTTCCTGTGAAAAGGCCTATCACAGCATCCATGCATCCATATGCACTGTCAGTGACCTGAGCTACGGAGAAATAATAGCTCAAATGAAGCTCCTTTATGCTAGTACTTAGCCCCTTCTCCCTTCATTCTCATAGCAGAGTGACCCATCTCTCTAATATGAATGACTTAGTGCTGTCTCACCATCTGCTCTTCTGATGCTGCCTTTGTGCCTCTGTGTTTTCATGGTTTTCTAAGGCATTTCTGAGAGTGCAGGAAGGCTGCAGCACAGGGTGAGTAGAGTGGGGCAGTTGCACGGCAAGCAGTAGGCTATGTAGGGCTGTGTTGTCATCCCCTCGCATCCACACAACCCATGGCAGAAGACAGCATTGCTTTACAGAAGCAGCAGCTTCTGATTAGTAATTGTAACAGGCCAGGGAGATTTTTCTGCCCCTGAAGCCAGCTGTGCCATGGCTCTGCTTGTGCCCACACAGCTGCAGAAGAGGGTGGCTGAACCAAAGGCAACCTGGCTGGTGTGGTCCTTCGTTGGACCATGCCCTCCACCGTGTTGAGACAGCTGTCGGCTCAGGACAAAACAGAGCTCCAGATCTTACTGAGAGTGCGACAGCCCTGAAGACTCCAGAGTAGCTCTTGGGCCTGTGTCTTGGCACTGTTTCATCTGCTTGTAGGGACATGGTGAATTTGTCCTGTTACTAGTAAACATCTCTGAATAGTCACTTATAGCAGCATTAATTATCTGAATATGTGAGCAGCCCACAGTATTGCCTTTTGGGGGTCTTTTCAACTGCTTCAAACTGGGCTGTAAGTTTTATGCATATACAATTTCATTAAAATATCTAAGGCATAAGAGTTCAGTATACTCGTCTCTTAGAATAAAATCAGGTAAATCATCCGAACAGGATTCTTACTTTTTCTAAAGAATAATGCCATTGGTGCAAGGCATCAAAGTCTTTACTCTAAAATTCTATACCTGAAATAGAGCTATACCTTGGCTGAGTTATACGTAATACCTCCTTACAAGATATTTTTACTTAAAAAAAAAAAAAAACCCACATTTTTTTTGGTAAAAATTCAGGTTCTATTCCAGATGGTGACAGGTTTGCAGTACAGTGGAATTTCATAATCGTCTCCTTATGCTTCCTGGGTAATATAGCTATTACCCTGATTTGACATGTGTCAAAATATCCCTATAGTCTGTGTCATGCTGGTTAATACACCTCAGATGACAAGCTGCCTTAGGTCTTCAACAGTATGAGTGAAGAATATTAAGTGATCATCATGTCAACTCCTAGTTCTATAAAGGTTAAGATATGACATTTTTTTATAAACTTATAATACACCATCACAGTTAAAACCTGGTGCTGCTTAAACTTGTTTAATAATAATGGTAACAACAATAACTTGTATGTACATAAGGTTTTAAAATCTAAAATCTTTTGAAATATTTTACAGTCAATATTGTTAGGAGCCAATTTCCCCAAGATCAAAATTTGGCCATCCATGAGGGTTTTACCTTTCACTTGCAATATTAGCACCAAAGTCATTATTTTAAGAAGAGAAAATAACAGTATTAGCTATGAATAAATTATATTACTTTTTAATATCAAAGCAGGTCAAATCCAAAAATTTCCCAAACATGTCAAGTTTGAGGTCAAGGTCAAAAACATATAAAATCAGTCATCATTGCAGATTTTGACTCCACACCATAAAGTAAGTTACAATGTGGCTGACTGGCCTCAGCAAACCCTGAAAGATTTTCCTTCTGTAGTAAAGAGAAAACATTTTCCTGCAAATAAAATGCAGAAGAGTATCCATTTTGATGAGCGCAACAAAAAAAATCTGCTTTTTCACAAGTTGAAACATGGGATTTTTGTGATACTAGTTTTGGGGATTGATGAAAACTAGAATAAATGGCACTTTTATCAGTAAAAGCATCTTGTCCTATATAAGCAAAGTTATCTTTAGATATCTCCTCATTGTAGGCTTCAGAAGTGATTTAACTTTCCAGAACTCATTGAGTATGATAGATTGGGACAATGATATTATGGCCTAACAGCTGGACTCTCTGCATGAAACAATTACTGCCAGTGAGGAAAGATGTGAGCAATTGGGTACAAGCCTAATAGAGACAGAAGGGAACATTTTCAACCCAGAGGTAATAATAGAGGGATATGATTTAATTATTTCTAAACTGAGTAAAGCCAATAAATCTTCTAAATCTAAACTAGACTTGATTAAAAATGAACTACTGAGAAAAAAAATATTTAAATTTGGAGGTTTTGTTTCAAAGTTTTTCCAGAGAGAAGACACTTCATATTAAAATGGATGCTAAGAGTATTTAGGATTCTTTTTCATTATCCTTCAAATCCATGTCATTTTTCCTTGTTGCGAAGTGAAATTTTGTGTTCTCTTCTGGTGCAAAGAGAAAAATCTCCTTTGAATTTCTGTCCTTCATTTATCCCTGTAAGAAATATGGCCAAAATCATAAAAGAATCAGAGAAGTGTGATTAGAAGAAGGGAGATAAGTTAGAAGACAGATGCTTAGAAATTTGTAATGTTTATTAACATTTTGTATGTGTCTAGTATCACCGTTTTTTTTTTCATATTGCTGATATTAATCCTGAAGGTACAGTTCACTCATCGGCAATTAATTATGTATCACTGCTACACAAATAAACTTCTTAAACCATGATTTATTCTTAAGCACATGAACTGAGCAGCTCTTCTACATGAAAGATATTAGCCAATTTCTGTATGTTTTCATATACTGAGCCACCTTTATGAACATAGCTTGAGAAGTGCATTGAAAGAAGTGAAGAAAGAGCACTTCAGTGCAGCAGTCTTACTTTGATTTTTTTCATATAAAAATAAGATTTTTCTTTTCTGACATACAAATACTGAAAAAACAGAAGTAGGTCAGCTAATGGAAACTGCATAGAGGTAAGAGAAAGAATGACAGATGAGTCAGTAAAACAGCAGATTTCAAATATTTTTGGTTGAGAGTGAGAGCTCAGTGCCATATCTAACAACTAGATTAAGACTAGTTAACTGTCCTTAATGCTGAGAAACTATAAAGTACTGTCCTCAGCACAAAAAAAAGAAAAAAAAGAAAAGGGATGCTGTGCTATGCTAATTTTTGAGATTAAACCTCTGAGCATAATCAGAAATTTACCAACAGAGTATATCCATTTGGCCAGTTACCAGGATCATACAGAAAATATCGTAAGGGACTAGATGACACCAACATCCATTCTCTGTCACCATCATTACAGAATCTAGTATGGTAAGAACAAAGACTTACAAAATCTGAACCTAACTTCTAATTTTCCATACTCAAGTGTATAAACAAAAATATCTACAGAACAAATTTTCCTGGAGCCTAGAAAAACTGAAAATCAAGACAATCACTGTGAAGAACTTTTACTTCGTTTTATTTTCTGAGAGATTACATTCTTTAAAGTTGGTACAAAGTATTTTCATTTACACAAAATAAGCAAGTAAAATTGTATAAGTTTGCCAAGAATTAGTTCACTGATTCATACGATGGAAATGAAGTTTCTATGGGTTTTTTTGGTAGTGGTTTTTTTTTTTTTTCTTTTTTTATTTCTCTTACTAACAGAAATATTTCTGGAATTCTTATAATTTCTGGAATTCTTATAAGATATATTTCATATTATTTGCTTTCAGAAGAATGAAACTTATAATTGAGTTCTTGTGAAGTTAAAAAATATTATCCTTTCAATAATATTTTTGTTTTTATAAAATTTGCCAAAGCAGATCCATTTGAAAACAATCCTGAAGAAAGCTTACACCAATTTATTCAAATTTTTTGTTCTGTTCTAATTATAACAAAGTAAGGTGATCTACTGAAATAATAATTAAATAGGTACCAAAACTGATATTACTTTCACTTACATAATTAATTTTGAAATGTTATATTTTGATGCTATCTTCTCTGAGGTTTACTTAGACCATGAAGGCTCAGTAACACAGACATATCAGCTATTTTTGACACAATTTTCAACTCTGTACAGTATGTCTTGTCTTGATCAGTACTGAAATGTAATGATAAATAGAATCACAAAGATCCTTTCTATTATTTTCTTTTGTTACAGAAAGAATAGGTATTACACCTCATCTAATTTCTGTGATAATTAATCATTATGTAAAAAACCACCAAGCATCTTAAAAAAAAATTGTTAAAATTAATTAGTAAATCTATAATAAACTTATATTTATCTAAAGCTCAGTAATTAAGCACTTATTTACCTATTAAAAGAAACATAGAGAAGTGAAAACTAACAGAAAATAGCTAACAAGAAATATTAAGTTGATATAGTATACTAAAATATGTCCATTTATGTGATATACCATTATTTGAGGCAGATTGTTCAAGTTTGTTGCTCCAAGAAAAATTTTCAAAACAAGATACAATGAAGTAGTCATATTTTATTTAGACATAAGACCAGGATACAACCAACTCATTTGTTACTATATCAAGTTAACATTTCTAGTTAGTTTTTTCTGTTCATGAACAACATACATTTTTGATCTATGCTAATGCTTATGTAGTGAACCACTGCTCAAAAGGTATTTTGAGGGGCTGTGTTATATTGCATTGATCTGCAAGGTGTAGAACTGGTAGGGAATATTTCATTTGGTATTTTTTTTTTGGCAGAAAGCTATGTTTGCAAGTCTGATGTACATTATACTAATTTTGTAAGGCCTCAGAAGGAGGACTTATCAGTCTTATTGTCTAGGCTTTTCTTGGCCTGTCTGGAGTTTTATTTTAGTTTGTTTATTGGTAGGAGCAAGTTTACAATGAAAATTTGTTATTACCTAATTTGTTTTACTTTTGCATTGTTTTTATAACTGAGGTGTATAGCCATATCATAATTTTAAAATTAATGCTAGTAGGAGGTAGCTTTTTTGAGTAGAACAGAATATTTGCATAGTGTCATGATGTAGAGTAAAGTATAGGGATGGGATGAGAGCAAGGTGTTGGAAATAGGAAGACAGGCACAGGATGCAGTGTGGGGTAGACATGATGTGGGTTGATAACAGCTGAGCACAGGAGGATCCTGCCTCCCCAAGCATTTGAACAGCTCACCAGTGGTCAGCTGCAGAAATGCCAATTTAGGGACTTGAGCAAAACCAGCTATAAAGGTAAGAGAGAGCAAAGAGTATGTATTCGGAATAACTCACACTGTATATAGTAAATTGAGATTTAATGTGGCATTTTAGATCATTGTAGAATGAGCAAAGTGAAAAAAAAAGGTCAGGAAGTATACAAAAGTATGCAAGTGGACCCTAGAACATGGAGAAGGAAACCATCAGTATCAGTGTCATACTCCTGGTGAAAGACTGGGGATGTTATAAAGCCCCCAGACACACTGATCTGAAACCAAGAACCATAGGATGCGAAGCATCACAACACTAGAGCAAGGTGCAGATACTAGGAAGTCTGAATATAATAATTTTAATCACATTGTTATTATTGAGACTTCTCCTACGGAGGAAATGTCTTTCTTATTTATTTTTCCTTTCCCTTTCTGTTAAATCAAGTCTTGGACTAATAATAATTCTTCATTTTGACTGTGAAGTTTTCATCGTCACTTAGCAATAAATTTCAGGCTTTGCATATAATATGTTTCCTTTTTCCTGTAGCAGGATTTTGAATGCAATGAAGGAATAAATGAACAGGGTGGTGAGGCACTGAAACAGGTTGCCCAGAGAAGTTGTGGATGCCCCATCCCTGGAAGTGTTCAAGGCCAGGCTGGATGGGGCTTTGAGCAACCTGCTCTAGTAGGAGGTGTCCCTGCCCATGGCAGGGGGGTTGGAAATAGATGATCTTTAAGGTGCCTTCCAACCTAAACCATTCTATGATTCTATTATGAACTCCACATGCTCAGAGAGCCCTCCAAGACTGAAAAGATCCAGCCACAAACAAGATGAGCACCAAGAAAAAACCTTTGCTGTTCCACAGGTCAGACTTGAGAAGGAGGAGTTTTCTAGCAAAACAAAAGTTTCATGCTATCATTTGACAAATAGTCTGTAACTGAAGTTTTATAGCAAATTTAAAACTTAGCTAGTCAAAGTATTTTCCTTCAATAAAAAGCTGTCCGTGTTGCCCCCAAAACCTCCACCAAATTCACCTGAGACAAGCCAAGACTGTCTGGTCAGAGATCATTAATTCTGTATCTTTGTGGAGAAGTGACAGCAGCAATGTATGTCTATTTATATTTATCCTTATTTAACTGAAGTAGTAAATAATGTTCTCACATTTGAAATAACTCACAATGACAAAGAAATAGGCCAAGATTCTCCTCACATACTTGCATGTGTCAATCAGAAGTAGGTCTATTTAAATAAATGAAGTTACACCCATGCAAACTCACTGTAATTGCAAGGAGATAACATTTCCAGGGTTATGATGGTAGAAAGATGTTATGTGAAAATGACACAATTAATTTTCTCCTCTTCTCCCTGGCGTAGCTTAGGGAAAGGTGGTGACAGCTCAGAGGTGGGAAAAGATGTGATGAGGGACAAGAGGAGGGAGGAGGAATGGCTGAACGTCCATCAGTTGGCAACTCTTGCTGTCAGCCAGCAGCGCTTTGCGCTATAAATGAGCAAAGTCAGGGGAGCAGGATTTGAAGGCCACGTAGGGAAGAAAGGGGTAAAGCACATTGTTTGAGTAACATAATTAAGAGGGGAGAAGTTGTTTCGGGATTTTTGTGACAGACGCCTGGCAGGTAGGGAGCCTCTTGGCCAAAAGGGACAGCTGGTTGAATCCAAACACTTGTCTGAATAGGCAGCAGAGGTACCCAGACAAATACCATTATCCCTAGTGGCATACAGGCTGCTCTAAAGTATTTTAAAAATACTGTTTGAAAATAATTCTGCCAAGTTTCCTGGAGAGATGGGGTTATGGCTCCTTTTATCTTGCCCCGATGTGGCCCAGCAGCTGCGACAACCATGGCCCATGGAAAGGCTCCGCGTCTGCATATGATTTTGTATTTTAAACACAGAACTTCATTTTTTTGGGAAGCACAGGTAAAACTACTGTATTTTGGTGAGGGTGAGGTGATGGTCTGTGCTATCCAGAGGAACCGCTTTGCAGTGAGGCAACTAAAGGTCGATAAAGCGTCAGTAATCAGTAAAACAGTCAGAAGAGTTGGGATTCAACCCTAAAGTGCCACAGAGGTAAAGAGTGGGCTCAATCCTCTTATCAGTTTACTCATGCCAGTGCTTATCTACAGAAGTTAACATATATACGAATAGGAAAACTAGGGTGGGGTCGCTCACAGGATAAAAGCACATTCTAGTGACAAGTGTTTCAGTACAGCCTAAGCAGAAGCTGAGGTAGTCAGCTCTTTTGACTACAACTTCTTATCTACAACAACTATTTCAGAAAAAAAAAAATGCAGGGGAGGGATTCTACAATATATGAACTCATTAAACTGTGGTAGCATATGCAAGACAGATGAGATTAATTTTGCAACGGTTTATTTTTGAACTTTGAATAATTCTGATAAATAAAATGGAAATATAGGAAGGATACTCATTTATAAAAGTGTAAGCTTTGAAAATATAAATCTTTTTATTCTTTTAAGAATGCTTTTGTTAAGGGACAAAAAGGAACTTTGACCTTTTTAACTTTTCCAGTTTTCTGATGAGCTGAAAAATGAAACAATTTAAATAAGTTGTTTCACTTTTTTCAGACAGAGCGGTGGATGGACAGAAATGGAAAGAGGGAATTACTTCTGTCAAAATGAGAGAAGCATCTTTGAAAAAAAAAAAGCCCTAATTTAGTCAAATGATTGCATCTAAAGCTAAAGTTCCTTTGAAAACCTGGTTTTGTTGAAAGCTGATTTGTGGGAGTATTTAAAATGTATTTAATTAAGAGTGAATGATCCAATTGATTTGCCTTACCAATTATTATTGTATTATATAGTTTATGTCTGCTTGCTTTGAGTACAAACCTAACACAAATGAAAAATACCTGATGGAACCTAGCTCGTTTTGTTCTTCAATAACTGAGCCTAATTTTGGTGGATCTCAGAGATCCACTTTCATACTTTGCCCCTTCAACTTTTATTTAAGTTGTTTTTTCAGCTTGCTTAGTTTTTTTAAAATGCAAAACACTACAGGAAGCCACACAGTGTGGATTTGGGTAAAATGCTATACAACTTATGCATGTGTATTAATGACCTTACGAATGTTCCTTGTAGTACAATTCTGCACAGAAATTGAAAACCAGCATATTTATATGCTCCCAGGCAAGAGAAAAAGGAAACAAGCTCCTACTTATTGCAACAGAAGGAGAAACAGGTATATTGCAAGTATATTTAATTTTTTCCTTTTACTACTGAAATTGCTATATATAGTGCCCCTGGTTAACTATAACAGAATCTGTAAGACTTTCAAGGGAACTGGAAAAAAAATTGAAATAAATTTCTATATTTCTTATAAAATGGATCTTTTTGCTAAAGAACATATTGCCTAACTTGAATACAACTGTCAAATACAACTACTTATGGACTGAACTGAAATAGTTTACAAGTTGTAAGCTAAGATTTCATATAAGGCTATTACACAGGCAATGTATTTCCAGGGAAGTATGTGTGCTATGTTTTTTACAAGTGAAACTTCAGGTGTAGATCTATATTTATGTATTTATACAAATTCAGAATTTGAAATTTAAAGATGCCATCTTAAAGAAGCATGAATAAGATCTAGAAACCAGTGTCTGGGACCTGCTCTGGTAAACATACGCTCTGTGTACCCACGTCACATTAGCAGGACTGAATCCTGCATATGGTGCCAGGGTGACAGAGGTAATTGTCACAGAGGAAGTAGCCAAGATGCTGCAGCCCTTGCCAAGGGCCAAGGATCTAGTTTATCTCTTTCTTCCATCCTCCTGGCAAGGGTGCACTGACTCAAGATTGGGTACCACAGTCCACTATTCAGGAATGCCATTCTTTGGCAATAAAGAGAAAATATTCTTCTATTTTAAACACTTTCCAGTAGTGGCACAGAAATACGAGAAGCCATGAAGAAAATCCCAGGAAATGTATGTGTATTCTATTTCCAAATTATTGTGCTTTATGTTCGTACCTTCCTACTTCAAAATAAGGAAGATGTAGACTTTACATGTGGACATATATTCATTATGCATAGAGGGAAGTGCATATTTCTATAGATGAATTGATTTAGTCCAGCAGTTCAGTAAGATACTGAATGATCTGGATAAAGGCAGATGGGTTCGTATTCTCTGCATGACAACTAGTGGAGACAAAAATTTCTCAGAAATCAGGAATGATCCGCTTGTGTGGCATAAGAGAAATTTTTAACTGGATAGGAGGAGATAATTTTCAACAATCATAAGGTTAGGACAGAATGCTCTGCCTTTGTAAATAAAACTATAGCTGGCACCCCACTTCTTTCCAGAAATGAGGCCAGGCAAGAACACACTGAGCCCTAAGCTTTCTGGGCTGTTCTCTCCCTTCTCAATCAGGAGTTTCATTGCTTTTAAGCATAGATGTAGCCCTGTACTGCCTGCCCTGCTGTTCTCCGAGTGGTAGCATGAGAAACAATTTTCTTGCACCTCCAGACTGTCATTCACTGTCAATGATCCTGAAATGCACTTGGACTTAACCCAGACAGGCAGAAGATAGCGGGTAAAGAATAAGAGATCAGGACAATTTATCTGAAAGTTGATGCATTTAAATCCTGTCTCCCTTAAGTCAATGTTCGTGAGCTCATGGCTGGACTGCCATGGTCAATTCCTGTGGACACCGTAAAATGGCTGCTGAAAAGTGAAAGTGCTAGAGTATGAGTAAAAACCTGAGAAAATTTTATTTCCTGTGATTTTTTTTTTAGATCAAAAAGACTACCGAAATATAATAAAAGCCTCTTACACCTTAATTTTTTTCAATAACGAAACACAATGAATCTAACATGCAAACTGCTTAACAACAGAAAGACTAATTGCCTTTATAAGGGCTCTTCTAAGATGAAGGAAAAAATCATAAACCTTCTGCAAAACTTTTGTCTTCATATGAAGTATTTCATATCTTCTGAGGAACTTAATTAAACAAGACTACCACATTGTCAATACACTGTATGTAGTGTTTAGTTATATCAACAAAAATGGGACAAAATTCAATATAAGCTCAAAGAGGTACAATTAGGAGTTATCAAATTTCAGTAATCTGCATGATCTTTATGCTTTTTGTATAAAGGAATAGTAAAGTCAGTTTCCATTCCATCAAGCCAAAAAAGAATATCAAAGAAATAAATAAAAATATTAACATGCTTTTTGTTTCATTGATCCGCCACTGAAAGTAGTGGAAACTGATTGATAGACTAATTTGCTTATGTAAAAAATATTGAGGAACTTGTGAAGTATGCATATAGGCCACTTCTGCTTAAGAGAGAAGTTTACTGGGAAAGATCTCCACTGTAAATCAATGTGATAGAGATTAGTCAGCTATCAGGACCTGGTTAACCTTTAATAGGAATCAGAGAGGAAGCTGCTTGTCTAACTTGCTGCACAATCATAACTGTAAGTGGTTAGAGGGTTCAGCTGCTTGTAATTAGTGCTCTAAATCTGCTTCTGAGGACCTGATTAGTGAACACATTCCTTTGCCCGAGACCTTAACCAAAGCCTATGGAAATTCCTGCCATAAGCAGACAGTTAATCAATTAGAAAGGGCAGAGAATGATCAGAGCAAGAAAATAAAGTCAATTACAGGACAACTATCAAGCTTCATTTCAAAATAGCTATGATAATGCATAACCATTGTAATACAAATTTTATCAGAACACTGTTTCTGGTAGAGACAGGGAATATCTAGACATATTGAACCTTCAGGAGAAGGTTGTTCATTTTATGAAAGGCATTATAAATTACAGCAGCCTTTAATATAAGGGAGTTGTATCTGATAAACTAAAGGATTCCTCTAATCCTGCTTTTTATGTATTAACAGCCTTAATTTTAGCATTTTTTGAAGTATTTTAAAGGATCACCTGAAAAGCAAGGAATTCCCATGTCCATAGTACCAAAATCTGCTTGAGCAACAATTGCAATCAAACAAACTTAATCCAACATTTTTTTTAATTTGTAAGGTCCAAGAATCAAGATTTCAAATTGAAATATGGATGTAAATATGTTGATAAAAGATTTTTTAAAGAACTTTGGTATTTTGTCATGGCAAGGTGCTTAATGTTGAATATTCAATGTTGGTGTTGCATGCCAAGGCAAACTCATTGCTAACAGAAGTGAAGTACCGGCTTGAGTCCGTGTGCCATGCACAGACCAGAGCCTTCATCCCATTCCACTCATCAAGTTTTCTTTTCATTAGGTATTGTTTTATTT
Source organism: Numenius arquata (assembly GCF_964106895.1). Taxonomy (NCBI): domain Eukaryota; kingdom Metazoa; phylum Chordata; class Aves; order Charadriiformes; family Scolopacidae; genus Numenius; species Numenius arquata. The sequence continues at coordinate 41,348,721 of NC_133584.1, forward strand.
AGCAAATAAATTGTATTGATTTGTTATTATTTTGATGCTGTAGAGTAACTATAAATATATTACTTGTCTATATAGAAGTTACATAACATATTTCCATTCTATAAACCAAGGTGGTTTTTTTTTAACATTTATCCTTATTGTTTTAGGATATTTTAAGCATGTAGGAAATAGGAATAGGGAGAAATTAATTGCATGTTCTCAACTGTTAGTACTTCTCTTGGCTCAAGAGATAGCAAAGCATCATTTTCATTCATTCAGTTTCTTTGGTGTCAATGTGGGAATGGGGAGTGAATAAGGGGTAGATGATACTTGCCTTTATAGTCAGCGTTTTAGAACAGTGACTAGTGGTTTTGATGACACTACTCATTTCTGAAGGTAAAACATCACAAGAAGGCCTGGCTTCAAAGAAATGTGTTCAGAGCTTTCTGGAGATTTCCATACGGTATCTCAAACTATAAGCTTACAAGTAAAGAAAACTGAATCATCAGCCAGCTCTCAAAGTCTTTGTGTAAATGGGTTCATTTTTCAAAACTGCCAAAATTACTCTGCAGCCTAACTCAACTCATGATATCAAAAAATATCTGTCAGTTTGAACTCTCTCTGACTTTCCCATCTGTCTGTAATACTATATTTCTCTGTCACTGCTAGGGCAGTCCAGGATAGAAATCTTTGCCTCTACATATAAAGAATATTTTATTTGCCATGTCTTCTCATATTAATAAAAGTTTATCTTCTAATTTTGTTTTGTTTTTCACTCTTCTTTTCTAATGTTTTTCCCCACTAATAAGTATTGATATATTATGCAGATTTCAGGTACTATATACCACAATGTCTTGTTATATTTTGGTTGGAATAAATGAAACAGTCACTTGATAATTATGAGTTTTGACTAGGACCAGAAAGTTGGGCTTTTTACTTTTACAAAATATGGAACCACAACAATGAAAAATGAATTCTAGGTTTCCTGAGGAAAAAGCAAAGTTGGGAAACTGCATTTTTTGTAGGTCCCATGACAAGTTGAAGGAGCCGGCGCCTACTTCAAAAGCTCACCTTACAGCCCTACGATCTGTAACATGCTAGAAGGAGCTCAGTGACACTGAGTGAAAGAGAAGGTTAATCTGAAAAGAATGTGAATATGAACTTGTTGATTTTGCCTTTGAAGTTGGGCAGGTGCATTTTCCACTTCAAACAGTGAGATTTTTATATATATCTCTAGGGCTCTATTGTGTAGTAGGGCTCCATCTTAGCTGCCTTGAACAGGACAACCCTGTTGTGGATATTCTTCTAAGGAGAAAGGGCTACAGTAATTTATCAATGCAGAAGAAGCTTGAGAATTCATTCTGAAGCTTGAGAATTCATTCTAAGAAGGAGGCAGCATCCACAACTAACAACCACAACTTGACTTGTTTTATAATCATCATCATGAAAAGTGTTGACTCAGTGCTACTGGAAACATTTGCCAACTTATAAAAATACAGATTGGTTATCCCTGGCTTTTGTCACCACAAGCTGAAGGCAAAGGGCACGGAGATGCGCCGTTGCCAGAGATCTTTTGCCCAGCTGCATCAAAGGAGTATTTGAAGATGTATTATACTCTATGTTACAGAAGTAAAGGTTCATCAGCACTACCATAACAGTGCAAAATCAGCACATTTTTACAGGTAAATGCTTGTTAGCCCACCTGACTACTCAGTGACTGATGGGAATGACTCTTAGTGCAGAGACATTTCTAATTATTTTAGGCACATGCAGAGTTAGGATTATTCACAATGCAGGGTTTGGATGTGGATAGACCAAGTTCTGTCTTTTGTGATTGTACACAGACCAGTGCTTCATGCTGAGTTGAGTTAATCAGGGGTTTCGGAGCTCTTCTTATTATTGTGTGTTTAGTGCATTGTAATTACTGCTGGCCAAAAAAAGTGAAAGGCAATAAATTCATCAGCATGGAAAAAAATTATTTGACTTTGAGTAATATCAGCCAATAATAGCTCTAATACCAACAACCGTTTATATTTTTAATGTTATAATGTATGCTCATTAAATAATTTTATATTATTGGGCATTAGTGATTTAGTATTTCTATCTGAGCTACAAATATGTTGGGAGAGAAGCCTGGAAAGAAAATTTCAATAGTTTCGGTAGGTAGTTCAAAAGATAAAATAATCATTTGCTGAAATAAAAGCAAGCAAATTATTACTTGGATTATTAATGGTGCCATAAATATACCTTCCTTTGTAACTGGGAAATGATGCAGGAAAGGCTTGATCGCATTCTTTTCAGATAATCACAAAGGTCCTATTTATGCTTAAAATAAGTCACCTTTACTATGTGAAAGCTGAAATTGGGGCTTTGTGTTCTTCTGGGGAGATTATGCTTCTAAGGGACTATATCTTTCAAAATTTTTTAGCTGCCCTGAACACCTAACTTTCAGCTTTGCAAAATAATGTTGCACCTGTCAAGGAAAAAGAAATACAGACATATTATTTTGCCTTCAGTATTATTACACTCCATTTGTTTTCATCATGCAGCAAAGCTTACGCCTGGTGTTAATTATTTACCATAGTAAGGAATACTCAAGGGGTTGTAAGACCTTTGAGAGTTTGTCTGAATTATCAGCTTTTGTCTTAACAATGGCATCTTTCCAGCAATCTTAATTTTTTCTTAAATAGATTATGTGCCCTGCTTTGTGATTTCTGTGATGGCAGTGAGTGATAGTGGCATACAGCAGCTCATCACTACCACCCCTACTGGGTGGGAATTTTGTTGCTTTTTGCCTTCCAGGAGGTGGACTGTTTGCTGCAAATGACTGGGAATGTCGCCCAGAAAGCTCAGTGGCTTCAGGTATTTTATGTAACATTTGCTTTTAAAATGAAAAAGAAAATAAATCTTCCTACTTTGAAATCACCACAGAAACCTGTTCCCATTGCAGTGGCTGATGTTGTCTCACATGAAGTCTGGGACAGCCCTCTGTCAGGATTAAACTGAACACTAGACCAAGTGTAAAGCCCAGATTTTACACTTCATCACTAAAATCACAAAAAAACCCCAGCAGCCCAATACTGAAGGAAGACTAAGGACGCTGTCCTGACCCTTGGATGGAACAAACACCTGCAGCAAATGCTGTGTGGAGCAGTGGGCACCTATGCTCACAGTGTAGCAGGACACAGCAGGCACTTGGAGTGAGGAAGGCTGTGTCTGGGAACTGCTCGCCATGCGGCAGCTCCAGGGATGCTCCTCGCCAGCGAGTGCAGGTGCATCCTGGCGCTTTGAGTATCTCACAAGTTGTGCAGCAATGTCAGTCACAGGGGCAGCTGATCGATGGGAGTACCAGGTTTGTGCGAGTACTGCAGGCAGAAGAAAGACAGGAAAAAATCTGCAGAGTCAGCCGACTGTCACTGAATGTCCCTGGGTACGTAGGTGTGAAAGAACAGTGTTCTGCTATGTCTGTCCTCATGTTCAAAACATGTATGGAGAGCCTGTTTGATCCAGAGGACAATTCAAGGCATTGTTTTGGAAGATGGTGTAGATTTCTGCCACAGAGTCCTGCCAAAGTCACTCTTGGTCACAAAAGACTGAGCAGAAGGGCCTAAGTGAAGAATACGAGGCCATTATGGGTTTAACACAAACACAACTAAAGGCAAAAGCAGCTGACTTCCTTTAAGGATCTGGGAATTGTGAGTACTGAAAAAATGCACTGATGAAAAAACTATTTCTATCTTGGTTAGTAAATGTTACCAGTTTCATGCTATTCAACTCAATAAAAAAAACACCAATGACCCACTCAAATATGAGAAGAAACTTCTTTATGGTGAGGGTGACAGAGCACTGGAACCGGCTGCACAGGGAGGTTGTGGAGTCCCCTTCTTTGGAGATTTTCAAGACCCGCCTGGATGCAGTCCTGAGTAACATGCTCTGACGTGCTCTGGGCAATCCTGCTTCAGCAGGGGAGTTGGACTAGATGATCTTTATGGTCCTTTCCAACTCTAAAAAATTCAGTGAAAATTCAGTGAAATTCAGTGACCCTGTTAATTAATCACCAACTTATTATCAACTACACCTACCTTCATCATGACAAGCATATATAATATCTGACAGAGTGCTCTTGAACACCTGTGTTTAATTCAATAACATTGTTATTGAATTTTAATTTTATTTTAGACTCATGAAGTGTAGACTGATCATATAATTCACTCATATTTATCTGGTTGTTAATTCTGATAAGGACCTAAAATGAAGTCAATATAGGAAACTTCTATGTATAAACAAATATTAATATTGAAATAGTTATATCCAGGAGCAGAAGGAAGGAGAGAAGATGCAGAACGTATACATAAAATTTTAGTTGTTAGGAACATATGAATAAAGGAGACCTGCTGGGTCGTGAAATCCAAGCCCCTTACTATTGCAAGGAACTCAATAATATGATGTTTATAATAAATGTTTCTTCTGCACTCCAGCACAGGAAAAGTGAGATCTTGCACCAATTTTCCCACTCTAAATTTGTTTGCATCTGGTATTGTTCTCTGCTCAGTTTTAAATCCTTTCAAGAATAGAAGACATTCAATAAGCTTACAAAATATAGGTGACTAGATATGCTAGTTCACGTAGCAGTAGTGACAGAGCTTCAACTTGGTCCATGAGTCAGTTTGTCCAGTTTTCTATAATAATTAGTGTTATGTATTATAAGCCACTTCAGTGTGTTGAAATTTCATCTGTATATGTAACATAGAGTTGTATTTATACCATTTATTCATACCATACCAACTGTCTCAGATCTTGTCCCTGTGTTTACCTCATTATTAGCATTTAAGTAAATGAGACTACAGGTGGAATATATTTCCACCTAACTGCAGTCTCCTAAAGGTTAGACATCTAGCCTAAGCTAGTTGTCTTCTGTTTCACTATAGATAATGAGTATAGATAGGTAACCTACTGAAATTTATCCCACTTGTTTTGGGATGAGATGACTTGCTTCCCTAAGGCATCACTTTACTACAGGAGCACAGACAATTAGGCTACAGTTGGGGTCTAAAGCTAAGTGAGGTGACCCTCTCTCTAGTGCTTTGACTGGGATCACAAAGTGAAAAAGGACACCCCTGGGAACTACACACACACCTCAGAGAAGTTACCTGTTTCTTAAGGGCTAAAAGAGACCATTCCCAGAGGAGACAGCTTATACTGCTGAGCTGCTGTAACATCCCAGAAAATGGTTTTGGTCCAGATCAACTTGTTGTCTCTGGCACAGTCCTTAGCATCAACTCAGAAAGTATCAAAAGCTAGGACCTAATCTGAAGAGTCATTTTGGATATGGCCACCTTGATCTATGCAGCAAAAGAGTTTCACATATGAATGTGTGTGCAGGCACGTGCTAGTTTGTCTCCAGAGTTCACCAGCATCCCAGAAGCATTTAACTGACTAACTGCTTCAGTTTTGCCCATCCAAATGTTTCTGTTTATTTGTTTTCTTCCGTTTTAAGTCTAGAACTAATTCTTTATAATTCTGATGTACTTACTATACATTTGGAATTCAGACAGACATACCTCACATTTTTACTGGGGTTTTTTTTGCAGATAAAACTATTTTTTTAAGGCAATGCAGTTGATATGTGCATAAGCTAATAAAATAAGTTTTAAGTCATTGTTCCATTCAGTCAAATACTTGTTGATTGCCTTTCTGTGTCTTGGGAACAAATTTGTTAATTTAAGTCGTGGCAGTAATGCTATTGCCTACATACTGTAGAAAAAAAAATGCATCAGATATACCTCTTTCTTTTTCCCCTAAATTCTGTTGTTAAATTATTATTTCTTAGTTGGCATGTTTCCTTGTACAATTACCTGATTAATCTTGATTGTGACTGATCAAGGATTATTTTTAATAAAATTGATTTTTTACTCAAAGACTTAGAGGACCGTGACTTCTAATTGACTCACTTGTTAAGTGCTCTGCTAAAACTTATTATCTGAATGAGTAACTGATGGGCTTTTCTTGGTATTAATCTTTATGGTGATTTATTGAATACTCGTGGTGTGATGTACTTGGCTACTCACAGTTTTTGCCTTCTTCAGGTAAAGTGCACTTTATACGTTGAGGACAGGGTACTTTCATTAATAAATTAGTTAAATATTGTGACATTTTAAGTATTTTTCTTTATCCACTTATATATGATACTTTTTTGTTTCAAAATACTGGTTTTATATGTTGATTCTGGTTTGTTTTTCTTATTTAACATGCTTGCTTTAAATGATATTTTGCCAGCCCAAAATTTCATGCATTTTGTGAGACTAGAGACATATCCTGAGAACTCTTAAAAGGAAAAAAAAACCCAGATCTCATATGTGCTGAATGATATAAAACCAAAGATGTGATGAGTATGTGAAAGTTCAAGGACATGGTGGTGGATGTGTTCTATATCTTTTGCAATGTGTACCTGCTTCACTAACATTCAGCAAGTTGTGAAAAAGATGGATGGAAATTCTCAGGCATCCCCAGACTAGTTAGTGACAAAACTGAGAAGATCTAAAAGTAAAAGTAGTTGTAGTAAGCATCATTGTCTTAGTAGTAATAAAAAGGAAACCACATCATGCAGAGTCATAACAGAGCAGTAGTGCAGAATTTATTACAATATAATTGTTAAACACTCTTGAATTTTCACCAGACACTCATCTTAATACCAACTTATAATCGGTGCATTCAGTAATATAAAGGATGTTACTGAAATCAGGTTTATTCTTTAGTGGTCAACGTGATACAACAGTGGACATATGAAAAATGCATAAAAGCAGTGTCCGAAAACTTCTTTTTCATTCACCAATGGTAAAAATTTCAAGTTAAACTTCCTTAAATACCAGCAGAACTCTTGTGATACTTGGCAATTATCATAGCATCAATGATTTATGAAATCCCTGGTAAGTGAAAATAATTTTGTCTTGTTCAGTCTAGGCAGATGATGAAGATGACTGAGGGGCGAAAAAGTCAATGACTTCCTTCAGATTCTGGAATGGATTATGACTGGTGATGTTATTAGACTTAGACAGTTAAAATAACTTTTCAATATACTGAGCATGACAAAAGAAGGAACTGTTTTAATATCAAAGCGGACTACTGCTAGCGAAAGTTCAAACGTATTAGCATTCATCTGTGTCCTGTCATCTTGGCTTTTCTTCATCTGCAGTTTTGTGAATGATGCTCTGAGTGGAGATTGAATTGTAATAAATATTTATATCCAAACCCAGTGCAGGTGGTAATGTGGGTATGTGCACCTTCCAGAGTTGTAAACTGAACATATGTTATAGTTTAGAAAGGACCTTTGTGATAAAAGTGCCTAAGTGATTTAATGACTTTCAAAAACAGAACTGGAATTGTAAAGCCTTAATCAATGGGAATGAGCGCTACACCTTTTCTATATTTAGGTTTCTTTATCGAAGTTTCTAAGTCATCCAGAGGCTAAAATCCCAGTATTACAGGATTTTGAGATTCTCAGATGTGTATTTCTTTGAAATGAGTGTGACTTGTGTACATGTGAAAGTGTTCTCTTTATGCTTAGCTATATATAATCAACAACAGAGAATGGGAGTGGGTTCTGGACCAGGAGAGTCTGTACTTCTACCCAGTGACCCTGACCCCTGCAGCAAAGAGTTTGCTGGGCTCTCTTCTTCAGCCACTGTTTCACTTATCACTGTTTTGCTGTACTGTGATCTCATACAAAAAAATTCTTGTCTGCTATTTTTACATGAATCTTCATAAAGTGAAAAGTTCTCATGAGCAATTTCTTTCTTACCAGATGCAGTAAAATGTGGAGATGCAGTGGACCACAAAACACAAAGGAAATATTTCCTTTTAACACAGCAAAATTAATCAGACTCTCAGGTGAGCTGAGTCAAAGTTATTCTTGTCAGTCTATATTTGTCTATATTTTAGCATTCTCAGTCTTATGAATCAATCATCTTACTAACATGAGAGCTTATAAAGCCCTTATACAGCTACAGGTCCATCTATTTTTTTCATAGATCCATGTAAAAAAACCCAAATATGCAAGAATTTCTTTGCTTAGGAGGGGGCTGAGCATGGCGGAGTGAAATAGCTGGAACAGAACCAAAGATATTTGAGTCTTAATATTTCCCCTGCCAACAGAATAACCTGTGAAACACAGATGTTTAGTATCTTACCCTTTTTACTGGCTTGTTCATCCAAAGAATGATCACTATTTATGTCAATCACTTCAGGAGCTCAAGGGATAAAAGTCTGTGTCAGAAATCAAGATCTTTCACACTGGCTGATGCACACTGATTCACTGATTCACTGATTAGTGAATACTAATTTTATATAATGATCTATTTTGTAATTTGTTTCTGGAAAAACTCAATATTTACATTCAAACTACATTTTTACAGAATTTTGTGACTACCATTTATGTAGTATACAAAATATAAACTTGGAAAAATCAGGCTAAGAAAGAAATCAAAGAATATTTCAATCTTCTTTATAAGTTTGGGAAATACATTTTAATGTGTGTTGGAGATATGGAGACCCTTGGGCCTTTATGTGATGATGTCCTAAAGTGATATGTACCCTATCCATACTGAAACCTTGAACTGTGTTTTTACAGCTTTTTCTGCACAAGCTCTAGTTTATCAACACCCTCTTCAAATTGTTTGAGAAGGATCTGTTGGTAACAAACTATTACATTGATCTTATCAGCACTGTGTACAAAAGGAGGACTATCTCCCTAATTCTTTCCACCCTGTTTCTTTGTGCAGGCTAACATTAATTACAGGTATGCAGTGGAAGCTCCATGATCTCTAAATTGTTTCAGTGGCCAGTCAGGCCCAAAACATGACAGCTTTCTTTCCAGAAAAAGAGCCTTCTATTTTTTTCTTTGTGCCTTCGCTCAAGACTTTCTCTCACTTAACCTTAGCCTTCTAAAATGTACTTTTCTTGCCTAAGTCACCCAGGTTCCTTCTGTTGTGAATGGATGGAGATGGTTACCTACACAAATTGATCAATCCAGTGCTAAGATACATGAATTGACTGTCCGGAGGCTCCTCTGGCTGCAAACTATAACATAGCCCACAAACACGGATTTGAGGCACTCAGTGATAGCTAAGATTACTTACCTTTCAGGAGAAAGCTAGAACTAAGCAGTTTTGCATTTACCTCTCTTCAAATGAATTTGTTTGAATGAGTCCTACTTCTCAGCAACCTCACAGACCAGTACAGGCAGTGCACTACCTTTTCCATCACCTGCAAAACCACCAACAGTGCTCACACAGACACGAGCAGCACAAACTGCCTGGTCTTTCCCAGCTGATTAGTTGGAAGTCACTAGTGGCAGACCCTTGAGTCTATCAGTCAGAGACCTAAGTGTTTTCATTTTTGTTACTGTCTTCATTATCTCTCATTAGAGTTTGAGTACTTCGGTGTTTAATTTATTAGTTTTCCAGTCTCTTGTCTTTGCTTCATATGTTGAGCAGCTGTTAACCAGATATCCTCAAAAACCACATGTCCTTACATTTCAGGCATCCACCTTACATATATATTTACAGTGTTGTTATGATAAGAAAAAAATCCCACTTTTTCAGCATCTTTCATTTGAGATTCTCAAAGCATTTAATGAATGAATAATAGAACTAAGCCATGTAATATCCTGTGATGCAGACATCTCATGTCTGAAGGGTGAAGAAAAAGAAGCCCAGTTGTATCTTGGTTGAATTCAGCTGAGATCAACAGAATACAAATGGTGTGAATTTAGCATGAGAGGTCAAATTTATGTGCCTAAATACAGTTAGATTCCTTGGTAACTAAGCTTAGTTGATTGTGCCGTATTCCTGAAAGACAAAATATAAAGATAAGACTTCTATAATATCTGCTGTAACAAAAAAATATGCTAGAAAAATCTCAGTTCATACATTTTTTTTCCCCTTTCACAGACTGGATTAATTACCTAGACTTTGAAGAATTATGTGTGGAGATTTCTTTCTATAAAGCAGAATTAATCCCCAAGATGTTAAAGATCATTATGAAAGAAGAGCATTGACTCTCGTGAAACAAACAATTATTCACAAAGAAGTCTGTGGACCTGAAATCTGCCATTTTATGAAAATTAGGAAATGCTCTTTGCAAATTACACAGGTGAAGATGACAGCCTGGCAGCTAAAGGGCAGGATGTTTTATTCTTGTGTAAAAAATAACTCACATCTGTCACACTTGCATACCTGGAAATCTACTGTATCATTGTTGGCATATATTAACTGTTTAAATTCTTTTTAAGTCTCAGGTAGGTAACTAGGAAAAAGAATGGCAGTAGAAGAAGGCATAGGTATATAGTGGTTAGATATTAGTACAAAGTTCCAGTGCAAAGCACTGTGGGAAAATGACTGTGTGATAGTGGATATAAATTATTTCCAAGCTTCAAAAATCAACTTGAAAATTCTTTTGAGCAAACAGTTTCATATGTCAAGTCTGAAAAATTTATTCAGAGCTAGATTCAGTGCCCATGGAAGTAGAGGAATGATTTCTCCTTGGTGAACACCAGGCAGAGTGGGAGAGAAGGAGCTGAGTGAATTGTTTAAGATAAAGTCAAAGCTCTCCTAAAACTACACAGAAGTACAGCAGAACTCAAATTTGCTTTGCAGTTCAGTGAGTGTCAATAATGTTCTGGTATATCTTGCATACCTCCGTATATCCCCGAGATAGCCAAAAAAAGTAAAAATGCAATGGAAAAAAAATTATTTCTGAAACAGCCAAAGAGCCTGAAAAATACGGAAAACGAGATTTGTGGGTTTGCCATTAAGTGTGGTTGTCATCTACCTCTACAATAAATTTACAGATTTATTGATGCCTATCCATCAGTCACAGGTTTTTCTACTTTTACTGTAAAGATCGCTGTGTTATCTCTATAGCAGAGATAGTGTTAAAAGCCTCAAACCTCCTGGAATGCAGTGTGCGTTGTAATCTCTTTGATGTGTGGGCAGATCTATGGCCTGACTACTGAGAGCATTTCCTTGAATTTTGTTGGCTGAACACAAAGCATAGATGCAAGTTCAGCAATTATTGAAACATTAAATAATGAGCAAACTATAGCAATATTTGTGGACTACTAAAACGTGCAATGTGTAAAATAATGACAGCAAGAAACAATACAGATACTTTTAAACAAACCCCAAAGAACACTAAGCAGAAAGGTTTGTTTCCAAGTGTGAAGCATAAATATTTTTAATCTAAAAATTGCCAAATAGTGGCAGGTTAGTGAAGTTCCCCAAAGATAATGGTTATCTGCCTTAATATCAAATCAGGGATAAGAATTCCTGCTAGTTTCTGCAGTCATCAGATTTCATGATCACAGCTGTTAACTATGACTTTTATTAATAAAGTAAGAAAAAACAATTTTAAATAAGTAAAAAGCCAAGTAGCTCAAAAATTAGCTACCTGGAAGTCATTCAAAAGTTATTCAAAAGTCATCTGGACATGGTCCTGGGCAACTTTTCTAGGTGGATCTGGTTGAGCAAAGAGTGTTGGACACGATGACGTCCAGAGGTCCCTCCCAACCTCAACCATTCTGAGATTCTGTGAAGCACAATTAACCAGTATTACCTTGATGGATAAGTCAGAAATAAATGAATGGAAGTAAGCAAGCATGACTCCAATTTCTCCTCATAGGTTCTGAATGTGTTCTAAAAGTGACTTATAGGTATTAGTAACAGAAGGAGATGACAGATGCAGAAATGCATCCAGTCAATTATGTTCCCTTTCCCTCTGTTCCTATTGTACTCTTATATTTTGAGAAATCAGTTCAAGCCTTTGTGCTCCATTGAAAATCTAAATGGACAGCTAAAGACAGCATACCTGTTAAAATTTCTTTCTGGTCATCTTCTTTGATGTCCCTTCTGAATGAGCTATTAGACACTTCATTGAAATCCTATCTAAAACTTGTTCTCCATTGTTTTGCTTAAAAATCTCTTTCATAAAACACACCCACGCCCATGTACACACAACAGCATCCATTGAAATGTACACATAAACAAATCATAAAAAAATATCATTAATATAATGCTTGTTCTTTCAGTTTTTGTTCACTTGTTTCCACTACTCCGTGAATTACCTCTAGCAGCAAGTTCCTGTCTTTTATCTGTAAAATGACAAGCTTAAAATAGACAAAAATGATAAAAGGTTTGTAGCTCTAGAAAAGATTTTCTCCCTCAAAGCTTGAGTATGTTATCTAAAATAGATTTTGTATAATTCAGCTTCACATTCTGTTGAAATGCAAATTCATAAGTATATGTATATAGAGAACTGAGATACTTGAATGATAATTCACAGTGAGAATTTGTTCTCAGTAAGTCTGATGCATATAATGCACATACTTGCTGAGCTAAAACCATCCTTCATTTTTCAAATGAATATCTAAGATATCTTTAGAAGCTCAGTGAAAGAGTTTCTAATCAATGCAAGTCAATACACCATCTGATTTCCTCCTTTTCTCTTTGCCTATGTCCTAAGCACAGCTCTCTGCTGCTTAAGACTCTTTGAAGAGTGTATTCAATGACTTGAATACCCTTCTTTCATCTGTAGGCTCAGTAAAATATTTTAATATCCATGTATGCAGGGCCTTTGATTTAGTCTTGTCTGTCACCATGTAATACTACCTAGTCTACTCAGTGGGGCTGGTGACATTTCAGACTACTGACAAAATTCTGACCAGAACCTAGAGACTGTAAACAATTATAAACAATAAAAAATCCTGTCCAAGTCAGCATCTGTCTGAGCAAGAAAGAGCAGTGAGGGATCCCTTTCTGTCTGCCTAAGAGGAAGGTCATGCAAGGCTCAACACAGCTCACAAGCAAAGGAGGAGCTTATGATTTTATGCAATTCTGAAACATCTTAAGTAGCTAAATAGAGTAGTTTGCAAGCGGGAAGTTGTAACAGGAGGGTTTACAGAATTTACAAGACTACACAAAATTATGTAGAAGATAAAACAGAAGATGAAAAGAGCTGGAATGTGAAGGAACAGATTGGGAAGAAGGAAAAAAGAAAGAAGTACATGTAAACACTACGAAAAGTAGAAAAGAAGGCTGCAGAAGGCAGCTGCTCTTTGTTTCTTTTCATATTTACTATGTTTAATATTCTTTCTCCTCCCAGTATGCTCTTTACCAAAATGCAAATTGGAAAGAAGCCTTCTAGTCACCCTTGGGTCTGGTCCTTTTTCTTTAAAAAAGGCTTATCTTTCACAGAAGACAGTACATAAATCATGGAGTAATGGGGGAAATAGTTTGATAGGAGAAAAATCTCATTTAGAGTGTCCCACTATTGCATTAACAGTTGAAAATTTTTACAGGATTTCAGACTGTGTCTTTTTAATTTAACACATTTGTGTTCTTTTTTTTTTTTTTTTTTCCCTAGGAGAAACAAAGGCCTAGAAGACTTTAAACAATCAAAACCATTTACATATATAAGGTCCTTTACTATTTATTTGAAAATTGTAAGAAGTTTAATATACATGAGAGGAATGCAACATCCTCAATTCTAAACTCACAGTAATTAACCATGCAATGATATGATAACATATTGTTATCATATCAATATCTGTTTATGCTGGATCCTGGACCTGAAAAAGATAAGATGATTTTTCAGATATTGTTATGCATTATCTATTATAATATTTCACATGATTTTTGTCTCTAGCTATGCTTGTAATAGTTATTCTATATTCTTTAATTTCAGCTCTTTTCCTCTGACATTTACTTTGATTTTTTTTAAAGTATTTAATTAATCTTTAACTCAGAAGAGAATTGTGCAGCACACGGCAGACCTTTAATTTCCAGAATAGCTCCAGTTTTCTTCTGTGCTGCTTCATAAAACAAACTGCTCCCTGTAATCTGTAAAACAATAAACAGAATTATTATATCTCAGCCTATTCATCCTCCACTGCCCTCCTGAATACCATTTTCTAAATCAAGCAGTGGAGGAAATTACCAAGGTAATGACAAGGAAATAGAAGACAATTATTTTGAAGAGATTAAAAAAAAAAAAAAAGGAGAATATAAATTAAAGTTAAATGAAATTAGAATTGTATTTATGATATGACTTAATTTTAAACTATCTCCCTTTAACCTTAATTTAAATAAATATACATGAAAAATAAAAACTGGTCTTATATTGTATTAATTGTTTAGAAGAGCATTATTTGTACAAGTAAGCTAACTGTGCTGGTAACATTTTCTGATATCATCAGTATAACATGAGGTCTGAGAAAGGGCTAAAAGAGGTTAAATATCCCAGAAAAACAAAACAAAGTAAAGCATTTTCCTGTGACATGTTTTTTAAGGCCTAAATTTGTGTCTACCCTATTTTGGCTATTTAAAGAGCTTGATAGAATTACCTTTCATTTTCTTTATTCATCCAATGCTGTCTACACTGACCGGAACACCACCCTCTGATAGTCCCTCTGATAGTCTGGGGTTTTGATATCAACTCGTCTTCTCCAGGAGCACTTGCCACACATCTCACACACACATTCCCCCTTGCACACACTTATTCTTGGGGTTTTACTAGACTATGGGGCTGACTTGCTGGAGGGCACCTCTGAGGAGAAAGACCTAGGAGTCCTGGTGGACAATAGGATGACCATGAGCTGACAATGGGCCCTTGTGGCGAAGAAGGCCAATGGCATCCTGGGGTGCATCAGGAAGAGTGTGACCAGCAGGTCGAGAGAGGTTATCCTCCCCCTCTACTCTGCCCTGGTGAGGCCCCATCTGGAATAGTGTTCAGTTCTGGGCTCCCCAGTTCAAGAAGGACAGGGAACTGATGGAGAGGGTACAGCAGAGGGCTACAAAGATGATTAGGGGCCTGGAGCATCTCCCTTAGGATGAGAGGCTGAGGGACTTGGGTCTTTTTAGTCTAGAGAAGAGAAGGCTGAGGGGGGATGCTTATAAATACTTAAAGGGTGGGTGTCAAGAGGATGGGGGTGGTCTTTTTTCAGTGGTGCCTAGGGATAGGACAAGAGGAAATGGGCACAAACTTGAATATAAGATGTTCCACCTAAACATGAGGAGGAACTTCTTTACTTTGAGGGTGGCAGAGCACTGGAATAGGCTGCTCAGGGAGGTAGTGGAGTCTCTTTTTCTGGAGACATTCAAAACCCGCCTGGACAAGTTCCTGTGCAACCTGCTCTAAGTGGACCTGCTTTGTCAGGGGTGTTGGACTAGATGATCTCCAGAGGTCCCTTCCAACCCCATGTGATTCTGTGATTCTGTATAAAATTGTCATCTGTTAAATGAAAACCTGATCTTGAGCTGTCTGTGAGAAAAATGTGTGTATGCGAGCTGACCTGTGAGCTCCAGCATGTCAGAGGAAAATTGTCCATTCATTCAATACAGGCTGAGTTCCTGCTGGGGGAGGCTGATGAGAAACCTTCCAGATGAGAATACTTTGATGGCTTTTAAGAACATCATCATTGTATTCTTCAGCATTGTAGTAAGACTACTGCTCTTTAGAGGCATAGGACAGACAAAGCAGAGCTGATGTCTAGGATAAGACATCAGTTACCCAAAGCCTTTGCCGAGCCCCATCGCTCTGAAACAGTTATATCTGTTCAGATACCTTCAAACACCATCACCTCTGCTCAATCCAGTTTTAGAACAAGGTGCAAATGTATAGATTGCTCTAGCTTAGTTGATTAGTGACCCTGAATGTAAAGCAGATATACGTGCTGATTTTTTTAGACATTATCTTTACTTTTTCTTAGCACAAAAGGATACAGATTGGTTTTACAGCATTTACCTAATGTTCTGGCTAAGTTACAGTAGAGCTTATGTTTTCTGCCTGTCTAAATTTCTACTGAAGTTTCAAGGGGACACAACGCTTATAATTTTCCATCTTGAATATTTCTGTGTTTTTGTTTTAAGTTTTGCTAATTTTCACCCTAGAGTTGTCAAGATTTCAGCAACGGGAAAGTGATCCCTGCAAATACAATTTTTAATTAGTTTGTAGAATTTACTGATATCTTTGCCTGGAATATGCTATATAACTGTCAATTGTTATTATTGCCCTGTCTGATTTCAGACACAAACATGTTTAGCATAGATATTTTAAAGATGCCTTTGGAAGCCCAGAAGAGAAGCCATAATACTTTTCTTATAATCAGAAATAATAACCTCATCCTTTCTATTCAGCAGTTTGATTTGTTATTTGGTTTTAAAGCAAAGAGTATATTCTACACAGAGGGAAACCTGATTAGTTTTTACAAGTAAAATTTCACTACTGCATCTCACCATTCCCTTAACAGGTTTAAAATATATAACAAGAAAATCTTTTTAAGCCTCAATTCCATTTCAGTATTAAAAATTGTTTAAACAAATGAAATTATTTACAAAGTAAAAAGAAAATTATAAACATAATATTTACTTGATAACTAAAACTGGTTCTAAGTTCATATTTTCCTGTCACGTCCATCCCCCTGATTCTGGAGCACTACCTGAGCTATCAATGGGTTGTGGACTAAATGTGTTCAACTTTTCCTTCTGAACAGCAGTCAAGTCACACTATCAGAAGAGACAAGAAGAATATGGTGAAACTTTTACTGTAGAAAGGATGATCTTGCTTTGTTAAAGCAATACCAAAACTTGCACTCATCTAGAAATCAGGAATATATTTCTTCATTAGTTAGTAACAGCATTTTTAAAAATTGGTTTCAGTGAATTTTGGAACAATTCTGAGGACTGCATAGATGGAGATATGTGAGTCTAAACAAGTATGTAAAGTTTCTGATAGCTACATTATTCCTTTGTGTTCCTGGAATAGCATGAAAAAGTTTGTTTTAATAGTTCATATGCTTTATAGAAGATAAAGGTCATTTTTTTATTAACTGTAAACCTGTATATAAAAAAATAGTCTCCTGATTACTTTAATAAGCACTGCTTGAACAATGTTACATACTTTTTGGTGAAGTATTAAAAGAAGTAGAATTTCCTTCCTTGGTTCTCAAGGGAAAGACGCATTTTAAAATGCATGATCTATATGAAAATCCCAAACCATTATTTTAGGTACATAAATGCCATGTGATAAAGACCATATTGAATTTCTTAGAGTTCTGGCTCAGAAGTCTCCCTTAGCTGTGTAAAAAACGATGGTGAGAGTCCAGAGCATAGCCAGTGTGTGGTGCCTCTCTGTGTCGGCCTAAGGAAAATGACAGCTCTAGATATGCCTAGTGACAGCTGTCTTCATGCTCACCACTCCTCTCTGTCCCCACATTGCCTCACAGAATTCTTTGAATGTCTGGGATAAAGTCATGGACTTGTGGAAGTTAAACTTCCGTATTCTCTATTTCAAACAAGATTGAACTCAGTGAAGTCTTGTTGCCTTTGCTATGCAGGCAGTCAGATAAGATGATCACAATGGCCCCTGCAGCCCATGTTAACGGTTGCGGTAGTGTTAAAGTGTAGAACATTTCTGCATTTTATGTTCTGCCGAGGATGCAAAGTTCATAGTAGAGGCAGTTCTGAGATAACAACCCTTATTCTTTCTAAAAAGCATAGTGTATCTGAACTAAACTCATTATTTTGCCATAGGTTCTGCTGTTTACGGTTTAGTTTCACAAAAGACTATTACATATGTTGATTTATTGATATTTCTTCCTAAACCTACTTTTCTTACTTGCTCATTCAAACTATGATGCTCAGATATTGACCAGCATTAAAATAGGTTGGAATGAACTGTGCTGTATGGCGTTTCAATTACACAAGACATTGATGATCTTCTTCTTTTAATGTTTCAAATTATTCTGAAAAGTCTATCTTTCTGTTTGGTATTCAGAGAAGCTCCAGAACCTTCCTGAAGGCCTTGTTATAAATATTATAGGAGGTAAAGTCTAGTTCAGAGATTTTAGTTACATTATTGAGGACATACCAGATAGTAGCTATTTTAAACTGCCAGGAAATAACTCAATTTGAAGGGACTTTATTTATTTATAGAAGGTCACATCATAACTCTGTTGAAATCAGTGTGATTATTTGTTTTTATTGTTGTAGGCTTAATAGAAATAAATGGATAGAAAACATTTCTTGATTTTGTGAGAGTATTTTTAGAAATTTAAAAGGAAAGCATTGTGATAATAAATTAGGAATGTCTAGTCTGAAGCATTCCCATACGCCATAAATGCTTGTAGATCTGGTACAAACATAAAAGTCTGATTTGTGGTTTTGATTGGATTTGAAGTGAAAATGTATTTTGAAATGTAGAGAGTTCTTGTAAGCAAAATATTCTGAAGATTACTCAATGAGTAGTGCTGCTGTATTGCCAAAGTCTGTCAAAACAGATGTTTGGGGAAAACTTGAGAAAGTCTAGTCCTTCCTAACTCTTCCCCTGACTTTTGAGATGAATTTGTCCTGGGGATTGCTATGAAAAGTAATACACATGAGAAATTTCATCAACACACAGAAAATTTGCCATAGAAGAGAGTTAGCTGAAAACCATTCATACCAACATTGACTCTGAAACACTACACAAAAGATAATAAATAGCCCTAACGAAATAAGCTCTTAAACTCTAAATAAGCTGCTTCAAACCTTGTCAGGGAATGGGCACCAGACTAGCTGGTGTTTTAAATTCCAGGGCTTTCCTATTTGCTCCTGAACAGTGACTGCTCACATGCTTTCTCTGGCAGTGAAACAGAAGTAGTGTCCT
Source organism: Numenius arquata (assembly GCF_964106895.1). Taxonomy (NCBI): domain Eukaryota; kingdom Metazoa; phylum Chordata; class Aves; order Charadriiformes; family Scolopacidae; genus Numenius; species Numenius arquata. The sequence continues at coordinate 41,367,396 of NC_133584.1, forward strand.
CCATTTCTGCGCTGGTCTATGCTGGTCTGGTGATAACTCTTCTCTAACTGCATGGAATAATGTAGCTTCCTCATCAGCAGTCAATACTAATGAACCAACACTGGCTAATTCTCTATGAGTAATAAATGTGATCACAACCAGAAAGTGTAGCTGCGTTGAGAATACAGCCAGATGTCTCCTTAAGTATTACCTCCTCGTACTTTTATCACCACAGCCACGATACTCTCCATGATGGCAGCATAAACAACCACAATCTCTGCCTTGCTCTCTCCAGTGATACCTAGTATTCTCCATTTTATTTGGTCTATGGGTACAGTCCTCCTCTTTGAATTTCAGCATTTCTCATTTTATTAATCACTGCACTTTGCTTGCTAGCTTGTGATTTTTGGGGTGGAAAGAAAGAGGACTGTTTCCTGTAAATGCATTTTTATCCCTTGCAAAGAAACTTCTTGTTTATGCCATTACCTAGGTAGTACTTCAGCTTGGGGCTCTAGCAAACACTTTCTTTCTAGCTGATATGTTGCTGCACCTCTTGTGAATAATTCCTAGATAGTCTGCCTTTTGTTGTTAGTATTGAAACATAATTTTCCGCAGTCTTTCTATTCACTTCTCCACTTGCTCTTTTCCTTTCTTCCTTCCTTCCTTCCTGTCCTTTTTTTTCCTGCCATCTTTTCTGCCATCCTTCCTTTCTTCTTCCCTCCCTCCCTCCCTCCCACCCTCTCCTCACCCCTCTCTGCCTCCTCCTCTCCTTTTTTACTTGTGTTGCCTCACAGTGACTCATGGCAAGAAAGCTAAGCAATAACAACACAACATGGTGCTTCTAACTGGTCATTATACAGTTTGCAAATATCCTCTAGCTTCAGTATATGATCATAAATATGAAATCTCAGCAAATCTCAGTTTTGGCAGTTTTGTTGCTTGCTAAACTGTTATTTCATGTCCCATTCTGTCCATTTTTATGTGTACCAAAACTAGTCAAAACAATCCATTTTGCTCATTCTCAAATGAGTATATTTCGCTCCTAAATGCTGTTTCAGCAGCAAGCAAAAGGGCACTTTGAAACTTGTAGAAAGTACATTTTGTCAGATATTCAACCTGAATATGCAAACTGTAATGTTACCTGACAACATTTGCTTGGCCAGTTCAATGGAAAGCAAGACAGGAGAGCCATCAACAAATAACTACGGACCAAAAATATTCACACATCAATAAACCATGCAAATATCTTTCTATAATGATGCTGCCGAAAGTCATAAAACTCATGATCAATAAGTTACTTAGATTAACTCTTATTGGATTCTGTTTGGAATAACAACCATGTCACAGGAACAGTTTCCTTTGTTTAGGTGAAATAAATTTATAAATAAATGTGTATATAAATATATGTTTAGGTGAAATAAATGGTAAATGTAAAAAATAGTCCAGGTTTGGAAAATATAATTTAAGCTTTTAGCAAAATAGTTTAAAAATTTAGAAATGGAATCTTTTGGGATTTCTTATTTCAATACAGTAAAACACCTGCTAGCCTAACAGCTGTAGGAGATCCACATGTATGTACATAGTATACTACGTGTACTGCAAGTAGAAGGGACACACATTCACATGAAACTTCTTTAAAATAGAAAAAATTGCACATATCTGTTTCTTATCATGTGCCACTCTTGTGCCAGATGGAACCTTCTGTGATGCAATTCAACTCATCTGGCAGAGATGTCTTAATTTTTTAACTGGATTACTTGTTGCAGGATCAGTGAGTGTAACTGGCACAGAAAGGTACCTGGTGAGTGACAGATATACTGCTTCAGGAAAAGTAAAACCGCACAGATGTGGCTATGCAAGAGAAGAGCATGGTAAGGGAAGAGGAATGTGAGGTCTCTTTTTCTTTGCAGTGATTAATTGCTAAATGGCCTCAGGCATCTTTCTTAATTTCAACATCAGGCTTAACAGGGCATACTTTACCTTACAATGTCACTATGTATAAAAGAGGGAAGAGTGATAACTTTACTGAATGGAGAAGACAAACTGATGGTTTATAAAATATTTAGAGAAATTAATGTGAATTTTGTCTTGTGATATAGAACAAACACCTAGCATCTTAGAATCTCCAATTTGATCTATTTTCTGCAATTGGGGAATCTAACATTTTCCTGTTGAGGAAGAAATAAACATTACATTATCTGTGCTCACTGTAAAGCAATCTCAAATATGTAAATGAAAACACATCCATCTTCTTTGAAGAAAGCCTAATCTTCCGAGTTATTTTCTTAAAATCTCAATCAATAATAGTATAGTTCACACATAGAGGATCACCCCTGCTAGCAGGTACTTTTTATTGCTATTTACTTTAAATTTGAAAAAAAAATCAGATTTAATCATTTATCATCTGTTCTAAAAAACCCCACAAAAATCAACCACTTTTAAAACACAAATTTATAGTATGTTGAATGAATTGTTGTGCTTTGTGAAAGAAAGACAATCTGTCTGTCTTTTAATCTGTTAGGTTTCACAAACATGAGTTGTGATTTGAGAAGTTAATGAATACACTGTACATGTTTCTATGTTTCTATGCATGTTTCTACTTCAAAGGGAAATGCATACTACTGTGAATAAGAAATAAATCAATGTGAAACGATTTTAAATTTTCTGCCCTTTATTCCCATTTCAGCTTTCTTATGCAGGAAAACAGATATACCCTATTGAACTGGAGGCATCTTAAACCTTTTTTTCTGGCAGTTTGTAGTCCTTTCTTGAACTTAGTTTTACATTTTCATAATAGTGTTACCATTTACTTATCTACTTTTGTGATACCTGCTGAAATTTGAACAAAACCCAAGAAGATGTTAATTTAATAATCTAGTTTGGGAGCTTTTAAATGCTAATGAGATTAAATGGTAATACGATTTCAACAATCACTTTAAGAAAAATAAAACAATGTAGGATTGATTAAAGCATTTTTAAAAAAATAAGCATGTTTTTCAAGGAACCTTCCAGAATGAAAACCGTGGAATCAAAAATATGGTCCATAATAGCACAAGCACAACAGCTGTAGAGGTAATGTGTCCACGGCCACAAATCACTCCTCGACATTAGCTTAGAAACTATTGTTAAAACTGAGAAGATGGTTCATTTTTCATGGTGCTTCTAATTCTGAGGTCTTCCGATACAGTCACTTTTCTAAAGTCAGCTCCTGTTACACAAACAGCTGCTGTTCTGAATCGGGGGTTGAATTTTTATATTTTTTTATCTGAAGAAATGCCAGACCTCCAGGCATGGACCGCCTTATTCCCCCTGTTTAATAATTTGCAATTGCTCTGCTAATGGGAATTGACAGAATGAATGACATCTGCCATCAAGGACTGGCTCCTGACGACGTCTGCAGGCATGTTGTTTTTTGTAATAAGTTCGTATAGTATTTCCAGATGCTTTACAAAACACACGAGGTCCACTGACCACAGGCTGGATCACTGTTTGCCTACCAAGCCCACTTGCAATTTTCCTTTATTTATTTTCAACCCTTCTTCAGTCTTAATAACCTTACCCAAAGCCCATGCCTTATTAACTACTGATTAAGATCGGTAAATGACAGATGGTAAAGGCATGTTACTGGGACTACAGTGCTTGCATTCTGGACTCTCAATAAATCTCTCTTGTAATGCTATAATCTGTATGTACTTAGAAGATCACTCTCACTTAACGATCTAACAATTAAATCTTAGTTCTATGGAATTTATGTTATTTTCTCTATAATCAGTTGAGGGAAGCTGGATTTCTAGAAGTAGCTTTATCCCTTTCTAAAATAGGCAGGAGAAATTAATTGATCTGGGGGGTAACTGTGATGGGTGTGCATATCGTTCTCTGCTGGCTCCATTAGTGCAGAAAGAGCCTAAAACTAGACTTGGTGCATTGGTGGACTGAACATGACATGTAAGGCAGCTGATTTTAGGACTGTTTCTCTCAGAACAGCATAAAGGATGTTTGCCAGAGCTGAGGCACAGGGTGAATACCTGATGACAGATTTATCTGTCATTATAACAACATTATAGCATGTTATATACACTTAAAGAATATTTATGTCGAATTAAAAAGGACCCTCCTTTGTGAACTTTCCACATTTATGACTATTTCCCCTTATCTCTCTTATCCTTGTTCTGTAATTCAGCCCAGTTTGATCCTACACATAAACAAAATGTATTTCTCAGGAACACTGAGAACACTCAGATGGTAAGAAAGAAGTATGAAGTTTTTTGTTAGATTAGGTTTTTTTACAAGCCAGTAACACAAAATATTTATTTCCCACCATAGAGCAAATAATATAAATATCAGATTAAATAAAACTTTTAGTAGTGCATTAAAAAGAGTTTGCAAATTTTGTTTCATTCCAAAAGCACTTAGTAAAAACATTATTTCTAAGCGCAACTCAAAGTAATTCTGTGTAAATAACTGAGACCACAATTTAGCAAAGCATTTGGGAAGAGAGGTACTTCAGGCTTCAAGCTCTTTACAGGCACTTATAATCTACGAGAAATTCTATGTCTAAAACCAAGCAAATTCCTGTGTAATCTATTGAGATTAAAGCATTTCTCTGTACAGTAAAAAACTTAACCTTACCTTTAAGCAACACTTCATGATAGAGATGTCTTTAGAATGTTTTAAATAGATATACTATTTCTAGGTATTCTCCTTCTGTTAGGAATGTACAGGGAGAGAAAACAGTATTTTATTTCCATCAAATTATAGCATAGTCTTTGGTCAAATTATTGAATATAATTAAGACAAAGGGTGTTTAATGAATAATTACCATAGGTATGAGTAGGTGCCAATCAGTGTGAGCAGAATGATGTCAAATGCATTAAGGGTACTCATTTCTACAGTTTTCTGTGCATAATTCTGCCATTTAAGGAACTCTGGCAATTACAGACATGGACAAACTTTCTGAATCTCAAAATCATAAATCTGCCTTGTTAAGAGCAACAAGATACATACTAACTAGTTCAGATTGAGGGAGAAGGAGAGTTGTGGAGACGGTTTCTGAGGGTTTTGTGACAACTATTTCCAAAAAGTCCCTGCAGTCTGTTGTGAGGCTGGATGCTTCCTGGGGCAACCACTGGTGTCACTGGCTCATGTCTCTTTACCACTGGGAATTCAGGTCCCACTGCTGGCCATTACTCACAAGGGTCTGCCTGCTCCCACCTTGCTAGTGTAAATTCTTATGATGATATCGGTGCCTTTCTGTTAAAGCACAAGAAAAGCATCATCAGGAGTTGAAAACCAGTGATAGCAGGCTATCCTGACAGGCATGCTGTTATCTTGCCTCTCTATTTGGCAGTAAATGAATGAGAGGCAGCAGGGATCTGTGACCTTAGGTGTATGCTGCAGCAGATAGTGCTACTGGATTAGATATATCTTGTTCCAGGATTTTATTTTGGATTTGCAGAATGTGATCACGAGGCATACAGAATAAAATCAAAGAATCATCAGCATCTAATTCTGGCATGCATTACTGTGGGTTTCCCTTTCTCCTTTTCTCCATTATTGGGAAAAAAGCATCGATCATATGGCCTCTTTTAAAAAGATATGTCAGAGTAGTGACATTCTACACTCCTTTCTTTTTGTGTGTATTTTACCTCATTCCCAGCACTCAAAGTGTGGAACTCCTCAGGTTATGGCACTTTTCAAAACAAGACAATTTTTTTAATAGATTCCAGGGCATGCTAGTCTATGAGGAACTTTATGAGGTGGTTCTGGCATACATAGAATTTGCCTAGTGTGTCTAAGCATCTGGGTTTAGTAACCTGTAAAAGTATTCACTGTAGATTTATATTACTGCTATTTAAAGATTTAGGAGGTTGGACCAGGAATTATGAAACTGCAGTATCAAATGATTAAACTGAAGTCATCCAAATTGATACTACTATTTTGAAAGCTATTCTAACCTTCTTTTTTTACCTGCATTAGCCAGTGTACTCTTCTATGTAGGCTCTGGTGATGGTTTGGAAGGAGAAACTTCTCAATACTGGGTTACTTTCTGTAAACATGGAACATGACACAACATATTAATCCTTTGACTTCCCCTCCCACTCTGTTTCTAAACAACTATTATTACATTGTTGATGTCAAGAGGAATCTACCAGCTACCTCAGCGGCACCAAGACAGACTCACAGAGGAGACAACTTCCTGAAAATCCTTACACTGCATTATGGAATTCAGACGTGTAGTTCAAGTTCCTTTATTGTATTGAACTAAGTCTTCACACAGATAGATCAACATCAGAAAATACTAAAACAGATTTTCCTAAAATATTAATTAATTTATTAATCTTTCATTCCTTCTAAGTCATCCTTCTTTCATCTGACAGGAAGTGAAATCAAATGAAAACAGAAAAACTGTGCTCATTTCATAACTGACAAGGAAAACCTTCAGTCTCTCTGACCTGCTCCATCACTTCTCATGGAATGTTGCTTGGTGGAGTGATAATACCTTTCAAAGGCTCTTTAATGATTTTTAGTGTTGAACCTGAAAAAATTTATAAAGGCATTCAATAGCATTATCTCTGTTTTGCAGATGGTCAAAACAGGGCCCAAGAATAGAATACCGTATTTCAGTTGGAAGGGACCTACAACAATCATCAAGTCCAAGTGCCTGACCACGTCAGGGCTGACCAAAAGTTAAAGTATGTTATTAAGGGCATTGTCCAAATACCTCTTAAACACTGATAGGCTTGGGACATCGACCACCTCTTTAGGGAGCTGTCCCGGTTTGAAGTAAAACTGAACCAATTTTCTGTTCTGTAACTTTACATCCTAGCTAGGCCTCCTCTAACTCTCTGAAATTAACAGCATATTGTGGAGAAAACTGCTCGTTCTCAGAATGATAAGACCAGTGTTTGTGCTCCAGGCCAAGGAATGGTATGCAGGGAGGCCCTTGCTTATACTTATTGCTATAACAACCAAGGTCAGCCAATTTCGTTATTTGCCCCCTTAGAGGGTTGGAAACAGAAAAAACGTAGAGGGGTCACATCAGTGGGGAGGAGTGGAAAGGACAGGTGACCCAAACCTGACCAACTGGGGTATTCCATCCCATCTGCCCCATGCTCAGTATAAAGGCTGAGGGATCAAAGGGTCAGCCCCCTTCCTGCGATGGCCGATGTCCAGAGAGGACTCTGTCTGTTCATCTGCCTTTGATCCCGATCCGTGCGTTCCTGACTCCAGAGCTGGAATCCAGTTCCCATTCGTCACTGAGTCCAGTCTGGGACTTCCCCAGTGCCTGCCGGTGACGTGACTGTCATCCTGGGAGCTTGATCTGGTTTTGTATATATTGTATCTATTTCATTATTTTCTTCTTTATTTTTATTTTAATATTAATTCTTCATTAAAGTAGTTTAGTTCATTCTAAACTTCTGAATCTCCTTTATCTCTTTCTCCTCCTCTCTCCTCTTTTTGGGGGGGGAGAAGGGGGGGGAAGGGCCATCTGTCGGTCCTGTTTTGGTAAAGTCGGCCCAAACCGCAACAGGAGCCTGTTCCAGTGTAAAGAAATGCTTCCTAATGTTAAGTCTGAACCTTTCTTGGTGCAGCTTTGGACCACTCCCATGTGTCCTATCACTGGGTGCCAGGAAGAAGAGATCAGCACCTCCCTCTACACTTCCTCTCCTCAGGAAGCTGTAGAGAGCAATGAGATCACCCCTCAGCCTCCTTTTCTCCAAACTAGACAAGCCCAAAGTCCTCATAGAAGGACTGCCTTATTATAAAGGCAGCAGCTATTGATTACTGAACAAAGATACTGCTACTACACTGCTCTATCACTCCTGGTTGACATGCTGCCTTCCTCAACATCTTATTTATAAAAATCTACCAATATAAAATAGGCGAGACTCCAGCTAGAGTAAAATGTGGCTCTTTTGTCTTAAAACTTGAGAATTTTTTTATAGAATATTTGAAGCTTGAGATACAGCAACATAAGAGCAGAATTCACCGCTGCAGACAGTCCTGTTCTTTCTGCTCAAAGAACAACATATTGAAGAGTCCCATACACTAACAGAGGTCCTCTTAACAACTAGGAGGTTTTATCAATGCTCAGAATCTCAGAGCTTTGCTGTGTGAAGGCTTCTAAATTTCCATCCTAAGTGTACCAATCACTAGCAGAGTCCTCTCTGATGATGGTCACAGATCTGGTAAAATGCTGTCCACTGCACGGAGGTTATGGCTGTATTAGATATTTATATTCAAGATTATCCAATAGTTACTTTTGGATTCAAAGTGAACAAACAGTAAGCAAATAAGCTGAAATGGGAACAGCTGTAAACATCAGGAATGAAGAATTAAACTTTATTGTCAAATCATTGAAGAGCTGTACAACTCAGAGAAAGACTAGACTCAAAAGGACTGTATCATTTCCCTCATAAGAGTATTTATAAACTTTTTAAAGTTTCTCTTACTGAGGTCCTTCCCAATTCTTACTGTTCTTTTGCCTCCTTACTCCTCCCAGGAGCCCTTCCCTTCCTGCTCAGGCTTGGTCACCTTTACATTCAGTGCAAATTCTCATGGGTGTTTTCAAAGAAACTCAGGAGATACTTAATGGGCCAGTCCACAGACTATGTTCATATACTGTGATCAGTCTTTTACCATCAACTAGCCAGGGATAAGCACGAGGTGTTACCTATGAATATAGCCACTGAAAATGCAGTTTGAAATTTAATTTTGGAAAATTCAAACATTTGACTTTCAAATGTGGTACTTCTGAGTACATTTGCACATGAAAATAAAAGGCTTAGAGAAAGCAGTTAAGAAAGTCTTAAGATTTTTACTGTCTATTTGAAGTTGAACAGCCATGTATTCTAGGAACAACTATAATCTCAGATAAGTGATCTGGATTGCTTCCCAGCATCGGTGATATAAAGACTCAGTTGACTGAAAGGTTAGTATGGGGTGGCAGACATTGTGGGCTGTGGATTACAACTATTTATATCAGGTGTAGTTCAGGCTATTTTAAGCAGCAGATCCTGAAAATGCTAACAAAGCTAACATCAATTATGGTGATAACTGTTTTAAACTGTTTTAAACCTGTTTGCATTTCCTTCATCTTCTTTTTGGATTCGGTTTTATTTATAGTTTGTTTTTATACTTTTATATGGGCTTCTGTGTGAAATTGCAATATAGACTTTACAGAATGTTTTTATAAACCAATTGCAATATTTTTGCATGTTTCTATTTTTCCCCATCGTCTTCATATTTTGAAAGTGTTGCTCTCTAAGTAAAGCACTGTAACTCGTTTAGTATCTTCTGTGCCTTTTATCCTGAAACAAGTTCGGTTCATTTTATGAGCTAAGTAGCTCTTTGCAAAAGGAATGATATTTTTTGATTTGTTTCTTTGTGTGAGTCCCAGACGTACCAGTTAGTAACTGGATCTGTTCACACCCATCTAACAAACCCAGGCAAATAACACAATCAAAACTCATGAGTTTTCCACCATTCACATGAGGAACATAATTTGTTAGAAGCATCCTGCCGGATTCTCCTGGGACTGCCTGGGACAGAATTATCACACACTCCAACACGATTCAGAGGAAGAGCCTTTATTAGTACTTCTACAATGTGTTCCTCCCACACAAATCAGTGAATTTTACAAAGCTGTTACTTACCGCTATAGTATCAATTTACATAAATGTCACTCTCAGTCAGTCTAAAAATTTCTGGTTCCTATTATTTCACTTCTTTTAGTGGAAAAAAAAAAAAAGAATTGCTCAATTGCCATTAATGTCTGAAAAATACACAGTTTAAAACAAAATGTTATTCAAAGTGTATGTATTCCTTTAGTTCAGCATGAAAAGAGTGCCCACGGCCAAATAGAAATCCTCTTCCCTCTACCCTCTCCCACTCAGCAGAAATGCAGAACATGTGGAATTAATGAGCCAAATACATAGAATCATAGAATATCTCAAGGATCATCGAGTCCAACTCCCTGCTCCTCGCAGGACTACCTAAAACCAAACCATATGATTAACAGCGTCATCCAGATGCTTGTTGAACTCTGACGGTTTTGGTGCCATGACCACTGCCCTGGGGAGCCTGTTCCAGTGACTGACCAGCCTCTCAGTGAAGGATCTTTTCCTAATATCCAATCTGAACTTACTCTGATGTAGCTTCATTCCATTTCCTTGTGTCCTATCACTGGTCACCAGAAAGAGATCAACACCTCCCCCTCTGCCCTCCTTAAGGAAGCTGTAGACTGCCATGAGGTCACTCCTCAGCCTTCTCTCCTGCAAGCTGAACAACCCAAGTGACCTCAGCCACTCCTTGTAATTCTTGCCCTTGAGCCCTTTCACTATCTTGTCGCTCTCCTCTGGGCACACTCTAATAGTTTCATGTCCTTCTTGTATTGAAGCACCCAAAACTGCACACAGTGCTCAAGGTGTGGCTGCACCAGTGCAGTGTAGAGTGGGACAATCACCTCCTTCAACCGGCTGGCTATGCTGTGCTTGATGCACCCCAGGGCACAGTTAGCCTTTTCGGCTGCCAGGGCACACTGTTGACTCATACTCAACCCAAATGCCCAGACCTCCTTCTGCGGGGCTTTTCTGCATATTTTAGTCCCCCAGTTTTTTTGTATAACCAGGATTACCCTGTCCCGGGTGGAGAATCTGGCATTTGTTTAATTTCATACGGTTGGTGATTGCCTAGTTCTCTAGTCTATCCACATCTCACTGTAAGGACTCTATCCTCAACGGAGTCCACAGCTCCTTCTAATTTGGTTGGCAAATTTAATATACATATTACTCCTGCATCCAGATCATTTATAAACACATTAAAGAGCACTGGCCCTAAAATGGAGCCCTGGGGAATCCCACTGGCGACTGGCCACCAGCCTGATATAACCCCATTTACTATAACTCTTTGAGCCTGACCCATTAGGCAATTGCTCACCCAACATATTAGGGACTTGTCTAACTGTGTGGTGAACATTTTGTCCAGAAGGATACTATGAGAGACAGTATCAAAAGCTTCACTAAAATAAAAAAAACACACCACATACTGGTTTCCCTTGGTCAACTAAATGGATAACATTGTCATAAAAGGAAATTAAGTTTGTTAAGCAGGACTTTCCCCTCATGAACCCGTGCTGGCTATGCCCAAGGACTGTATTGTCTCTCAAGTATTTTTCAATAACTCCCAGAACCTTCTCCACAATTTTACAAGGCACTGAACTGAGACTGACAGGATTGCAATTACCAGGGTCTTCCTTCTGAACTTTCTTGAAAATCAGGACAACATTTGCCAGCTTCCAGTTGACCGAAGCCTCTTCACACTCCCAAGACCACTGAAAAATAACGAAGAGAGGATCCATGATAACATCAGACAGCTCTTTCAGTATCCTGAGATGAATTCCATTGGGCTGCAAAGACTTATGTGCATTCAGCAAGTCTCAAGTAAGTTCAGGGTTGGCTGTGAGTTTATCATTCCCCCAATCACCGTCTTCCAACACAGGGCTCTGGGGGTCCCAGGATCCATCACCGGTGCTAAAGGCTGAACATAAAATATTATAATGGGGGAAAACACTTCATGTAGTTTTATACATTTGTGGAACTCAGTCTTGTACTGTTGGAATTACTGAGTGTTTTAGCATACACATGTAGGTATGTAAACACATATGTATGCATATGCATACATCAGTCACATAAATATATATGACTTAAATAGAAATACATGTAGATATAGAATCATAGAATCATAGAATGATTTGGGTCAGAAGGGTCCTTGGAGATTATCTAGTTTCTACCCCTTTGCCCCTTGTATATGTATATAGATGCTTAAGTATATGTACATACATGACAGAAACAAGCGTTTCTCTTTAGACCTAAAACTTTGCTGAGATTTACACCAAGGACATTATCCATAGCCTTAGGGTTGGAGTAGGGGGCTGCAAAGTGGCTACCAAAGGAATGGATAGGTTACATAAAAAATTATCCCATGATAAATTTTGCACTCGTGGTAGGCCTGCCTGGGACTGTATTTTTTGTTTTCAGCCCATACAAAGATTTAAGTCTAACATCAGGCTTACAGTAGGAATTTGGAATAGGAGAGAGCCAAAACCTAGCATGCCATTTGGAGTCGACCTGCAAAGAATCTGCCAAAGGAGGGTAGGATGCACCAAGTAATTTCTGTGATAACTGTTTCATCTGGGCCAGGGCTGGGAGTTCTTGGCTAAGGTTCAGAATATGTCTAGGGCTAGGGTTAGGGTTAGGGTGAGGATAGAAAATAGAAGTGCATCTGGAGTGGGGCTGTAGAAGGTCTGTCAAAGGAAGGCTTAGCTTACAAAAATAATTTCTCTTGAGAACATTTTCAATTGGATCCTTGGCAAAGGCTTAGCCCAGGTTTAAGGTTTAAAATCTGTGATATATATCAGGGTCCTTGGCACTGGCTAGAGAAAAAGCCCAGACCTCCATTTGGCTGCAGAGGGCCCACCAAAGGAAGACTTAGGCTGCTGAAAGAGGTCTTCACTGAGAGCTCCTTTACCTTGAACGTGGGTCAGTTCTTTGGCAAAGAATCAGGGATTTCAGAAGAATGGACTTATCTTCAAAAGTGTCATTCTTTTAAGTCATGGTCTTTTTTATTCCAATATGTCTGAGTTGATGTAAAAATATTCATAGTTTGAAAAATTTAAGTAAAAACTTCAGTTTTTCTGTTTACATAAAACTTAGATATTTTTTTTTTTAAACTCACCAGAATACACATTACTTCTTCTACGGTCTGGGCAACTGGGAGGACTGTTGCTTCTTTTTCTCTGTCTCTAGTTCTTAGTCTAAGGGTGGCATGTTAGAATGTAGGTTAGAATATCTATAAGCTGCTTTGTGCCAATACTGCTTCTAACTTGACTGAGGAACATAAATAATTCACTTCCAAAAAATCAATTAATTGTATCTGTGGTTCAGAATGTCTCCTTACTAGTCTGTTTGTGAAAAGTGTAATGTTCTCAATCGCAGCAACTTTATGCTTTTCCTGGTGTAGACTTGACCACTTAAAAATCCTACTGATAGATTGAGACACTGGAATTGAATTGTCCTTTATTCAGAAAAGGAGATTCCAGAGGTGGGTTGAAAAATTACATAAGTCTCAAAGAAGGAATAGAAAAGAATGAGTGTATTAATCAGCAAAATCCCAAACAACTCCACTTTATTTGTGTTTTTGAGAGAAACTACAGTTTATTCTGAGCACACTTCAGTGCAGCAGGGAACATTGCTGCAAACCAAGAAGCAAGTCTGAATTTTCTAAATGTAGAGTGACTGGCATTCTGAATGGTGTATATGCAGACTATTCACCTGTTACAGTAAGTCAAGCTATTCCTTTCATTATCCATAGCAACCTAATTGTATTTCTGGTAAAGAATATTTTTTTTTCTTTGCTACAGTTAAAAATACATGCCATAACAATTGCTACGTTTGAGGTGCAGGACAATGAAAATATTAACTGTCTACTACATAACAAGAAAGAGAAAAAGCAAAACTGATTTTCACAATATTCTCTCTCATTATTATTCTCCTCTCCATGTTGTGTCATAACCTTATCTAATTCATCTTTCTTTTTCAAAGGTTAAAAAGGAGAAATATTTGCTCTTTGACATTACTTTTCTAGTACCATTTAGGAGTCTGACTTTGTTTTCTACGCTTCCTTATGGACAGGGTTTCTGAACTGGCCTTCCAAGCTGGATTGCATCTCACAGGATACCAAATGTTGCTGACTACATGGGTGTGACAGAAATAGTTCTTACCACAAAGTTACAGTGCATTACATCACACAAGATAACATGAAAGTTAGTGCAGATGGGACTATGACTCTTGGTCATTATTTGGGTTATTTGGGTAATTGGGTATTTGGGTAAGGAGATTAAAACACTATCATCTTTTTTTGTATAATGATAAGAAAAATTACTTTAGTACGTTTTAGGTGAGGAATTATAACAGCAGAGCTCTTTGCATCCCAACTTTAACTACATGGGCCTTCCTGGTAACAAGTGATCTGTCTTAAGCACTATGGGAGCAGCAATGTTACAGCTGCTGGAAGGGAAAGAGTTTAGACCAAAGACAGACATCTTTGATCTAAAGGAACCTTGTGGTGTTCACCTTAACCAGCAGCAACAGAGGCTTACATAGGGAGTAGGCCTGTTAAACTGGAATGTTTGAGTAAATGAGCAATGAAGAGAAGGACTGGCTAAATGCTAGACTGGATTCTTTACTTAGCCCATTGAGAAGACTAATGTCATGACTATAAATGTCCAATGCACTGAGGTTTCTAAGCTGAAATAGTGTTAAATTATTAATTGTTTTCTTCTTGGAATTTATTCTTCCTAAACAGTAAAATTCTCTTTATTTCCAAACCTGGAACAATAACCTTGTAAAAGACATGATTCTTAGGGGAACTCAGATAAAGTCACTTGCCTTTCTGTGTTAATGAGTAGGCTTCTGAGTTGCTTATGATTTCAGAAAAACCCTTCTGTGATCAAAAAACAGCTCCTTATGCCAACCACAAACCATGGAAGAAAGTTACTTTTTATTGTCCTGCATTTGCAGAATAGGAAACAGGCTCCTGGAGATTTAGTCAATTTTCACAGAGATGCCAAAACAGATTACGCTGGCTGATTAAAACTTTGGAGGCAGTTTTGTCATCTAGCATTCACACATAAGCTAAATCGTGCTTAGAAACTCTGCTGAATTAGTGTACACCAACGCTACAACTAGAGAATATTTAAATAGAGCAGAGAATTCAATGTAATCAGGGAGCAATTCAAAGAGATTTTACCCAGAAGAAGCTGCACAACTCAAGAAGGGCAGGAAGCTCAATTGGCCGCCCCCTGAAGCCAGTGAACAAATTCCCTCTGACTTAATTGGCTGTTGCAGAAAGCTGAAGGGTGAGCACCACAGTTTTGGTTTTTGATAACTTAATGAACAAATCAGTCATCAAGAAATATGCTTGTAACAGCTCCTGTGATTCTGTTCCTTTTAGCTACTGGTATGTATTTTCTGAGGATAAGTAATAGTTAGCAATTTAACAGTTTAATATTCTTTAAGTAAAAAGATCCATATTTCACAAGCAGATTTTTTTAACCAACGCATTATTTATAGCTATAATACCATCGAACATTTAAAGTAATTGTTATGCAGTCGTAGATGGTTCATGGTATTTGAAATGTGTGTTTACAGAAAGTGACAGATCATTAATCCAAGACTCTCTCTAGGCATGACCTCAGTTTCATGCACAATGACAGTAATTTCTCAAGACTTCTGACTTCTCATCAGGATGTCCCTTCTGCTTGTACACTTGATTGCATCTAATAAACTACATGATAATAACTTGCCCTTGCTAACTTTATCTGCCAGTATGATGTAACACAAGCTGAAAATGACAATTTCTTTTGAAGTAAACTCTACAAATATGTTGATAAAAACGAACAGGATTTTTGAATTTCATTTTTGAAGAGTAATAATGTCTACAGCTGCTCTTTGTGCATGCTTTGAATGTTCCTTTACTTAGCAGCTTGCACTGGAGCTGATGAGAATTTCCAGTATTCAAAACAGAGCCAGGAAGCTGCATGATATCATGACTTAGAATTTGCAAAGACTCCACAACATCCACCACTTTCACAACAACTAGGTTCTCAATTGCCTGATAAATTCACTCAAAAGCCCCCAGGTGTCTTAAATAAAATATTTAGACTTTAAAGATATCACTGAGTTTTGTATGGACTAGTGCATGTGAATTACTCAGAAGTCAGTGCAGATTCAGTGCCTGTAGATGAAAATTTCAAAGATTTCCAGAGGACTTAACATTATAAATTCCAGTTAACAATCTTGAATACCATAGATACTAATCAAAATTTTATCCTAAGATTCCTTTGATGAAATGTATATATCTGAACTTACCATCTTTGTGCCCTCTAGGAAAAAAATTGTTTGAACTTAGAAGCCATCTCATCGCATCTTCAGTTCTAAAATAGGACTTCAGAACTCTGCCCTAAGATTGTCTATCCATTGACTAATGAGCATGTGGTTTGACCTGTCCAGCTGATACCTAAATTAAGGAGCAAATCCCACCTTAAGAGTCTATACAATTATATGGCAAAGGCAGTTAGAAAACTATTGTGCCAATATAAACAAGGTGAATTGAGGAAATAAAATAAATTAAAAAAATAGATAAAAATAAACTTAACCCTACAGTTTAGCAATCTTTCCTGAGAGACCTAGGATAGCACAAGAATAAGATATCTTGCCCCAGATTCTACCAAATGATAAACACATTGGACGGTTGGACTCGATGATCTTAAGGGTCTTTTCAAACCTAAATGATTCTATGAATCTATGAAATTAAATAAAAATCAACAGTCACTGACTGAAACTTCAGTATGAATGGGTGTATCTAGAACAAGTGGAGGGTTGGAGTTTGGAGTTTGGAAACTCATCGGGAAGGAAAACTTGCCAGTATCTTTGAGTAGCCTACTTAATAGGCTTAATGCAGGATAATTCTGGTAACTAAAATATAGTTTTTCATATTCCAGGACACAAATAAAATGGACCTGTGTGAGTGGAACCATTACATGTTTTGTGTAGTACCCTGTTCCACAGGATGCCTCCCTGAAGTCAATATACATTGCTTATGTCCAATGAAAAACATATTATCCTAAGATACCAGACAGACAGTTTTCCTGTCATATACCTAACTCAAATCAAAAGCACATTGTATGGAGATGGACACATACTTGGATTGTTTGTGTTATCACAACATACATCATGCTGAATGGTCAAATCCATCTGTTATATTTTCTATGGATGCCCAGCTGCTCTCTTTCTTCACCACACACATGGAAACCCCATTAGAATTTGGCAGAGTTTCTGAGCAGTTTATAAAGAAATTCAAAGGAGACCGTTAAGAGCAACTCAGATGCTACCACCCCTATGTTTTTGGTAATAAAAAAAAACACAAATCCCTTGTTTTATAGAGATGGACATGATAATAAGCATAACATCTTCCAGATGTTTCTGTAATCTTGCCTCCTAAACCTGAAAAGTGTACAAACTCTCAATTACAAATCCTGCAGTTCCTTCTCTGTCTCTGCTAGGATAATGTGGCAGCTTGCTTACATATTTGCCTATTTTTATATACGAGCCCTTTATTAATCCAGCCATGGAATGACTGGATGATTTGGAAAGCATTACGTGACACACAGAAAGCTTCTGTAATGCAGAAACACAGTGCTGTTTAAGGGCATTGAAGGGATTTGTCTGCTTTTTCTAAGTCCTGATAATACACTGGTTTAGTAGGTGGGAGCCAATGCCTTTGATTTGAGAATATGTGCTAAGAAATTCACTGCCTGATGAGATGGGATGCTATGTTGCAAAATCAAGACCACAAAAAATTTAGTACTTTCAAAAAGAACATGCGAGCAAATTCTCAACAGCTCCTTTGGATTTTCCTTCCTGTACAATTTCTAACACCATGTGTGTATGCTGTTCCTGTTGTTGATGTCTTCCTTGGTGCAGCTACTTTACAAAACAAAGGAAACACTGACCTTCAGAAGCAGCAAACAGTAAAAATTTTAATTACTTAATACTGTCTAGGTCTGGCAAATATTTGGCATTCCCACACTTTCTATGAAAAATGCTTTTGTGCTATTAAATCAATGAGTCCTTCTGAACAAGAAAATAACACTTTCTACTGGAGGGAGGAACAAGAGACAAAAAAGTTCATGAGTGGTTTTGATCTTTGTTTGTACGAAACCATGTTGTCCACAGATGAGAAGAGGTGAAAAACAACTTTTCTCTGACTCCTCACATAGGATTCTGCCTTTTCCATGTAAATTGATTCAACAGTGGAAACGCCGTTTCGACTAAGCAACTGCATGGGGGTCCCTGTATACTTTAGTTAAAATCACACATGGAAGGCTCTGTTTGGAATCAGTTGCAAATGAAGTATTTGTGAGTCTCTGGCCACAAGACTTCATTACTGCCCTAAAGCTAAATCCATTACTCTGCAATTTCAGCAGAGGTTAGGTTTTGGCACCTGGATTCAGGAGGTAAGTCCCCATTGTCGCTCTATATAACTTTCTGTTATAAACAGCCTTACACTTCACAGAACGAGCCATTTTACTGCAATTCTGGGCAGCCAAAGACCCTTTTGGTTTCAGTATCTCCAAAAGTTGACCGCTTTTTCTTTCTCATTTCAGCTAATTAACATTTTCATTACACAGTTCTTCATTACCTCACAGCTCACTCCCTGCTGTATCTTCATCTATTACTGTACATGGATGAGACCTCTCTGGAAAGCCCTGGACCTTGCACTGTTTTCAGTAGTCTCTGAACCCAGAGCTGGGCTGGGAGGCAGCATTGCCTTTGGTTTTCACTTGAAAACTGAATCAGAGAATTCAGATCTTTCCACAGATAAACTGTCTTCATTCTACTTACCTCCAAGGTGACACGCAGCTAGTATGGAAATCTCAGTCTTACATACAAACTGTAAAAGACTGTGGAAGAATTCATCAGTCCTATTGAACACTGCCTTAAGAATCACAAACAGAAAATTGATTTTAAAAATGAATCATTTGGTTAAACATTGACCTTTTTTGCGATTACTGAATTAGGATTTATGTGGGCTGGATTATTGCTTCCTTCTCTCATCTGAATCCCCCAGTCTAGTAATCCTACCTATTGTCACAGCTTTTAGTTAGAATGTGTCAATGGAAGAGACATGTCAATAGCCGCTACAGTGTTATATTATTATAGCATACATATAAAATTATAGATCATATTTTCATTTCAGTTAGAGAAATGCATTTATTTTATGGATTTTGTGATTGTTCAGTTGCAAAATGGATGCAGTTTCATTTGTAATACTTTTTTTTTCCCAATTTATGTATCATAAAATTTGTACTTCCTCTTTTGTTGAAAATAAAATGGTTTCCTGAGGAAAGGAAATGTTTCTTTTGCTCTTTTAAAGAACCGTGTTGAAACATCATGATAAATGCACATATTCTTGCTATTTTGCTGTGTTGAGATGAAAAGATTAAAATACTTGAGACCTAATACTGTAACATTTTAAGGAATAATGAAAGGTATATACTGCAGGTCAACTCAAGTAGTTCATTTTAAGTAAATTGGGCATTCCAATGTTTTTGTTCTGTCATATGAAAAACAGAAAGGGAGCAACGTAATTTGATAAAACAACACTAGCAGCTTGTATGTCCGTAAACACTTTAACGTCAGTTGGGGGCGTTTTTAATACCAGCAATACTATGAAAAGAGTTTTCTGCAAAGAGAAGAAATTTGATTCTTTTCATAATTATCTGCTCCTTGTTAAAAACAGTATTTTAATAAACCATGTTTTTGCAATGTTATGTCTCATTCACTCATCTGATTAAAACAAAAAAATTTGTGTTTCAGCCTTGTATTTCACTGGCCTGAGTTTTGATATCCATAACTATCATGCTAATTCAAAGCCTCTGCAAGCAAGAGAGATGCCTTACACTTGCACATCTTTCATATAAGATAGACGTCAAAAAGTCATCAAGTTTGATGACCCTCCTGCTTGAGACCAGCATCTGACTTTTGCTATTTCAATGGAGCTAGGGTTAATAAATGAGTCATCTAATGGATGGAAATAGAAACAGAAATATTATTCCTAAGTGAGCCAGCTGAAGGAGAGAACAGGAATATTATTTGAGATACTTTGATGCAGACAATAGGCAGAAGTAGGACTGAAAAGCCTATTCACTTTCCGTAAGGCTTGCAGGACATGAGTACAGATTTGTTGAAGAGTGTTTGTAACGACTTTGTTGTTTTTCCCCTATATCTTCTATATGTTACTAAACCTAGAGTATTTCTAAACATGCTTTGCAGAATGGGAATAATTCTCTGGAGGCCATGCAACTGTGAATTATTGCACGCTATGATAGTAAGGTGGCTTTCCAAGAGGCTTGGGAGGATCAGTGAGAGATGGTACTGAACAGGTTTGCAGACAATTCTCAGCATGGCTTACAGAAAGGCTCCTGGGGCATCTGGGACTACTACAGAGGCCACAGACTGAATGCAGTTTGGGCTAATCAGAATCCACTCCACAGAAAACACTGGAATGGGAAAACTAATGTTTCTGCTTTGGAGTGAAACCTTTGCATTTTATGTCTAGTGCAAGTTCTGAAATCTTATTTGAAAATAAAGAAATTAAAATGACATTTTTATCAACACTGACAAAAAAATTGCAGAGGTTTCTGGGCTGATCTATCTGCTTTCAGACCTAAGGGGAGTTGACTTAATTGTCACAAAAATCAAGGACAGAAAAGTTAAAATTAGTACATTTCTGCAGGACCTTTAAACTTGGCTGTATTAGTATTTTTCAATGACAAAAAACCCCATACCCACATTTAGGTTTTTCTTTTTCTTCACTGAATCTTTAAATTGCATTCTGCTTTTCTGCTTACTTTCAATCTCATCCAGGGAATGACCAGCTTTGTGCTGTAAAAAATGCTTGAACCAGGTGAAATCTGTGAAATGCATTTCTATTCCTTGACAGATGCAAGAATTTAATCATGGAAATATTGTAGAATAGTTGCTAAATTCAATTGCTTACAGATTTATCTGTATCTGTCCAATGTTCTTTATGGTTTCTCACTTGAGGTGACATTTTCTTGACAGCTGTCTGTTCTACTGCTTGTAAGTATAATCATTTAATTAAAGTTTCTGCCATAGGTCTGTTAATAACATCATACCAGATGCTAGGAATTTTGCCCAAACAAGTACTGCAAGTCAGATTCTTAAGCTATTTTGACATGTAAAAAAACCCAACAAACCCCGAAAACCTATCAAAAAGATTTTTCAGAAGTCTTAGGTGTATGAGTAAGTTTGAATACCTAGTAGCTTAAAGATCTTGCAATTACATTGTGAATTCACTATTAAATCAGAGCACCATTGCATTTATGCTAATGTCAAGGAAATTGTTCCAGATTTTATTGACCATTTCCATCGGTTTTAGAGTATGCTAAAAAGGATAAAACAGGTGTAGCAATTGCACTGTCAGAGAAATGTTTATGAAAGGAAATAGTTTAAAACACTTGGCAAAAATATTATTTAGATGTTTTCTTTTCTATTTTTGGCATTTTTTAAAATTTTTTTTCACATGGTTCAGTAATTAGAGGATTATGTAATTAAAGGATATATGTCATGATATTTTTAGAAATGTTATGGATTTTTCACAAAAATATTTTGAAACTCATCTTGATCTCTTTCAACCACAACAACATTCCCAGTACTTTTTAAAGTATGTCCTGTCATTAGCCAGTACCTGGCAAATATTTTCAAAGTGCGTTAAGAATTTTCACTAAAACCTGCTGCAATTTTTAATTCATCATATTTTTAAAACAACGGCAAAATAATTTGTTACTCTGGGACATTCAAAACAAAAAATTGCAGGGATTTTGACAATCCAGCAATTATCCTTAAGAGAAATACAAATCAAATTTGCCATTGGAGAGTGATACATTTGGTGCCAATACAGTTGAATACAATTGACACTGTATTCATTTCAGAAGATTTTACTCCAGTTGGCCTTGAATGGTCCTATGGTAGGCAATTTCCTACTGTCACAGCAGAACATTTTAAATTATACTTTAAACATTCATAATCAGATCTAGTCCTCACCAATGTTTACCTCAGTAGAGTTTCAAGCCTGTTGATGGCTGTTTTTATGACTTTGATGCAAGGGAATAATAGCCTACTTTTAGATAAATGCATCATATCAAGTGGAAAATGCAGTCCTGTATCTTACCTCAATTTATGAACTCAGTTGTTAATCCTGATTACTTCTAGTAACTTAAACAGTTTTATTGCATTCTTAAATCAGACAAAAATGCTTTGCCTCTCCTTTTAATAATGATGTTTGTCAATACATTTATCATTGTACGTGTGTCCACATGCAAAAATTCTATGATTTACAATCCTTCTATTTTTGTGCCTGTTGATTTGCACTGAGTCTGTTTTGGGGCGACCCAGCTTGTTCTCTCTGAGACAAGCCAAGGTCTGATTCTGGAGAAAGTTAATTCCAGCAACAGTTCCCAACAGAAAGCATGGGTGCTGCTTTGCTGTGTCTGGCTCTCTGCCATCCCAGCAGGGCACTCCCGTGTGTCATCATGCCATTTGCAGGGCAGGGAAGAAGCTGAGGTTTTTTCATACAAAAATTCCTCTCTTACCACTTTGATAAAAATTACGCCTTATCTGAGGAGCTTTGAACTGACCCTCTTCCTATCTCATACTTAATTATAATGCTGTTGATGTACTATACATGGCTCAAAGGAGACCCAAGCTAAGAGCTATATGTTATGTACGTTCTCAAGGCACTTTAGAGGTTTTTAAGCTTTACATAGAGTAGACTCAAGGCACTCTGCTCTACCGACCTCCCTGGGTCTTTGTGCCCTTTGGCAGTACAGATACGGCCCCTGGCTAGAGTCTCTAGTCTGCTAGAGTGACTTGAGTGACCTTCAGCAAGTTGCTTAGTTTTCATGTGTGATAGACTAATAGCGATTTCTGACCTCACAATGGCTTCAGGATAAATACCTCAAATTGAAGGGGGGTCTTGCCTTCTGTACATGTAACAGGTAGTTGCCACTATTTTTCTATCACTCAAGACATGGATTCTTGAAAGGAGCCACCTCCTAGGACTGAGTGTCTGCAGCAGAGCTACCTGGAGCACCAGCAACACATCTGACACATAGGCCTCATCAAGGTTACAGATACTGTCCTGACCTGCCACCGCCATAGCGAGGGACCCATGCCTCCTTCGTTAGCTGCTATCTCTTGCTCCCCCAGCCACCATGCTGTTACCAGCTGGTGGGGAACAGCAATGCCAGTGCTATGACAGAGGAGAAAGCAGATTAACGATGGTCTCCTAGTGACTGCGGACGTGTGGCCCAGTGGCTAGATACCATGGTGGTAAGGGCAACTATAAATAGACTGATCTTCATCATTGCATTTAACTACATCAGCACACCTATATTTGTAACATTTGGACTGTATTCCAAGTGTTCAGAAAGAAGCCATTAATTAAGCCAATAAATGAGAATTTGAATGTTTAATTAGTTCACCTAATGCCTCATTGGTATTAATAGTGCACTCTTAAATACTGTCCTGGTTAAAATCTAGTGTCTTGGTAATGAGTAACCTATCAACCTGAGAACATTATTAGGCTCAGACTGACTAACATGACAGAGAATACATCTTACCCTCTGTAGGAATGAAATCACTTCAGTAGTTATTTCCTTTTTATGTTGTTGAGGAATCATAAGTATTGGCTGTCGAGATGCATGCTCTCACCCAAAACTGGAGAGCACAGTATCTCCATGTTCTGCAGGAAAAGGAGGAGGAGGAGGTGGAGGCAAAAAGGATGTTACTGACAGATCAATGGCAGAGCCCATTTTACTGTAAGGTTCTTCTAAAACACCATGAGTCATTTACCTGAAAAAGTAAGTCAAGCAACCTAAAAAGCAGAATGTGCTTTGCCTCAGGCAAGTAGCTTGTTCTTTATCTCCCTTTTTTTCCTGGTTGCTATGGGGAAAATAGACAATCATCTCTAATGCTGGGCCAAAAAAGAAGGCCAAAAAAAAGTATAAAACCCTGCGGCCTAAAGCTATTTGTTACACTGAGGGAACTACCTCTTACAGCTACTGCTGTTCACAGGGTTGCTTTGAAAGTTTAGAGATCTTAAGAGAAAATGCTGCCTAGAAAACCTCTCATAGCTTTATTTTTTTATTGGCTTTTTTTTTTCCCTTCACCCTTCCCTCTCCATTTGGCTTTTCCAACTTTATAGAGTGTTTGTGCAGAGTAATTTATATTTGTCAGGGCATTGGTTTGGGGGTTGTTAACTGTAAAGTGGGCACTTCAGTATATATTGGAATCGAAGAACATAATTCTATATGCCAAAACCAGAAAGCAAACTTGAAGAATGGAGACATTCACCCTTACATTATCTCCTTTCTCTCACCCTCCTTTCCTTCCTTTGCCTTGCCTTTCCAGATGTACCAGCTTTTGCAATCACCAAAGGGCTTTTTTTCTTTCAAATTTATGATAAATCCTCAACAAACAAGCTTCAGTGACACATGTGCATGTATTATATAATCCCACATTTTCAAGGCTGGTAAGAGTCATCAGTAGCTTTCTCCCACTCACAGTACCAAATTTAGAATGTGACTATTATATAGAGAAAGTCACTTTATTCACAGCCATTCCCATCTCTACAGATTGGATACTATTACACTCTTTTGACTGTCTACATACTTTCTGTTTATTTATTTCGGAACTGAATTGTCACTGTTAGGTGTATGTTGTCCCTCTTCCACCAGCCAATTTGAGATTCTCAAAGAAAACCTAAAGGCAAAAATACAAGCTTTTAATAAAAGATCTGGGAAGTGTGGGTGACAATAGGCTGTTGAGCATTCTGGATGATGTGAACTTGTACCCAACAGGGAATTTAGGTAGTAGAAGAGCTAATTAAATAGTACTATAAATGAAATATACTGCAATGCACAGAAGAAAGAATAACCTACACTTTCCACAGGAACTCAGGTTTTAGAAGACTTCAGAAAACTTCGGTTATTGTAATTCTAAAAGCCATGTTAGCCTGATGGCAAAATATAGGTGAAAACCGAGTTTGAAGAAATGACAGAGTATTCTGCATTTTATCTCAACCACCTGTCTGTTGTTTTTGTGGTGTCACATGTGAGGATATCCTGTAAACTTTCTAAATCAGAATTCACATGCCATTAAGATGTACCATGGGGCATTTAGTATTAGAGATTGATAGTTCTTCCTTTGCAAAAATAAAACGGCCTTTCAAAGAATTCATGGGGTTTACAGCAAAATACAACTTTTGGTGAAATTTTCTGGCACTCTAACAATCCCCTATAATCAAAAAGATCCTGATCTTAGTTCCAATAGTGTCTTCCTTGTTTTATATTTTCCAGTGATGGGGAGATGGAAGAACTATTTTTTTTATTTGTTATGATTGTGTCTTCAGCAAAATTTGAATAATATTTCAAAGAAATTGAAGCACTTATAATTTCATTTAAAAAAATCTTACAAAATACATATTTTCATTTAACTCTGGCACTTTTTTCAGGGTCCCACATTCAAAATGACTAATAAGGAAGCATCCAGAAACAGAACAACAAGCATCTCTGAAATCCTGAACATTAGAAGGAACTAGTAGGGAAAGCCAAACACATTTAAATCAGATCAAATACGTAAGAAATATTTTGGTAGTGTACCAAAGTCACCATGTTCGAAATATTTTTAGATCTAAGGTCCCTGGAAGTTAATGAAAAGACATATCGTTTTTATTTGAATATCTGCTCATTTAAGTAGGAAGAGTCCTAAGATTAGCTGCTCCAGCAAAAAATATCTAAATTAGAAGAAGTTATAACAATGTCATCTTTATTTATACATTTCTTAATGCAAGTTATTCGAATGTCTAATTTCAGCAGTTAGAGCCCAGTTTTGAGACCTGAATGAAAAGAGTAGCAATAGCAACCGGTTTTAAATTCTGTAGATTAATGGGGATACTCCAGAAAAATCTCTGATCCTCATATGCAGAACCTTGACTGCTTGGAGCTAACCTACCCCACGTGTTGCCTCCTACTAAAAATCATATTAGACTGGGAAATAGAAAATGGGAATTATTTAAAACTTTAAGCATATGCAAAATTAATGCAACATTTCTGAACACGTTACTTAATGTTTACTGGTCCAGAATGTCTCTGACTAAGTATGTAAGGATGTATTAGTTCCCTACCTGTCCCAATACAGATAGAACATGGTCTGTCACACACAGCTAAAAAGGAGTTTAAGTATCAGGGTCTCAGAAGGTGGTTCACAAACCTAATCTCATTGTTTTTGTCCTTTTTAAGTACTTTGTCATGCAACATTGTCAACAATTAAGACAATTGCTATTTAAGCAATTAGTGTTGATCATAAATTGCTCTATAGGTGTTAAGAAAGGTTTTGGTTTGGATATGATCTCTAATTATCTGCCTGCTATACCTAGATGGACATATCCAGTTCATTCTTTGCTGTCCGATATGACTGAAAACCACAGCAGCGAGGAAGAAGTGCAGGTACCGGTTTTGGGGAACCATAAAGTAAGTTCTCTGCCCTGTTACATTATATTCTCTGAAAAATGTGTAATTAGCATTTGCTCCTATGGGTTGTGGATAAATCTCACCACTTAGACCAGAGCAAAACTGCGGTTGAAGTCCAATGCTTTTTATACTAGAAAAGGAAATTTTGACACTAACAAACACTGAGACTAATACATGGGGCCAAAATCAATTATGTATATAACTCAGATATATGTCAATAGACACAGTATTTGAGCAGTCACAACAAATACACATTCTTGACTGAATAAATACAAGTGGAGTTTCTCTCATTTTCATCAACCTATTTCACACACTATTTTTCAACTTTATGGGCTTCAGCCAATTAAATTACCTATTTTTTAATGAAACATTTTCTCATGCACATTCATAACTCATATACCATACTTTATACTTAGAAAAGAGTGGAAGGCATTCATGGTTTCTTCGCTTTGGTTTTTGCACAGTTTATGATGCACAGGGAATTGGAAGGCTGGTTAATCTTTAAATCAACTACTAAAAAAAAAATTATTAAGATATTTTAAAGTGTTAACTGATTTATCCCTTAATAGCTATAAGTTTGTCTGTCTGTTGCTTTTTAATTTTTAACTGAGTCCATTCTGTGGGGATTTTTTCTTTTAGTCTGGTGTCAATTGTTTCTGGAAAATAGTGAAACCTACATATTTTATAACTTCCCCAGTAAGGATGGAAAAAGCCTACAGACTTTGGGGACCACAGCTGCAATTTGCAAGTCAGTAGACAAAATGTCTTCACTGTGCATTAAGTTATTTGCATCTTTTTTCTCCGATAACGTTAAACCAGCTTCTGTAACAGTTCTTTTGAATTAGTTTATTTATGGTGGTGGAGCATATAATTTTTTTTCTCTGTTTGGAAATATAAAGTATAACACATGAGAGGTATTTTTCCTGTTGTGTTAAAAGTTTCTTTCCCTGCCTCACCAGATAATATGTACTCCTCGTTGCCTTTGGTAATGTAACAGACAATTAAGTTTGAATCCATGTGGCATATAGAAATGAAGATAATTTATATAATTCAAACAGTGTGGAAACCACATGTGTGTTTGCAGACAGAACTGACTCCATAGTGATATCTCCTCGTGCTGTGGCTAGTAATTAGTATGATTCACGTTTTTGTTTGCTTTGTGCTATAAAGTTTGGAAGTACTGAAATTCTATTATGAAAGGTTTTGCTGTTTGGGTAATTTTTTAACTTTGTGTGATAAATACACTGCCATTTTCATGTTCTTTTGTATGTATTGTGTCTTAGTATCAATTTTGTTTGTTTAATGATAAGAAACCTAAGTACAAGTCCAGTTTCAGTATAACATAACGGAATTATCCTGATAACCATTTGGACGGCTGAGTCTGTATTCAGTAAGGCAGGAAGATACGGAGGAATTGTGTTAGAAAGATGAATACTGATAAAGGGGAAGAAGAATAATAAGAAAGTAAGTTACAGCAATTGGTATTAAGAAATGTATTGTTAAGACTGCAGATTATGAAATTGCACTCAAAAAAAAAGAAAACAAGTTGTCTTTCTGCCTTTTCCACCTCCTCGGTCTCAACGAATATTTGGAATAACAGTCATGTCCTTGCTCCTGCAGGGAAGGATCTCTCGGTATATCTCAGACTATCTTTTTGAATTGCAAGAAATCTAGTCAATTTATCAGAGTGTCAGGAAGATGACCTCAGGACTGCCTTTTTTCCAGGGGAGAAGAAAATAATTTAGGACTTTGCCAAAAGCTCCTTGTTGTCAGCATGAGTTTTTCCATGGAGCATGCAGGGCTTTGAGTCAAGGAACAGCTTTCCCTTAGCTGGAACTCCAGAAAGGAAAGACAATGAAAAGACAAAACAAAACAATAGCAGGATTACTAAGAATCCCTCAGTTTAATTTAATACTGTATTAATACGTACATTTTTTGTTAATACTTTTCAACTTATCTACATTTCTCTTTTGAGAAAGAAATTGCCTTGAACTGCCACAGGATGATCTACTAAATAGGCAAAACACAGAGATGTTCCTATACTCTACTTACCTACCACTCAGGTAAGCAGCATTCAAAACAATCCCAGTGCTAACAGTGATCTAATCATAGATCACGTCTGTGCATACAGGTGAAGGAATAAACTGAAATGGATTCCCAACCTGTTCAGGGACATTGCAAGCTATCAGAGACATTCATCCAGCTCTCTTTTTATTTTTGAATACAATTTTTTTTTGTCTAGAGTAGGCAAAATACTCATCTTTCACACACAGTAGTCAATTATTTATACTCAAGGACAGCACCATGGACTGTTTACTGTGTTATCAAAAATTCAGTGATGATAACTAGTTTACTAATAAAAATCAAAACTTCAAAATCCAATTATAATGGATGAAGTAATTAGGGAGACAAACAAAACCACTAGTTTAGATTAATTTAGTACCTGTTTCTTGTAAACAGCAAAATGTATACTACTAAGATTTAAATTTGTTTTTCAGGGAAGATTGTCTTCATCTAAAGCTTCAACATTTTATTAACACTGTTATTATTTTAAGATCTGAGTGAAACACAGGAGCGTTGAAGTAAAAAACAATATTCACATTGGCATGGCTGCAGGCTGTTAAAAGAAACCTGTGGTTAGTTGTAATACATTTCAGCAATATTTAACAGACATACTACTCCTTTCTTATATGTGATTTAATGCCATAGCTTCTTAATGTTTACCACAGTCAATAGACTAATAGAAAACATTAACTCTTTTACAAAAAGAAAATAGGTGGAGGCCTTTTTCTTTTGGTACTGCTGATGGCAGTGTTTAAAATGGTTGTCTTTTTGTATATAAACCCAAATTACAGTTTCAAATAACACAAAATGGGCTCCTTCATTCTGAAAGAAGAATGTTGGTTAAAAACAATGGTAAACAAAATAATCTAACACTAGGGAAGTAATCATCTAAACTTGTTGCTGCCTTTGTTTCTTGATGCAAGGAGACATTTTTCTGGTGAATGACAGTCTTTTTGTCAGTCAGAGTATCCTGAAATAACTTTAGCATATGTCTATCATTAGAAATAGTAAAAGAAGTTGCAGTTATCTTTATGTGGGAACTATACAACTATTTTTGGATAATACTGTCATGCATAAAATTGTTTTAAATAGAATGTATTTTAATATTAAATAGAACTTTCTTATTCATAATATAAAAATAATTTATTCTAATCATTGAGAGTCGTAGATAGTACTGCCCCATACTTGATTCTCCCTACGGTTTTGAAATCAGTTTTTAAATCACCCTGATTTTAAAAATGGCACTCTATTATATCAATAAAAAAATTCTTAAGGGATTAACAGATTCCTCACTGGCAGATCTTAAAAGTTAATGGTCTGTTATGAGTCATTATCAAATGAACAGTTAGGTTTACATTTAGATTTAGGCTCTTCAGAAAGCAACCAATTTAGACAAAGGAAGGATAGGCATTGAGGAAGAAAGAGTACAGGTAAACCTACAGACAGTGACGCATTTAAGAAGACTGTATATAGTTTGTGGGACTACTTAAAAAAATACATTAAAAAACCCCAATTAAATGGTTGAATCAAATATCTAATATTTCCAATGCCTAATATTGTTATTAATTAAAGATTAACAAGAAGCTTAAAAATCATTCTGCTTAGTTTCATGAGAAAGTTTTATTTAGAGAGAAATCAGAGAAAGTAATCATGAGAAATTATTTATTTCTCACAGCATGGAAGTAGCTTCATGTGGAATAAACATATTTTACTACAGTGCAATATACAAAGACTGAAAGTGTTGACAAAATACTATAGCCTGAGATATATCCAATAGAATAGTTGAAAATCAGAAATTGCCACTAGTTTTAAAAATTTTCTAGGTTCCAGAAACACATGAAAGACATGAGCATAAGGGCCCTAAATTTTGTGAAACAGTTCCAGATAAAGGATATTATTGAATACTGATTCATGAAAAATTGAGTTTTTGCCTTGGCATAAAAAAATTTAAACACCTATAGTTATACAAACTGTATAACACCTCCAAAGGGAAAATGTTAGATGACAGTCTCCTAGTTAAGGCAGAACCTCTAACACAAATTGAAAATCTTTTTTTCAACCCTTTGTTCCTGAACAACATGTTGCTCCGTGACTTCTTTAACAAACAGGTTATGGGTTATATTAATTTAATTGTCTCCCTTACTCTTCTGGTGTTTTTAGAGTAAGGATCTGAAACTGTTATTTCTTTTTTCACTATAGATTTCCATGTTCACCTCACTGCTCTGAACCAAGCTGAAAAATTATTTGCTTCCTGATGTAAGTCGCTGTTACTTGCTTTTACATGTTTTTCATCTTGCCTTCTCTTTGTATTCCTGTGTTTTTCTTCCTCACTCCTTGATTTTTCCAAGAATTTCCTGTCTCACCGTGACTAATATACTTCTGTGAAATGTTGAGTAAGAGATAAGAAACTGACTTGCCTATAAATGTTTTCTAACATGCTGATTTCTGACAAATAGACTGTCAACAGTAGGCTCTAAGGTGTAATGATACACAGTTTCAAATATAAAAAATAGACTAGTATCACAATAAACGTAATTACCTTCTAAGAAAATTATGTTTGATGAACTTTGGATTCTTAGTTTCATTCTGGTTTTCAAGGTGAGATCATAGCTTGAGGTTTAATCATTGATAATTTTTTAAATTATTATTAATAATTGAGTCCAAGAGTTAGCCAGAAAGTTTTGAGAGCTGGAGGCTTACAAACACAAGCAGTCATTACATAGCTCATATTACTTCCCTACTGCAGCACTACTGCAGTGATTAGTGTCATTTGCATAAGATCCCAAACTGCTTATCACTGCATAGTAAGTCACAGAAATCTTACTTAGACCTACTTCATGGATGGAGGTTCTGGAGATGCGATGTGGCTGACTTTTCAGTCCCTGCTTCAAAAAAAAAACAAAGCAAAATCTTCAATTTCTAGGCTGCCCTTTCCAGCCTTAATATTCCCTTTACTGTAAGTAGGACTGTGTTAAAAAATTGCCTAAGTGTCAGGATTATATGTAAAACTGTCTTCCACCTTTCAAATAAATCTGTTAGTATGAATGTTTAGCTTATCACTGGAGAAAGGCAAAGATTTGGTAGTGTCTTGCAGAACGGTTGAAATTACAGACTTGACTAGGAAGCATCTTGGACATCAATTACTGGGGCTCAGGCAATACTCAGAAATAAGCTTATTGTACTTTTTCACTGAGGATCAGATCTTGGATGGTATGATTCCTGCAAGTGTCTACATAACGCAACTCCACTTTGATTATAGGACTGTACAGAAGTTTCAAACAGTGAACACTGAACAAATGTATGAATTTTTAACTGAACAGCCGTTTTAGCTTCTCTCTACTATTTACTGATCTAAGCTTTCTCAGGCTTTTAATCCTCAAAGACCTAAGAAGTTCAATCAAAGCCTAAATTACAGGTCTTGGCAAAAAGGCCACATTCATTCCCCTCCAGAAAACAAGTCCTCATTTCCAGCAGTGACATAAGACAGGAAACAGAAAATAAAAGCAAAAAACTTTGTGATTATTTAATCTCTTTTCTGAGAAAATATAGTGAAGGAGGAAACTGTGAGGGTATAAAAAAATCTTATTCGTCACACATCATTCGGGCACAATTTGGAACATGGGAAGTTCCACTCAAAT
Organism: Numenius arquata; assembly: GCF_964106895.1. Lineage (NCBI taxonomy): Eukaryota > Metazoa > Chordata > Aves > Charadriiformes > Scolopacidae > Numenius > Numenius arquata. The sequence continues at coordinate 41,399,253 of NC_133584.1, forward strand.
ATAAGAAGAAACTTCTTTACGGTGAGGGTGACAGAGCACTGGAACAGGCTGCCCAGGGAGGTTGTGGAGTCCCCTTCTTTGGAGATTTTCAAGACCCGCCTGGATGCAGTCCTGAGTAACATGCTCTAACATGCTCTGGGCAATCCTGCTTCGGCAGGGGAGTTGGACTAGATGATCTTTATGGTCCCTTCCAACTCTAAAAATTCAGTGAAATTCAGTGAAATTCCTCATTTGTCACCCATGGAAAGGTGAGGTCTTGGATGGATTCAAGGTGCAGGATGCAACATAAAGTGTAGTTTAGGCAGAGCTGCCTAAGAAAATAATGTTGTCTTAGATGCCTTAGGGCATCCTCCCTGGCTTCCAGCTGCCTCTCCAGAAGGGTGAGGGTCTCTTGGAAGTCTTGTGTGAAATCTCCAAGTCGATGGGGGGGTTTCAGGTGACTCTATCAAACAGCACTAGATACCTATTAACCCAACTGGACTGAGCCCTAACATCATTTTGAGTGCTGCAGTGTCCAGACTGGCTTCCTACTACAGCTGCCAGAAGTCTTCAGGTCTCACTGACACCTGTGTCACACTGTGGAACCCAACTGAGCTGTCTTCAGTTTCTCTTGGCTACTTTAATGCAACTATATCCCATGTAAGACACCACTGATGAGTGACCTGAATGTCTCACATTTTACATTGACTATGATGACAGTTTGATACCTTGTCACTTTTAGACATGCAAATTTAAATGTCTTGAGACAAAACTGAATCCCTCCATAAAAGCCTCCAGGTTTCAAGACGAAGCAGTATTATTCGTCAATAAAAGTTGATGTTGCTAAAGCTAATCTAATAGCGCCTAAAGGAGCTTTCCAAACTGGTAAACCACTTTACCTGGTGAATACCTGTACTGGGTCTGGCTAGGACAGAGTTAATTTTCTCCATAGCAGCCCATATGGTGCTGTGTTTTGGGGTTGTGAACAGAGCAGTGTTGATAACACACCAGCATTTTAGCTATTGCTGAGCAGTACTTACAGACTGTCAAAGTTTTATCTTCTTCCCCACTTTACCCCTCTAGTGAGTAAGCTGGGGATGCACAAGAACTTGGGCAGGGTCACAAGCAGAACAGTGGACCAAAGATGACCAAAGGGATATTCATTGCCATACAACACCATGCTAAGCAACAAAAAGTGAGGGAAGTTCTTTGGGGAAGGCAGACCTGGACACTGGCTTGCCATCAATCTACTTCTGGGAGGTGGTACATGATTGCAGTTGCATCACTGTTTTTTTCCATTTCTTTCTTCTTCCTTTGTTTATCAAACTATCTTTATCTTGACCCACAAGGTGTTTTTTTCTTTTGTTTTTTTTTTCCTATTGTCTCCCCTGTCCCACTGGGATGAGGGCACTCCCACAGTGAGCAACTGTGCGGTACTTAGCTGCTGGCCGAGGTTAGACTACCACACCACCATACATGGTCTATATACTTCAGCAGGACAAAGAACACAATTTTGTGGAAAACTGGCATCCTACCTTGCTGACAAGACAATGCTGTTAAAATTCATGTCCATTCATGCCAACATTCCATCTGCATTGCTCATTGTGGCCTCACCTTGAGCACTGCATGCAGTTCTGGGCCCCACAATTTAAGAAGGATGTGAAGGTCCTTGAATGCATCTGAGTGATCAGATGCTGTGGTAATGAAAGGCAGTTTAGAAATTTATGCTACTTAGCAAAACACATTTGCTAAATCATGTCAATATCAAAAGGCATATAAACTTCACCATCCAGGTAACATACTTTTCTATTCACAATTACCTTCAATTAAATTTATATTCATAATCAAATGCGCAATAGCAAATGTACCATTGAAGATCATGCAGTATCATATGAAGATCTCTGTTTAAAAACAAACTTCAAAGAATTCTTTGGAAAGCTAGTCCATTTTGTGCTTTCATTGATTATTTTTTTTCTTTTTTACCATTCAATATTAATGTACAAAGTGTAAAAAAAAAGTTGTCAATTATCCACAGGAGATTTGTGGCTCTCCCGGATTTAAGTTGCTTGATAATCCATAAATGTGATAACCTTCTGACTCTACACTAAAATTATTTCGCTACAATCTTTTTCATGAAAAGTGGATATTGTATAAATCAAATTTGGAGCAAAAGTCTTCTCTTACCTTGCTTTTCAGTACAGTTTGTTGCAAAATTGGCTCTTTTACAGCCAATAACTGAGCAGCTCTGCTGTTCCATTTTCACAGATACATTATGATTTAAATTATCTATCATCCACATTTTCACATCAATGCCCAAGAAAAACAAAGATTAAGGTAGATAACCAGTATAGAAATGAAGACAGATTCTGGGGCAAATTTTCAGTTGACATAAATGGGTGCCATTCTACAGAAGTCAATGAAAATAACTCTGTAAATGTAGCTGAAAACCATCGTACAATCCACTTTGCAAAAAACCCCAGCTAGATAGCTTTTATACTGCAATGTGTGTGGCTTAGTTGAGTTGATGATTTGTTCCAGAAAATAAAATCTTGTATTAAGGAGGACCTATTCATGTTTTTAAGATGAAGTTGCTCTTTAAATGTTTGATATAAGTCAGGGGAAAAAAAAAAAAAAAGGAAAGCAGGTTGCAAAGATCTGAAGAACCGTTGAAGAGCAAGTAAAGTTAAAAAGTTGGGCAAGGAATGTAAAATAAACGTACTGAGTCAAGATAGGGCATGTAAGCTACTGTCATAAACAGGTTGTAGTCCTATAACCTAATGGATATAAGTAATCCTGATTCTGAATCTAGACAGAAGAAGTGGGAAGGCTGAATACAGGTGAAACTGGATGGAAAGCCTGCCTGCTTTGTCTCTTAATGCCTTTGATTTAATTTCTTTTCCTAGAATAAACCATTATACTCCCTAGATATGTAAAGTTATTAAACACACATATCTATGAAGTGCCAAATTGGTGAGTATTATGCATTGTGTTAACACCTAATTTTCTGACCCTTTTACTCATTTTATGTATCATCAGGAATCTGGCCACCAGAGAGCAAAATATGAGTTTGCAGACAGGAGGCCTATGAGATTAATCTCATCTCTGCATTTCCTTAACTTCCCATCAATTCACCTTAGAGGAAAATATTTTTCAAGGGTTGTTAAAGATTACAGAGAGGAATCTAGTGGGATTTTCAAAGTGCCTAGATACTTAAATCCAATTAACCTTTATCTCAAGTGCCTTTAGGCCTTTCTGAAAATTCTAACCTAAGAAAATACTCAAACTGGAAATATTACAGCAACACATGCAAACTTTGACAGAGAAAATTAAAAGTAAAGTTGAAATCCTTTTTTTTATTATGCAAACTATAATAGGTTTAAGGTTAACATATTTGATTTCAATTTTTATGTAGAAAAATATGTCAGTTTTGCATCTACTGTTATCCCTGCCTTTCATCCTTCCTCTATGCTGCAATTATCGATCAGCCAGATTCTTTGCCAATGTTGAAATACGAACATAATCTTTACATATTGATTATATGAGCTTAAACCTGTCTGTGTCTTCTGATATGGACTTCCTTTTGCTGTGAATCGTAGAGCAGCCACCCATGATTTCAGTTTGTAACCTAATGTTGCTGCAAATCTTTTATAAACAGGGTTCTCATTGACATGGCTCCTGCCTGAGTTAGAAAAAAATGCTGGAGTCTAAAATCAGGCTTGACTTGAATTCATTAACCTCTTCACCAAGCAGAATAGTCCCAGCTTTCTCAGCCTCTTCTCATAAGAGAAATGCTCCATTCCCTTAATCATTGTAATGGACCTTCTCTGGATTCTCTCCAGTTTGTCCATGTCTCTCTTGTACTGGGGAACCCAGAACTGGACACAGTGCTCCAGGGGTGGCCTCAGCAGCACTGAGGAGAGGGGCAGGATCACCTCCCTTGACCTGCTGGAAACTTTGTTCAGTCAGTGATGATTTTTCCCAAAATGAAATGCAAGAACGGGTTGTGTATTTTGATAAGAGGAACATGAGTTTATTAGTCACTAGAGGAGGGTTTTCTCGTGTTTACTTTTAAAGTGATACACTTTTGTGCTGACCTACTTATGTTGATAATATGGTTTCTTTGTACCAGTTATATGTACACACTTCTGTGACAACTAGGGAAATAACATTCACTACATTTTTAGAAGATTCCCATTCTTCATACGGTCCAGCCCAAGTTAAGGTTTATGAGCCAGCAATTACAAATATTACTAGAGTAAGAAAAGCCTTTGATTCAACTTTTGGAAATGGATCTTCAATAGAAAGCAAAGTCCAAATACCATCAGTTTGTCTACTAAGATTTCTTGAGAGTCGTGAAGATGAATATCTAGAAGGTCTTTTTCGGAGTGGCAGATCAGGTCTGTCAGCAGTTGTTTATTTTAAGAGGAAGATCCAGAATGCAACATTTGTTTTTCTGTATGTTTCGTTATAGTGACTTTTGCCAGAGCAATTTAGTACAGAATTTTGTTGCTGTTATTATGTTCTGATGTTATTATCCATTTTTGTTTGATTTGCTTCCTAAAACAATATGTGTGGCCTGTTTAGGCTATATCATACAAAAGAACTCTCCCATGTCCTGCCCATAAGCAATGAAGAACTCAAGTAAAATACCAAGGGTGGGAATGTACCTGAATCAGAATAAAACTCCATAAAGCTATGGACACTATTAGTCTACCGAGTTCTCCCTATATAAAGTTGGAGTAGCTCTAGTGCTGCCTAATACTTCCAAATTAATCACAAGTGGACACAGAAATTTGGTATAAGCTGCACTTATGTATGTATGGACGCAGATTTATGCATACGTACACTCCTTTTTTCCTTCCTGTGCCTAACCCAGTCATAGATAGTGATGCTAAATTGCATATGTTTGAATGAATTCTGTCTACCAAAAGTTTCAGATTTCCAAAGTACTTATACAAATATAATAGAACTGTATTCATCTTTTTTTAACATTATATGAGTCTTTATTATCTGCATATCAGCAGCAATTTTTATATTAGCTTCCATGTCACTGATGACAATATTGGATAGAATCAAGACTAAAACAGTCCTCTTGAAAATCTCCCTTTTGAAACTAATGTGATTGTGCCATTCACACTTATATTGGAGCTCATGTAATCTATTCTTAAATACAGCATGTAGTCCCAATTCTGTATCGTAATGCCATGTTTTACTGTCAGTGTCTTTCAAATGTCTGACTATTTTCATTTTCTTTTTCAAATAAACTAATAATTGCCAACCACATAGTCACATTTATTTGTCAAGGTTTATTTTCCCTAAATTCTCTTCCACCCTTTAGTTATTTATTAATATCTTGTTTTATCTAGGACTGATACTCCACTATGAATCTTTGTGTAATCCAAGAGTGTTATCCTCACTTGCTGAATATTGACATTAGTACGGTACAGTGCCAATCTCTTCATATCTTTGGTGTTGAAAATTGATATTAGCAGGAAAAAAGTCATCCCAGTCAACTCTTTTACTATACTGAAAGTGTTTATCTTCTCCTGTTTACAAATTGCCTCCTACATACTTATGTGGCATTCATGCTGTAGCTTCCACATGGTTCTGTTTCTGAAAAGTAGTGTTAAATATGAATAAGATGCCTCTGCCTATAATATTTCTATTGTCCCAAGCTGATGAAGTGATGATAACAATATCAGCTTTCAAATGCTAAAATCAAATTATACATTCAAAATCAGTGGCATACGATGTATCTGTGCAATACTGTTATATTGCAGTCTGTAAAACACATATGGAAATTACTAACTTGGTAGTGTTCTGCACTCAAAATATTTCAGAAGTCAGCAGGGATGACTTTTGCAGGAGCTTACAGATATTCACAGGAATTCATTTTGTAGAGTAAGAAATTTCCTACAGGATTTTTGGTATTTTGAAGTATTCAACATAATAGATAATTTACCAAGTAGGCAAAGTTAACCTTTATGAGCAGGCGACTTTTTTGACCTCTTTCTTCATACCTTCTCAGCTAATGAAGAGAAGTTCTGCTATGTCTGGTAACCTTATGAATAAGTTTAGAGGCTGGAGATCCATGCCCTTTTACTCAATTCAGTCTCTCTCGGAAACAAAGATGCAGCAGGTAACACCTGGAATTTCTGTCCTTTGTGCTGATATAATGCAGCTCCTTAATCTTTCAGCATCTTCGTTCTACTGACTGAAGAATGATGTAGTCACACCTGAGAAAAGATTATCTACCAATGTATTAATATACTACCGTTTTAAATAAATGTAACTACTAAGTAAAAAACAAAATATATAAAACAAAATAAAAAAAATATAAAACAAAAAAACAAAGAGAATATATACAGGTGGCTTTATATAATGTCTAAACCCATCTCATATTTTCAGGTGTTGCTACAGAAAATATTATGTCTCTAATAGCAGTAAAAAAGGATTAGAAAGATTAATATTTTGTCAGTTGCAAGTCACTTTTGCATTTATAGAAAAACGATCTGATGTTCAAATCACGGGTTTTTTTGGTCTGTGTCTTTCAATATCATTAGATAAGAATTTGAGTGTCAGAATTTCTCAATCATGATCTTTATTTGAATGTCTGCTATAATAAGAGATACTTTAGTGTCAGATAGTGCTTTGTATGTGCATAGCATTATTTATGGAGAGATTTTAAATGCTTCTTATTAATTTTTTTTTATTACGGAGTGATTTTATCACATTTATCCTGTGTAGGCCATTAAGTTAGATAAATAGCTAAACAATATAGTCTTTGAGCACTGGACATGAAGGGCAGGGAAGAGTATAGAAATTAATAAATTATAATATAATTTAATTTAGGGAGATATTACAAAAATGCTCACATTCTGAAGAGCCCTTCAGAGAAAATGGGGCTAGTTACCTCATTGATAAATAAGGTTCTTCATGGTGAAGATTCTGATGGCTTCATATTAAATCATCTCTTTGTAAAGGTCATATTAATTGCTGGAGCAATTTTGGTGATCTCAGTGGTGCCTGCAATCGGGTGCAGCTGATAGCGTTTCAGGACGAATCACCTCCTGATCACCACAATACAGACAGGGGACAGGGACAGTAGTATAATTCTCCTGAGTTTTGTGTAGCTTTGGTCTTTTTTGGTCTGTTGCACTTTGTCAGTTAATTTTTATCTCCTTGCAATTCATGCAGCATCACTGGATGCCCTGCCTGTGGCCTTGCCTGGCCATTAGTGACAGAAGAGCAGAGGAGCATCTTTTCAATTTTCCTCTGATTTTCCTTCTCTGATGGGAAGAGGAGGGGTGAAGCATGAAGAGATCCAGGACCCCTTCACATCCCCACTGAGGGCATATTATAGTTGAATAGGGCTTCCCATAGAGGAATGTTTATGGGTCCATGCAATCACAAACTACTTCGTTCAGGCCTCGTGTTAGCAGTCATTTCAGGTGCTGATGTTCAGTTAACAAAAACCCAGTGAAATACAGGGTGTACCAGACTAACCATGTCTAGCAGTCATCTCTGCTGTCATGCAAAGCACGGTGTGAAAGTAACTGGGCATACAGATACTTGTGCCAATATTAGTTTAAAATAAATAGTCCTCTAACTATAATGATTTTTCAAATGTAAGTATAGTATATTTAGCATTTTTTTCCAATTAATACATCTGAAATTGGGCCTGGGCAAATACAGAACATTTTACTGTGGAGAAATTAAGTCTAGTATCAGATATATCTTCTTCCTCAGAAATGCCCCTCATCAGGGCAACATAAGTTTTCATACTGAGAACAATGAAGCTTTCAATACAGCGAGGAGAAAGAGAAGCCAATCCAAACCTGAGAAATCTGGATTTGAAATATTCAGAAAGGGTCCTAAAAATACATCAACTAACCTGACAGAGCAGACAGCAATTCCAAACTGAAGGAAAAGCCTATGTACTGACAAAACAGATCCAAGCTGATAAGAAATAAATGTTTTGGACAGGAGTCATCTGGTGATAGGGTAATGTTGGCTGAATTTACACAGAGGATTCTTAAAACTGCAAAAGGATTTTGACCTCTTACCTCAGGATGCAGAAAGAGGGGCATTAATAGGTAGGAAAAAGACTCCTAGGAGGAAGTCATATATATATATATAGGTATAGGTATAGGTATATATGTCAAAATATAATTGCATAGATGAACAGTTGAATTAATGCATCAACAAGCTGAAGTACCAATTGAATTTAACCTGCTGGAACAGAAGAATTAAGCTAAATCTAGCCATCTCCTTGATGGAAATGATCAGAGCCTTAACATTTTGCAGGTGTACGGCACTGAGTGTAGCTGCATCAGGTAGTATTGACACAAGGTAAGTCACATCTCACACCTCTCTTGTTCCTCTGAAATTTGGCCTGGGTACACTATCGGACATGAGTATTTGCTGAATAAGTATTGGAACAAGAAGCCTGTTGAAAAATTAATGGATTCAAATATGAGGTTTATATTATTGTGAATTCTAATAGTTCTGGTCATGGTCTTCACTGTTAATTACCCTTCATTCTCTGTAAATCTGATAATAAAACTGAAAAAAGTGGTCCCCACTAGCTGAAGTAAAGCTTTTGAACTTTGTATGCACCACCGGCTCTGAAATTTAAGTAGCAGGGTTGATGACATGGCTGATGACAATTGATACTAGTTTTACTTTGGCTTCAGTGCAGATGCTCCTCATTTATGCAGGCAGATGTGATATCAGAAGCAGGCCCTCAGGAGCTGTTTCTTCATTAAATAACTTCATTGTTGCAAAAACCTGTAAAGTTGCCCATCAGAGAGGGGAAAGAAAAATCAGGTGAAGATAAAGTCTGTAAGGAAAAAAGCTGTTTGAAAAGTAAAGTCATCAAAACATACGTATATATTTTTTTATATGGAGTATATATATATAATCATAACCTATCAATATACTTCTGGAGAATCATAGAATCATAGAATCGTCTAGGTTGGAAGAGACCCTTGGGATCATCAAGTCCAACCATCTACGCTACTCTACAAAGTTTTCCCCTATACCATATCCCCCAACACCACATCTAAACGGCTCTTAAACACATTCAGGGATGGTGGCTCAACCACCTCCCTGGGCAGCCTATTCCAATGCCCGACCACTCTTTCTGTGAAAAATTCTTTCCTAATGTTCAGTCTAAACCTACCCTGTTGGAGCTTGAAGCCATTCCCTCTCGTTCTGTCATTAATTACCTGTGCAAAGAGACCAGCACCAACCTCTCTACAGTGTCTTTTCAAGTAGTCGTAGAGAGTGATGAGGTCTCCCCTCAGCCTCCTCTTCCTCATACTAAACAGTCCCAGCTCCTTCAACCGCTCTTCATATGATTTATTCTCCAGGCCCTTCACCAGCTTCGTTGCCCTCCTCTGCACCCGCTCCAGCACCTCGATATCTCTCTTGTATTGAGGTGCCCAAAACTGGACACAATACTCAAGGCGTGGCCTCACCAGTGCTGAGTACAGGGGCACAATCACCTCCCTACTTCTGCTGGTCACACTATTTCTAATACAAGCCAGGATGCCGTTGGCTTTCTTGGTCACCTGGGCACACTGCTGGCTCATATTCAGCCGCTTGTCAATTAGAACCCCCAGGTCTCTTTCTTCCAGATAGATGCCATCTTCCAGAAGATGCCTTTACCTTTACAGCCAATGATGGGGACAAAGTAAAATCTGCAGCCAATGCTGCAATCACTAAACTTCAGCTACAGACAGACAAGAGTGAAAGACATGGCTAGCAAATACAAATTGCTTGCTGTGAAATTGGAAATCTAGGCAAATTCAAGAATCCTTATTTAAACTTTTTTTTTCACCACTTCTGGCTTTTCAGAAGTACAAACTAATGAGAAAGACTAAAAAAAAAAATCAGTTCAGCTGTAGGCTGCTCATAGAAGTGTGACAGAATAGACAGACATGTACCTGTTAGGTACCTACTATGTGACTGGCAGCTACCTATGGCATAAAAGTGGCATTCCTGCTGCTAGCTTGATTTCCTTGTCACAGCATGACCCTTCACACATTAAAGCTTTAGATCTTCCTAAAAATAACTGTAAAGCGCTTAACTGATACAAGTACATAGTAATTAGTGGCACACTTTTCCTTTTTGGTGCCAGTAAAACATCATACATGTCCCAGATACTGTAACTGGTCCTCTGTCTTCCTAATTTCACATACTGTAACTCACATAAGATAGACACCACTGAAAATTACATTTTTATTACTTTCTCCCTGAATTTACTGATGACATTGTGGCTCTATTTATTCTGGGGATGATGTATCCTGCCACTCCCAAGCACAGTGGAGCTATGTTTTCCAGAAGCAGTAATGGTTCCATAGCAAATTTTTAAGATGAAATTTTAGTTTTTCCCTGAACTTTAATTCCTGCTTTTGTGATTTTATCTTTTTTATTTTTCTCTTCTTGTCTTTCAATCTACTTAGCCACATGTTGCCCCTTTCTCAGCCAAAACTTATCCAAAGCCCCCCCAGTTCAAATTCTATCAAAGCTGTCTGCCTGTTTGCCTCTGTCCCGTTTTCCTTTCTTTGCTGTACCCTGTCCTGCACAGAGACCTCACCTCTGCAGGGAAGCACACTCTTATTGAGAAAAATGCAAGAGCTCCTGTCACCCTGTGTCTCACCGTGTAGCTGGTAACACCACCCCACTTGTCTCTCCTACCTACCACGTGGAAGTGTTGGTTTTCACTTTGTTACTCCTTGTCTCTTAACAACTTCCTTCTCTCCTGTGCATGTTAACTACTTTCCCTTCTACTACAGCAACTGTCTTCCATCCAGCTTCCTGGTTTATGACATGCCATCTCAAACACTTTATGCTCACCCTTGGGGCTTACGTTGATGTTGCCCCTGCCTACATCTCTACTTTCATTCTCTATGCACATGCTCTGCACTTTGATTGCTATCATCTCTGTGTTACTTTCATCATTTTCTGTTCATTTCTACCACAGATGTATTTCACACTTGACAACCTCCTCAAATGAGTCCTTTAATCCAGCCTGGACAGGTAGCCTCTCCATGGGTGCTTACCAAGCTACCACCTGTCTAATTACATTTCTCCTGGTTCTTTAGTCTTTCAGCCCATTTGACTCTGCTTTCTTCTTTCTTTGATATTGTCTAACAATACTGTAAAGAGAACCCCTCTTGGCAGGATTCTTCTTTACAGAGAACTTACCAGTCACATGCATACTATTATACACAAACAACAATAAATACAAGTGAGTCTAGTGTTTCAGTATAATGAGAGACTGAATGAAAACGCTATACTTCCCTGTAAGCCTATGGGATTTGAGAGATTATGAGTCTATTTCTTAATTAAGATAGCTTGAAAGATTTTTAATATTCTCCAAAATATGTTGTGATATTCCCAGGGTTCTAAGGGGACCTAACTGTTTATTTTCATTTTTCTTAGCTAACCTATCATCTTTACAGTCAATATTGAAAAATGCTAGCAAACGAGATTTAGTTTTCACTTATACAGAATCTCCATGAGTGTCAGGGAACACTTGTTGATGAAGATAGTCCATACACAATATACATGAAGAGATTTCTTGTAAAGGATGAATCTACTCATAGGGATGCTGGAGTATATTTTCCTGGAGCAATGAAATGGGATGGCAAATTACTATGAGGATTATATAAACTTACAGATTCTTTTGTTTCTGGTATAAATGGGGTGGATGCTTGCTAGAGGAAAGAGAGTCACATGACAATATCAAAGAGCTTTGGGAATTATTGTTGTGGGGTTGAAATATTCATGAGGCAAGTGCACTATAAGCTTATAAATTATATTGTTACTAGCTCCATTGTTTAATACACTAAGAATATCTTTATCAAAATCAAATTCAATTTAAGTATTTCAATCTACAAAAATAACAAGGCAAAATAAGATCTTATTAAGCATCAATATGGATAATCAATGTCACTTTTCTTCTGTTAATTTGCTGATATCCTCTGCTAATCTGGAAGTGAATGTTGAAATAGTTATATTTCATTTTTTATAACTAAACAATATACGTAATTTTGGAAGAGAAAATTTACGTGCATTAGCAAAGCATATGGGTCTAAAGACAGCAAATTGATTAGATAATTGAAGAGAAATCCATATTTACATGGCAAATTGTTTCTAAAGTAATGCGTTATCTTCAACATGAACTACATTAAGAATCAGGAAAAGTAAATTTTTTAGTTAATGGCTGTGATGTGAAGTAAATATTGAATGTAAGTTTTTCTCCTTCAAGCTCATAAATGTTGGTTCATTTAATTATGTCTGTACTATGAAATTACTGCAATTTCTTCATCTAAACTGACAAATTGTTAAATGGTGCCTGATACAATCTGGCCTAGGACAGGTAGAAATCTCCCAGCTTTCACTCAGAATGGTATGGCAATTGGCAGAGGCTGAGCAGCGATGTAGGGACATCAGAAGTGACCTGGATCCATGATCAGGATGTTTCAATGAACTCAATATTCTTTCAAGAAACAAAATGAGATGGAACAACCAGACAAATCTGGACACTGTCTTTAGACAATTTATCTCATAATTTCTCTAGCATCCACAATCATTGCATTAGGAGTATCGGGAGGTATCTTTTTAGAAACCTATTAGTCATGAAATTTCTGATCTTTTTATGAATCTACAGATCCTATCTGCCTTGATAACCTCCAGTGGCAAGGAATTCCAGAAGTTCAATACCCAATGTGTGAAAAAGAATCTTTTAAATCTGATTTAACCTAGTATGCTACCAGCTGCAGTGAGTGCCCCCTAGTTACATTATTTAAGGGTTGTGAAAAAGTTATATATTCATACTCACTGCCTCACGATTTTTAAAATCTCAGTTGCACACCCTCAGATGTCTCCTTTCCAAACTGAATAAACATTTTTCTGGTCTCTCTTCCTAAGACAGTATCTCCATTCCCTCTACTAGTTTTAGTTGCCCTTTTGTATTCCTTTTCTAATTCTATTATTTTCTTGTTGATCCTTACCAATCAACAGTTGGGATTTGGTCACCCTCATATGGAGAGTAGGAGAATTTAACAGACTATTTCCTTCAGGAAGGGTCCTGGGCACAAAGAATGGATTCCAAATATTGTATGGGAAAACATAGAATATAAGCGTTACAACATCTGAGCAAATGGGCCAGGAGGCAGCCACAGCACATGGCAACAGATGTCCCAGTCTTACTGGAACTGAAACTGAAGGGCACACTGCAGAAAGCACTGGGCTCACAACCTTGACCTGCGCATCAGGTCTCAAAGTACATAGTTTGAAAGATATCACTTTAGTTCCATCATAAGCACAAAATATTTTCAAAAGCGGAGAGCACCAGTTCTGAGTGGACAGAGTGGCAGAGTGGACACCAAGAGCCAAAAAGTGAGCAGTGAGGATTTGGTCCACCGTAAGAAAATCATTCCCCTGGAAACAACAGATTGAGTGATTTTCACAGTCTCATGAATTAATGAGCAAGTAAGATGGGAAACTGATCCCAGTAATGGTGCTCCTGTGTGTATTTTTCCTGGAATCAATTCCCTTTCTGGGCAGATTCTACTCAGCATGCATGCACAGAGAATTTCCAGGGAGATCTTTCGACATATATAGCTAAATTGCCTTCTGTTCTTTTGTATACCTCACCTTTTTTTTTCCAACCAGATGATATTTCTTACCGTGGATTAATAAACAGTGTTGAATTTACCACTGGAGACTCCTACAGAAGACAACTAATTGAATTCCATTTCTTTTTCTCACCAGTGCTGGAACAAGACATGCAGTCTTTTTCAGTTTCATGAGATTCCACTTTTCAGCACTCTACTGGGATGTAATATACCTTGAAAGAATCATTTGTTTTTAAAACATTAACCACTATTAATAGTAAACTAATGTCCTGGTTTGAGATAGAACAGAACCAATTTTCTTTTCAGTAATTTTACATTTCAGTTAAGTCTCTTCTAACTAACAGCACTCTTAAAGTAATGGAATACTTTTCAGTCAGTGTCTGCTTCTGGCAGTGATAAGGTCTGATGTTTATATACTGGACATGCTGGAACTTCAGTATGAACTGGAATCAAAAGCAGTCAAATGGTATGCTACAATTGACATCATTGCTAATTGCTGTCCTTTAGCAGCAGAGTGCAGGCCACAGTTTGCTTTCACCTGGAGAGGTGTCCAGTACACCTGGAACCAACTGCCCCGAGGATGGAAACACAGCCCTGCTATTTGCCATGGACTGATCCAGACTGCACAGGAGAAGAGTGGAGCTCCAGAACACCTACAATACGTTGACGACATTATTGTATGGGGTAACACAGCAGAAGAAGTTTTTAAGAAAGGTAAGAAAATAATTAAAATTCTTTTGAAAGCTGGAGAATGCATATTCCAGGTTATAGTCAGATTGTGAGACCTCTCTATGAAGTGAGTTGAAAGAAGAATAAGAGGAATGATTTTACATGTGGCTCTAGGCAACAAGAAGGCTTTGAACAAATTATACAAGAGATTGTGCATGCTGTAGCCCATGGACCAGTCTGAACATCATGGGACATTAAAAATGTGCTCTACACCGCAGCTGAGGACAATGGCTCTACCTGGAGCCTATGGCAGAAAGCACCAGGGGAGACTTGAGGTCGACCCCTAGGATTCTGAAGTCGAGGATACAAAGGCTCCGAGGCCAACTATACCCCAACTGAGAAAGAAATATTGGCAGCGTATGAAGGAGTTAGAGCTGCTTCAGATGTAATCAGTACTGAAACACAGCTCCTCCTGGCACCCCTGTTACCATTACTGGGCTGGATGTTGAAGGCCAAAGTTTCTGCTGTGATGATCACGCCACTGGTGCTACCAGGATTTAATTAATTGCATTAATCACAAGGAGGGCTCAAATAGGAAACCCCAGTTGTCCAGGAATTGTAGAAGTGATCACCGTATACTGAACTCTCAGATAATGAGAAACAGTATACTCTGTTCACTGATGGATCTCATATTGTAGGAAAGCACCAAAGGCAGAAAGCCACTATATGGAGTCCTACACAAGTCACAGAAGTGTCTGAAAGAGAAGGTGAATCAAGTCAATTTGCAGAGGTGAAAGCCACCCAGCTGGCTTTAGACATTGCTGAACAAGAAAAATGGCCAGTACTCTATGCTGTCTCATGGATGCTGGCAAATGCTCTGTGAGGGGTGGTTAAAACAGTGGAAGCAGAGCAACTGGCACCACAGAGGTAAGCCCACCTGGGCTGCTGAATTGTGGCAAGATATTGCTGACCGGCTAGGGAAACTAGTCGTAAAGGTATGTCATGTAGATGCTCATGTACCCATGAGTTGGGCCACTGAGGAACATCAAAACAATCAACAAGTGGATCAGGTCACTAAAATTTTCCAGACAGATTTGGACTAGGAACATAAGGGTGAACTACATTTAGCTCAGTGGGCCCATGATGCTTCATCAAGGAAGGGTTGCAACATATAGACAGGCCCATGACCAAGGGGTCGACTTAACTACAGACGCTATTGCGCAGGTTGTCCATGACAGCAAAACACGTCAAGCAAGCTAAATGATTAAAATCTTTGTGGTATGGGGGAGGATGGTTGAAACATAAATATGGGGAGGCCTGGAAAATTGGCTGTAAAACACTCCCTCAAACCCACCACCATAAGTGTTATGTGCTTACAATGGTGGAAGGAAGCACAGGATGGTTTTAAACCCATGCCGTGGCCCATGCCACCGCCCAGAATACTATCCTGGGCCTTGAAAAGCAAGCTGCTTTTGAGCTGTATGATGTTAATTGCTGCGTAATACTAAAAGTGTTCATCAAGTATTTTTCAGGATAACATAGTGGTGAATGAAACCAGAGCTAACTTCATCAAGTGGCATCCAGCAAACTTTTTTGAGGTGGACACAGTACCTGTGGGCACAAACCACAATGAGTTTCATACCATCTATCCTGCCCTTAGACTGCTATTATAGATGCAGTCATGCAACCTGCAATCATGAACTTAACACTTTTGTGCAGAAAAGATAAATCATAAATCTGTATGTGTATATATTTGAAGACAACAAGCAGTAGTGACCTGAGCATGATGCAAATGGTATGGAATAAGGGGTGGAATGTCCTGCTTTGAGGTAAAACAGAATCGGGTTTCTTTTCAATAGTTTTGCTTTTCAGTTAAGTCCCTATAAACTAACTAACTCACTCTCTGAAATTAATGGCATATTTTTCAGACTATGTCTGCTTCCAGGGTGATATGGTCTGATGTGTGTAATTAATACCAAGGAATGGTATGCAGAGAGGCTCCTGCTCATACTTATTGCTATAACAACTAAGGTCAGCCAACTTTGTTGTGTGCCCCATTGGAGTGTCAGAAGCGGAAGAGTGTAGAGGGATTGCACCTGCAGGGAGGAGCAGACAGAACAGATGACCCAAAACTGACCAACACGGGTATTCCATCCCACCTGCATCATGTTCAGTATAAAAGCTGAGGGATCAAAGGTGTCAGCCTCTTTCTTCAGTGGTCAGCATCCAAGGAGGATTCTGCCCGTTCATCTGCCTTTGATCCTTATCCATACATTCCTGAATCCAGTTCCTGTCCATCACTGGGTCCAGTCTGGGACTTTTCCTGTGTCTGCCAGTGACGTGATCATCATCCTGGCAGCTCAATATTAGTTTTGTATATATTGTATATATTTCATTATTTTCTTATTAATAATATTATATTTTCTTTTTATGATTAATATTTCATTAAAGTAGTTTTAGTTTTTTTCTCAACCCGTAAGTCTTTCTCCCTTATTCTCTCTCTCTTCTCTTCTGAGAAGGGAGAGAGGTTAGAAGAGAGCATCTGCTTAGTGCCCAGCCCTGCCTAAACCACAACACCTAATATTATGTTGCTGCTTAAATACAGTCCTCTGCATATAATTGGAAAAAAAAATCATTACTGTTTTAGCATTATCCTGCATTAAATTTCTTCCAGAAAATTGCATGTGTTCTTCAGCAAATATTTAGAAATTGTGGCTAATCTTAGTCTCTGAAGAGAAAATTCAGAAATTATTTAAGAAATGTTTTATGATCATATTCCAAGTTTTTGAAAGAATGTCACATATAAAATGTAATGCTGATTATATTACAAAATGATAGTTTTCTTGAAATAGGTGTATATTTTTAAACCAAATGCCAAAGACTATTTAACTTCTGTCCACTTTTTAATAAACTTTTTATTGCAAAGCTTTTTTATCCAAATTATACATAGTCTTCCTTCAGCAAATCTGGAGTCTAGGTGTGCAAGTTTAAATATCTATATCTATATCAGTATTTATAGATTTCTAATTTTTTTGTCTCTTCAGAAGTATTTTTACTGAGACCAACTTGAACTTACTGTGTATGGTGTTTGGTAACTGCTATTCTCATTTGGATAGTCATTCTGTTGTAAGTATCACAACAAAAAAGATAACATTAACAGAATGTGTTGTAAATGAACGCATTACACTTTTAAAATTATAATTGCACGGGTTTGAACAGACTTCAGAGAACCATATTTTCATGTTACACAATATAGCAATTAAGGGAAACATATTAAAAAGGGACAATGAGTTTGTGTTTTCCTGTTACGTATAACAAAGGACCAAGAGATTATTTTTATAAATTTCTTTTATCTGCCTCCATGCTCAGGTTACAAGTGGGGTCCAGAGCTTCAATTCACTGGCTCGGGGATGCAGCTAAGGCAAGGATAATGGCTCTGCAGTGTTTGTCACGATGGACCACTCTTCATCCAGCTCTTTGCTCTAAGACTCTCGTACCACTGCAGCAGGATTCAGCAGTTCTGGGAAGGCACTCAGTTGTTGCCAGAATTTGGAAAAGCTTTACAAGAGATGGTGCTGAAGACAGCTGGAAACCCTGAAGTTTCTAGGTCCCCAGCCACTGAAGGCTTTGTAGTAATCACAGCAAATTTTTGCGCCTACATAGCACTTTGGAAATATTAATTTTTAATTGTCAGAAACTTTCTGTGAGTGTTACCCTCATAGGACAAGCACAAAGAATAAAACACAGAAACAAAGCCAATGCTTCTGCAGCTGCCTGTGCCCACCTACACTTGTGAATAATGATCTGCTGCCCCGAGGGGCTCGGTTTGTGCAGCCCTCCCAGGCTCTGTGGTTTGATACCGACCTCGGGTGTTCGGGTTTCCCACTGCAACCTGTTGGTCCTGACAAATGAAACCTGTGTCAGGACTGGGATAATTTTCTTGTTCTTGGTTCTTTGTTCAGACTGCTGGAACTACTGCCTCTTAAGCTGTAAAACTTCATCTTCTTGTGCCTGGAGAAGCCCAGGTACAAGGCAAGGAGGCTGAGCCCACTGCTGGTGCCTGGCGGCTCCACACCACACCAGGACACCTCTCAGGCAAGGGGCAGCATTGCCTTCTGCTGCTGCCAGCTCCATGGCAGCTTTCTAAAAGTATCAAAGGCATCATGGGTAAGATTGTTCCCCTGGCTTAGAAGTTCATGGTTATGAATAAATTCTACCTTTAAGGCTTCGATTTTATTTTTTTCTTTTTTAACACACTTGCTGAATAGCAAATTTGCTATGCTTTATAGAATCACTGAATGATTGGTATGCATTGACTTATAAAGAATTATTCCTGCAAGAAAATTATGAGTTAGACCATTTTTGTTTCACAGTTCTGTTTTCTTAAGGATGCATTGAAATTTCTGCATCCTGCAGAAATCTTAAATTTTACATTTAAAAGCTTATATTGAAATAGTAATTTTAACATTTCTGAAATCTAGATTTCAAAGCTGGGGAGCAGATAACAAGAAAAATTCAGAAGGCTGAGGCAAAGGATATCACAGATGTAGAATATTCTAAAGATGAATCACTTGTAAATTAACCTTATTTTCAGATAAACTGGTATAAATCTCTGAAAATAATCCTAAGGGATTATGTTAGTGCTCCTGAGACTACTGGTAGTGATGTCTAAGACATTAACTCATACCAACACTGAGAGACTGAAATGACATTGTTCAGGCTTACTGTATTTATGAAAAGAATATTCTAATGTTTATCGATCACACAAAATCTAAAGGTCATAGTATACCTCAGAACCAGAGTTATGTGCACGTACCCCAAGACTATCACCACTCCCAAAGGAGTTTTTTCACTGCTGTGTTTGTTCTCAAACATGACCTAATGAACTGCATACATTATTTCCTTACATACGACTTTACAAAGTGTGATTGTCAAGGTATTTTTATATGAATTGCATGTTTACATAAACAAAAGTTTGTTTACCAAAAGCTGAACCTGGTCAGGAAGAAGTCTCTAGCTCAAGAGGAGTCAATGATTTCCGTAAATATTGGGAGCGATGTTAGCACTTCCTATTTATTGTCTAGACAGAGACATAAGAAATTCTCAGGATGGGGAGGGGAAGTCAATAATCCTATAGGCACAGTGTTACAAGCTGTACAAACTGGCATCCTGATTAAGTGACGAGCTACTGGAGAGTCGTGGAGCATCAAGGACAAATGTCTGAGCCTGAATGTAGCCTGCAAAAAGGGAACGGGCGTATAGAGACAGATGCATCCCGCAACCCAGATCTCCCTCAAGAAAAGAAATATCCAAGCTGTGGATCTTACCATACAAATGGATTTCAGCCAGTAAATCATATCAGCATGGTTACTGTTTGTTAGCTAAGTGAAACAAATAGACAATTTAAAGTGTACTTGTCGCTTTTAGATATTATATGTATGTCCCTAAACACTGCAGTGTTTTATCTTGGTTAATCCTTGGATTTCTAAAGATTAATTATCTATTTCTAGTTAATATTTTTCTGATGCAGAGGAAATTTTAAAGGACCAGAAAACCATGCCAAGGGTTAGAGTGATTCATAAACCACTTTCACACTACCAAATGTTCTACCAAAATATATACAGGGTACCAAATGACAGTGATAATTTTCTTCAGTTTATGTGCTTTTTATGGCCTGGTAACATTGCTATTGGTATGGCCAAGTTTCTTCCAGTGGGAAATCCTACCCAAAATATACCAGGTATGGAACAAGACTGGAAAAGGGCCTAAATTTCATGGGTCAGTGCTGGTCAGCTACTATGATTGTCACTCATGGGAAATTGCAGTAGGATCTGAGTTCTAACTGCAGTTAATGGCGAAGTGGATTTCTTTCACCAGGTTTCATCCTCATCCACTGAAGCTAACAGAAGTATGATCAAATCAGTGGAACATCAGTCTGATAAAGAACTGACAAAATAACACAGTTCAATAAAATATTGAAACATTTGCTTATCATTAACCCTTGAGAGATTTTTTTTCCCTTGAATTACAAAACTCTCTGACTTTAGTGGGCTTCTGAACTCATCTGAAAATATCTAATGGACTTAAGCTTCACCTAATCCTGAGTCATCTTCATGGCTGGGGTACCTATTTGTTTAATGGCATTGTCCCTTCAACTGTTTTTTCTAGCACTAATTCTAAGGCGGGGGGAGGGGGGGGGAGTTTTTGTTGTTGTAATCCATGGCATTAAGAACTGTAAAAAGTAGCTATTATTTATAAAACCATGCATTTTTATGGCTGGGGAATTTTTAAGGGATTTTACACTGCCTTTAGTAAAGAATTTAATGGTGGATCAGTTAGTGTAGTATTAACTAAATGTTTCTGTAGATCAAGTTGTTTAGTTGCTAAAGACATTTGTTAGTGAAGGTCCCTGATGACGTCTCTGTTTTTAAAAGGCAAAAACTTTTTTTGGTAATTAGCATTTCTAGTATACCTTGCACTGTATTTTTTTTTCAGACAAAAGGCAAGTTCTCACATAGAAAAGCTTCACAACTGTGCATTTGTCTTTTCCAAATACTGAGCACTATGTGCAAGGTATTGAACAGGGAGCTGTTAAAAAAATTCTGGCAAATTTAGTACATTGAAAAATGCTGGTACTTTTAGCTGAACGTGCTTAATCTGAAGCACCTTCAATTCCAGAAACTCTTACAAAGATAATAACAGGTTTTGAGGAAAACCTTTGACAGATTCCTGGGAAGCCTGGCTGGGATGAAATGAGTTGGAAGCTGCAGGTCCCAGAACTGCTTGTTGGTGGACCTTTCCTAGGAAAGATGAGGGATTCTTCTGCAGTTAACAGCTTTCGTTTTGTTCCCAGTACTTCCATTTTTCAAAACACTGCCAGTGACAAACCTGACAAGATCATCAATTAAACAAAGCAATTGACGGGGTTCCAGTTTAGAAATGTTAGAAACATGTGGCTTCGTTTTAACCACCCCTTAGCCTTCAGACTTGTGAAGTCTAAATTCTCCTGTGCTGATCTGAATCCCCATTAGACTCTGAACCGATATTCTTTCTCGTCTTTCTGTTTACAGGTTTTCCTTTTATTTCCTTTTATAAACCTTTTGAACGTATTGATGACCAAAGGGGAAGCCCAACTCACTGGCTGAATATAATCCCAAATTTGTCCATAGTAATTACAGGGAAAATACATCAGTTCTAGTTGTCACAAATGTCATGTTTTATAAATACAATATCTGTATTCAACTAATTATGTATCGAATTCTTCAGTAGCACTCAGGCAAGAGCTGCAAATGGAACTGAGCTTCTAAATGGAACTGAGCTTCTAAAAAGAGTGACCAGGATTTCACCAGAGGAAGAATCACTCCAGGATCCTCCGGAAAAATGCATAAACTAGTCCTCTCAAAATCAGGGCACCTCTTGGGGTAAGAATTCAAGTCAGAGGGATCTGGGAAACACCACAGAAGACAGTTAGCTTACATGACAAATGTGGTCAGAACAGGCTGTGTTGTCCAAAACAGTTTACTGCATTTGCAGTAATAAAAGCATGTCTGAATCTTCTTCTACTCTTTGCCGGTTTTTATAAGTCTTTCTGAGTACTCACAGATTCTTTTTTTTCTTTTCTTTTTTCTTCTCTTGTTAACACTTGATTTTCTTATTGTCTCATTTTGGGAATTTCTAAACTCTAAATGCCATTTCTGTCTAAAATGGCACCATTAAACAGTTCCTGGCCTGGGAGATATGTGACTTTGTAGTGGGTTAGCCTTCGCTGGCAGTGAGACCCCTACCTAGCTGCGCTCTCACTACCCTCCTCAGCAGGACAAGAGGAGAAATTAAGATGAAAAAGTCCATGTACCAAGATAAAGACAGGGAGATTGTTTACCAATTGCCATCATGGGCAAAAAAAACTTGATTTGGGGAAGATTAATTTAATTTATTGCCAATTGAAATAAATCGAGTAGGATGATGAGAAACAAAGACAAAACTAAAAACACCTTCCCACCACTCCTCCTTTCTCCTCTGGCTCAGCTTCATTCCCAATTTTTCTGCCTAGTCCTCTCCCTGAGAAGCATAAGAGGGATATGGATGGGGGGCTGGAGTCAGTCCATAGCACTTCATCTCTGCCTCTCCTACCTACTCACGCTATTCCCCTGCTCCAGCATGGGGCCCCTCCCATAGGACACAGTCCTTCACGAACTGTTCCAGCACGGATTTTTCCCACAAGGCTGCAGTTCTTCAAGAACTGGTGCAGCATGGGTCCTTCCCATTGGTACAGTCCTTAAGGAACAGACTGCTCCAGTCTGGGTCCCCCCCAGGCTGCAGCTCTTGCCAGGAGCCTCCTCTATGGGCTGCAGCTTTCTTCAGGGCTAGTACAAATACAGCAATAAACTTTATGATGTGTGAAGCCATTAACTAAAAAGTTGTTGTCTTGACAACTTAGCAGCCACCAAGATATACTGGGGTAGAGCCATTGGACTCCGCATCTCTGGCATACACTTCAAAAGATAAGGAAAGATTGGGTGACATAATGGAAATGCACTCATGTTGAATCCGTTACCTATGGTACTTTGCATTAATTGTGAAGTTTTATGCCAAAAATAGTCAGGTAATGAATGCATGGGAGATAAAAGGGGTGTCAAAGGCTGGTATTTTGTAATTGTTTCCCCACTGAGCCATTGTGATACCTGCCACATATCTCTGGCAAGCTGGGTTTTTGAGTGAAATTGCGTGTGTATTTTGTTACTATTACTGACTTTGATTTTTGTCTTGTTTAGTTTTCGGCTGTGAAAATCCACAGCTCAACAAGAAGCTTTTTATGTTTGAAGTGACAAATATAACAAATGAATTTGAAATTGCATTCACTTCACCTTTACCTCAGCGGTCTTATGAAAATGGCACAGGCTATTTTAAGGTAGAGTACCAGATTTAAATTTGGATTTAAAACACAAATGGAAAAAAGTAGAAAGGAATAATTCTGTTACAGAAGGATTTGGAACTGAGTGAGCAAATCTACTCTGTTTTTCAGCTGAACTTCTGGGGTTTGTAACTGTTAATAATTTTTCTTTTAATTTATTTATGCATTTATTTTATTTATTTTTTCTGCCATCTTACTCTAGCATCTATTTCCATATAAAATATCTCTTCCTTGTTAATTGCTGTAATCTAAATGATGGAGGTAATATGTACTGGAAAATCATTTGATGATTCAAATCTACATTTTGCACACAGGTGTGTGTGTGCACGTGCATGCGCATATATGTTTGTATGCTTACTCACACATTATTTGTGTTTGTATGCATAAAAACTAATAAATATATTGTATAAATATTTGATTAACACAGTCACTCACCCAAGTATTTTCTTTATGATCATAAAGATTTTATTGATTTTTAAGTACATATAGAAAAATAATAGTAACAGGAAAAGCATATTCTGTATTAAAACTTTAAAACACTATATAACATGGCAATTAATGAGAATAAGAGTCTTAGGAACATTTCATAGGTTTGGAAACCTGTGCTGTCCTTGTCTCATTTTATTCAACAGAAAAAAAATATCACTTAAAGTACAACTGCATAGCTTATCTGCTTTTTTGTAAAGATTTTATATACAGATACCATTACTATAACTTTGAAATAATGGAAAATTTTACAAGATAATTGATCAATTAAGTTAAATAACTTCATTTTTTTTCCCACAGTCTTGAGCAATAATGAAACTGTTTAAACATCACTAACTTTAGCTTCCTATATTACAGGTATCAAAGGCAGTTAAAAATGGCTTAGGAGATTCTGGAGCAATAAAAATCTGAATTACTAACTTGGTTGGTGATATGAAGTTAAATGAATTACAGTATGCCAACAAATCCAAATTTTTTCCAAACTAAATCCTTACAAAGAACATATTCTTTAAAGAACAATCACCTCACCATTAAAAGGATAAGAAAGAAGCCATTTCAGTCAAGAAGTAAAATTTTTTATATCTTTTCCTGGTTGGAAGCAGAGAGGAAACGGAGCTTATTCATAGGGCAAAATGGTGTTAAATGTTTAGTCATATTACCTTTGACTTTAATTCTTGCTTTTGTACTTGCTCATGCCAGTAAGGTGCAATTACTTGAAAGAATACTGAAAGCAAACATGAAACAGCAATGCTATGGTTCTACTGAAATTTATTTTAGAATTCAAATGGATAGTCAAGGGAATTTAAGAAGATGAGGTTTGCCTGTTCTAGCCCCCTTTACATTTCTGAGCAGTGTCAAAGGGTTTTAGATCAAATTAGACTCCAGTTCTGAATTTTTTTTAAGCTCAGAGTTTTCAAGCTACACCATTATGAACACTTTCCTTTACATACAAATGACTGCTTCTGAGTACATGACTTTCATAAACTTAAAGGCAAAACTTCACAGATGCCGGACTGTATAATCACCCAACTTTTATTTTGATAAAAGAGAGAATATTCTCTCACTATTTTTCAAGTATTTCTTCATGACATTGCATAGTCCTAGATTTTTTGCAACTCAATTGCAATTGTAACTCAATTAATCACATTCTATCTATAGAATAAAAAAAAAATCTTTCAGTTTTCTGTCTGGTCTTCTGTGCATGTTGCCAAGCTTATTTAACCTTTCTTTGAGGTCCTGATGTAAAACCCAAAAAGCCAATAGGAAAAGTCCAACCAATATAAATTGTGTCTGGATTAGGGTCTTTCCAGAATCCTAATTACAGTTCCATTTCAGTTCTGCCTGAACTGATAGTTATGGCTGACTGAAAAAAGACTGGAAACCTCAAATTTGAAAAGTTTGAAATTTCATTTGAAGCAGACACAAAAATATTTTTTTTTCAGAGATTACAGTTATTCAATGTCTCTAGGAATCCTAGACCGCAGATGGAGCTAACTGTTTTGTCTGTTCCCTGCTAAGCATGCATATAGCTTGCAATATTTATTACTAGAGGAAGATTTACTACCTCATTGAAGAACTGAATTCACCACTGCTTTCATGCTTTTTACACCTGCAGCAGATTGGCAGAATTTTTCTCAAGACACACTTATTAGAGACCTGCCTTAAAGTGTCAGAAGCTCAGAAACCCCAAAAATAATAAATAAATAAACAAGCTTGCTTTTTTTTTTTTTTTTTAAATGGAACATCATTTTCATCTTAAAATGAAGTTGCTTTCCTTCAGTCCAACTAAACTCTACCTAAGCTCACAAAATAGGCATCACATGTACCTGAGTGCTATCGCTCGTTTTGATCATCTCTCCGAGCACAGTTTGCAAAAGAGCCTCAAAGACATTGGAGAGCTGAAGTCAAGTCCTACTTCTGCTTGAGAGAATTTCCGCTTATGCTGCTTCTTAGGATTCTGCCAGAACTATGCCCCTAACATAAATCACTTCCTGATTTTCTGTAGAGAACCAGTCCATTTAACACCATTAAATATTTAAATCTTTAAATAATCAAAGAAAAGAAGAGAGCTTGATTCTCAGCTGGCTGGCTGTGACATATCCTTAACAGAAGAAACTGTTGGTTTTGTCATTACTCCAATAAATTCTTAAGATAAATGGGAAAAAATGGAGTGGCTTATTCACCTACACAGTTCAAGGCTACATATCTGAAGTGGCACCCAATATAAAGTGCTTGTGATGTAGAAATATACGAAGACCAAGTTTTCACTATTTTGTTTTGCTTTGTTTTGATTTCTGTAAGCTTGGTCACCAGTTTAATTCAGCAAATCCTTGTGGGTCCCAGTCATAAGCTTTCTTCAGGTGTTGCATAGGGAGTCAGCACTACTTAGCATCGTATCTTCTATGAATCAACGCCCCAGATGAGCACATGCTAGAATGTGAAATCAGGTATTTCTAAGGTCACATATCTTGGCATGAAAGTTCACTTTTTTCCACTCTTAGGTACTTTTATTATTACATATTGAAAAACTAACTCTTGTCTCATACACTTACCTAAACAGTTAAATATATTGCTCTTCTGCTAGTAAGAGGCAACATTAGGGATGCACATTGGGCAAAATGGTATCTCCTCCCATTATCGGATGTTATGTCTACATTCTTGCCTCCTATGCAATAGTCACTTAATGGATGGATGTTGTTCCTTTGTATCAGATAATATGTATTAAATACCAAACAATTCTGAATAAAGCCACAGCTGCATCATAAAAAATCCAATGGAATGAATGGAAGTGCAGCTAGTATGATCTCAACCACATTGTTCCAATTAAAATTGCTAAAAGAAGCATTAAATAGATTTGATGCAGAATTTTCAATTAAAACTATTTGTATACCTTAGCACTTAATACAATTTTGTTTGACAAATTCAGTTTTTTTCAGTAATTTGTTAATCTTGAAATACTAAATTTCTCTTAATCTTGAATTAGGGTATTTCAGTCTTGAAACACAAACTATCTCACACTTCACAACTGTGTTAGACAACTGTGTGCCTTTCTCAGCAGGTAACTGCTGGGGAATCTTGGGGTCCCTGGAAGACTACATTTTTCATCAGGTGTTACATGATGGAAGTCATTATGACTAAAGCAGAAGATATCATATAATCTTGTCAGAGGCAAAGGTAACAGTTAATCTAAAGGTAGTCTTGTCAGGTAACAAGTCCTGACCTGTAGTATTCAAAACAATCCACTGATTCCACAGACTAAAATGAAGTCTTCTGGATAACTTCAACAAAGCAAAATGAAATTAAATAAAATTTGAAAAAAAAATTAATTTTATGTATATTCAGTCAGTGTGATATAACTAAAAATCACATTAGCATCATCAAAGATACATTGTGCTGATCTTCCATCCTATGAAAAATTCCCTATTATGGCATGAAGATTAATGTTAAAATGTTGAATTTCCCTTGTACAGCGGAATTTGGAAATATTTATCTGTTCTAATTTTAACACTGTTTTCATCAAAAGAAATATTGTGAAAAGATACATAAGCATGATATCAGCTGAACTGGACTGACAGTCAGTATTGGCACTGAATGCCAATTCAGTCTAGATGTGGGAGAGGAAGGTACCTGACTTTCTCAGGATTCTATATAGCATGATACATAAGGATGTCTAAGTCTCTTCATAATAATTTATCAGACTGAAGACTTCATGGAGGGGATTGAGGAATAGTTTCAAATCCTGCTGCTCTTGGTTTGTCATCTCTATGAACTTTTGTTGTTGTGTAGACAACTGGGTGCCCCAGACATAGTGAAAAATACGCTTAACAAATATATAACCAACTCACAACCTGCCTGTAAGTAATTCAATATGACTATAGTCATCAATCATTCTGTATGAGGAATGCTTCATGTGAGAGAAGATGTTCTTCTGTTGCATCCCAAAGCCTTCTTACAAAACCCTCGGAATGCATCTTATTCTTTTCTAGTTCACAGTGCTAAAAACCATAGAGATAATAGAGTACCATTTTCCTTCAGTTTTTTCTCTTGAGATTTTAAACTCTGATAGTAAGAAAATAAGAACAGATAAGTTGGGAACACCAAGTCAATTTCTGCCTTATAGATGTAGGACATACATATATATATACACATATGCACACATGCGTACAACTGTATATAGGTGTATCTACCCTTTAGGACAATTGCACATGATAAAATCTCTTGGAAAGATGTTTACATTAAGCATTAGTTTTATTTAGAAAAAGAAATGATCAGAGAATGAATAATAAATAGTTAGTTGCTGAACTTTAAGTGCCTATGTTTTTCTGCTGGAAGACATATGCAATCTAAATAAGCAAAATGTATTAGATCTCTAATGTATTTTCAAATAGTAACTTTTGAAGAGCTAAAAACTTTTATGAATTAATCAGAAGGGAGAAAAACTAAATAATAAAAATAATGAATACCTGTGAGAAATGCTTAAAAGCTAAGTGCAGCCAAATCCTTAATGCTGGCTGAAATCCAGGATGAGGTCTACACTCCATCCAGAGGGGTCTGAAGACAGCCATCATCCAAATTTGCCTACCATTAACAGTATTAGTTTAAAAGGACTGCCTCAGGCATAGGGGTTCTGAGAACCTGTACACTCTCTGGTGCCCATGGGGGCAAGCCAAAATGGGGCATGTTATGAGTATAAATACCTCATCTCTTTGATGCCCTTTTTGGTAACTGTATGTAAGAGAAACTAACCCAACAATTTATAAAAAACCTAGAGACAAGAAGCCATTTGGGCTCTAATCTGCCTGTGTTTCTGACTCAAAGTACTCAGGGACATGAAGGACGTGGTTCCCAAAACCTGCACACCTTTTAAAAGCTGCACTTCTCTCAGGTACACAGAGCACATCTAACAGCTGTAGACAAAAGCAACCAACCAACCAAACAAACAAAAAAAGATTTTAAAGAACAAAAAGCACTGAGACATTATTTTGTTCATATGTTCATCACAGCACAATTTTCATCAAAGAACACATTTTAACTCACACATAGAGAAAAAAATTCTACAGAATTCTTACCATTTACAAGATTGTTCTTTCCTTCTGTTAAGCTTTAAAATTAGAAAAGTTCAAGTAACAGGAGTACTCAGCTTCAAGAAAGTGCAACACCAAAAGACTGTTTCATTAAAATTACAAGCCACGGTAGAGCTTAAAAGTTTCCTTAATTGATACTGACTTGGGAATCACAAATAGTCTCAGTTAGTATTCAGTTACAATGATAGCACGCAGCAGTCCTCTACTTACAAAGCACCCTGATTCATGACAGTTTATTATCTTCCTGTCTATAAATACACTGAATTTCCTGTTTATGCAATATGACCAATAGCTTCCTAGATACTCACTGTGTGGGAGTGAGCCATACTGTTCTTTTTTTACTGTCTTGAGTACATGTAATTGGTGATGCCCCTGTGAACCTGCTTGGTTCTTTGAGAAAATTAGATGGTTTGTGAGGACAAGATAGGTCAGTGTCACTGATAATATCAGCATGACAAGGCCAGACCCGGAGCTGGAGTATCACTGTAGCCAAGGTAAGTGATTAGGAGAGACAAAAGACATGAAAATAGCAGAAATTCTGAATTAAACAGAGGTAGACAGGTGAATTCTTTGGCAGAGGAAGTTTTTTCATGCAGTTGTGGGTAACCTGAGTTTTCAGGCACCTCTGTTTAAAGAGAAAATTGCTTCTACTATTTTGTGTCCTAAAGTAAATTGCCTACCAAGTTGCCTTGGGCAAACTTTCCCTCCATTTGAATCATTAGGGTATATATTGGATATGTTTATGGAGCACAAATATAGGAACTTGGTTGATGCCAGGAAAGAAAATATCTGAACTGGATAGAGTTCTTGAATCACCTTTAGAATCTGATTAATGTGCATTATAGTGCAACCTGACCTATGTAGTTTGTAACCGCAGCATTAATAATTTCAGTAAATGCACTCTCTGATGCAGTTGGTTTGTGTAATTTGTATAACTCTGGGCTAAGAGAAGGTTGATTGTTCCTATTTGTATCCTGTGACTTGACTGTAGAAGTGATAAAGATCTTAGGTCAGCATTCAGACTGAATTATTTTCCATTCCGCATAAACCTCTGCGTATACACACAGATGCATTGCCTATATAATGCTTCAAAAGATCCATTTAGTATCTGTGATAGTCTAGAATCAAAAGCAAAGATTAATGATAAACCATAATGTATGGGAACAAATTCATTAGGAAAAAGGGGAAATTAGGGCATTTTGGTGCTCTCCCTGTCATTGGCATTGGCCAATAGAAGAACGTGTTCCAATGTAATGAGACATTTTGTGACAGTGCACCTCACCCATTTAGTCCTAATTTTATCTATTTTTTTTTTTTTATTACACATCTGCACAGGTATATACACCCCCTAAAATTCAGTTCTCCTTGTTGCAAGATAGCTGTATAAATAAGACCCGATTACTTCCACGCTATTTCCCCTGCAAATCTTTAAACTTTAATGGACACCTCTCTGTTATTGGTCATGTCAGGTGGAAAATGAGAGTGGAAAAGATAGGGTCAATAGCTCCTTATGTAATCCAGGGCTTAACTGCTTGTGAAGTTTCCAGGAAGAATCTGATTGCAGATTCTTTCAAACTGTGATGAACCTGGGTATCTCTACCAGACATCTTTGCTTGCAAAAACTCTATTCAGTAATTAATCAAAATGACAAATCAAAAACTGTATTGCTAAGAGATTCTTTCCAACTTTCATGTCTTCTCCTCCTCCAACAAAAAACATTTTCTTAATAGTTTTATAACTTTTTAAAACTTCAAGTGTTGACTACAATTTAGAGGAACTAATGGTTGATCTGGGTTTTACCCCTGAATTTCAGTCTTTTGTTTTCACTTCTGTATTATGTTTTCAGCAACCATGTTTTCTGAACCATTTTTCATACATACAAGTCTATGTCTACTCATATTCCAAATAAAGTAATGCCCATGGCTCCTCAGCTATTTCACTGAAGAACTATTCATCAGATTTCAAAGATCTGCATGGAAACAGCATGGTAAAGTGCTTTACCACTGTCAGTGGTACCGGTTTTTGGCTGAGTGGTGTGTGCTTAACACTTCTTGCAACTAGGTGCTCAGGAAAAAACTCCTTCAGGAAACATAAAGGACTAGAGATGTTCAGCACTGTAAAAGAAGATAAATATGCTGCTTTAGACAGCAGAAAGCCTAGCTGATTTGAACTCAGACTCCCTCTTGCTCCAGTTCCCATTGAACCATAAATGCCTGCCCAGGGCAGAGAAATAAGGAAATAGGAGGAGGCTGCATTTCAAAGTCATTCTACCCTTACAAAGAAAGAATAGCCACTGATTCAGACACTGATTATACGTGGCAGTTTTGTACTCTAAAAAAAAATAAGAAAATCCCTACAGATTAGATATAGCTACATGTATTTTTCATTTCCAATAGCCAGGAAACTAGGTTGTCCTAGATCATCTTTCTTCCACTTTCTTCCATTTGTACCCAGAGCCTGGAAGAAGCAGCAAACAAACAAATAGTCATGGGAACGTCAGTCTTGTCATAATTAATGAAATACCACTTTAAATGTCAGCTAGGCAAACATATCATGAACATTTCTAATCTATCTAAATACTGCCTCATAAATTGTAGCCCTAGGTATGATATTGCCTTGCATTTAGGACAGCTAATATGCCACTGTCTATTGCAGCAGGCTCATCAGCACAGGAGAGACATGCTGGAGTCTGTTTTATTTGTCTGCTAGAAATAACCCTAAGGGTAAGTGTCAATTTCAAGGATTTCTTTTCAAAAAGGTAATAGTTTTGTAAACTTCTCTTTCTAACTTAAAACAATGAACACATTGGTTATAGTCACTTGTTCTCTGCTCCGTTTTATTGGGTGAATAACAGCTTTTCACCCACAAATAACATATATTGGAAACAAAATGCTGTCGTCAAGCTATAAGTAGTTCTTCGTGTTGGTAGCTAGAAAAGTTTTAAGTCCAATTTTCCCAACACTATGCACATACTTATCTTCAGTTGTATGTGCAGTTCAATTGAATCTTCTACTTTCTGCACCACTCAGTGTGCAATTGGAACTTCTCAGGCAGGATGTAATATTTTTTCCAGGTGATTTCTCACTTGAAGGAACAAGGAGATGTAAGAAGTAGCCATATTCCCGGTCTGCCTACCAACTATGTTTGTTTTCCAAATTGTCTCATGGAAAATAGAAGGCAGAGAAGTAAAACAGTATTGGACATGAATTTGGCCAGGAAATTAGATTTTGCTTTCTTTTCCTTCCTGCTCTTGCTTTGCTAAATTGTGTCCCATGTTCTAAATACGAACAGGGACCAGTAGCTAAACCAGAGCTCTAAGTTAATTTTCAAGTCTAATAATTGTACATATTTTGTATTTAATATTAAAAAAGTTAAATTATGCTTCCATTGAATTATGAAGTGAATATTATTTGGTTTGGTGCCATACCCATGAAAAGTTTTTGTTTATCCTGTTCCTGAATGTCTTGTTAAAGAGGATGAAAATTGGTCCTCTGCACCTACTAACTAATTAAATCCTTCTTGGAGTAGAATAATTATTCAGTGATGACCTTCTGTTTCTGTAACAGCCTACACGATAGAACTTGTACAAAACTAGGGGTTGGAGATTTCAATATCCTACTATTCAACTGAGGTCTGATTGAAATATGATTACTGGTAAGGGGAATCTTTCCTCTGACTGAGTTGGGCTATGTTAGTAGCACAATGCAAGCCACTGCAGTGGACATAAGCATAAAACTTTTAGTAGATTTTGTGTTTTTTCTTGAGAGAATTTCCTTTTTAGAAAAAAACACCAAACATATGAAAGTTTTATGTTAAAAATAACGCTTAGCTTCCTTTGGATGTTCCTCCCTGAACAGAAAGTATTCGACTATATTAAAAAATGCTGGTTTTCTTCTTTTGTTACACTATACTCAAAGAATCTGCACTTAAAATATCTAAGAAACTAAACTTTATAAGTTAAGGTAATTTAAAAAAGGAAGACTATTAATGGAAAGGGCAATCACCTGTTGTATTACTTCTCTTCAAAGGAAACAAAGCATTCAACATCGTTATATCCCCTAGGCAAGAAATGTAATAATGTCAGAAATTACGTAAAGACTGTCAAACAACATAAATTTTAGAAAATTGAAATCATATACAGAATAGGTCAAATTCATCCCAGATGGAACTCTACTGACTTGAATGGGCTTAGAGCATCTATTACAATTGCGTGCTATACAATAATTCAGATGGAATTGTTTGCGCATCAATTGTTCCTAAGAGCGACTGTACTTGAAACCTCAAGAATGCTGAGGATTACAATTTCATTATTCGCAGTTCCATTGCTTTCTGTTATGTTTGATGAGAAAGTAACTTGAGTTACATTTCAATGCTCTTATGCATTAATTTCATTGTTAAAGTGTATCTCCACCTGAGACAGAAACAAAACCTGTGATGAGAGAGTCCAGCTGCTTTTTCTTAAATACACAGAAGTATTTTTATAGTTGTTTGTGAAGAGCTGAAATATATATATTAAATCACTGAAAGAGGTATGTGATTTTTTTTTTCCCCCAAGGAAAGGATCAGTGTTCTTATTTACTGTAAGTTGAAACTAGACATTAGCCTAAAGTCCAGATACCTAAAGCTTTTTAGGTTTAATTGTTCTCATGGGAGTTAGGATCTTAGACAGCTTTAAAAAATTTCACATAAGAACCAAGGAATCAGTATGAAGCTGAAAGATTTCAGTTCCCTTTGAAGTCAGTAAAAATCAAGCAGTCTGTAGACAACAGTCTGTACTTTGCAAGTTTGAACTGTAAGACAGCATCTTTATTTTTAAAGTTGCCTACTTTAAATAAACTGAATAATAGGAATTATGGAAAAAAAAAAAATCAGTTTAGGTGTGGGTCTATGCAAAGTGTTCTTTAATCTTCCATCATGCCAGAATAGGGAAACACAATGCATTTAGAGCAAGACATTTTATTTCTCTCTAGTGTTTCCCACATCATCCTCATTTTCACAAGGTCTCATTTGCTTTTTGTGACAGGGCGAAAATAACTGAAGTCAAAAATAAGAGAATTTCTACAAAGGTACCAGTGTCACACTGCTAAATGTTTCAGTAGCAAGCATTTCGGCACTCTTATCACCAAATGAAAGGTTCTGCCTTAAATACGGTGGTCAGGTTCCTAAAAAGAACAGGGAAAAAGTAAACAAAAATCTGTATATCAAAGAAAAACATTGACAGAATCTAATAGACTGAAAAAATATGTACCTAAACTAGTCAATAGAAAATGCTGAGGAGATGCATCTATTCTAGACCACAGTTCAGCCATGTGTTGTTTTCCCCTGTTTTTGAAGACTTAAGGCAGGCCAGTGCTGTCTTTCACAAAGCTCATGATTCACAATAAAACCGAATTTAGTGAGTGTATCATTAGGATATTCACCAGGCTGAGGAAAAAGTGAACATCATTTCAGGTTGTTGGCTGGAGTGCTCATTCAGGAAACCTGATATCCTGTCTCAGGGCATATATTGTATACATCTACATTTTCCAGGGCCCTCTCTTTTCTCTGTTCCAAACAGATTTTTTTCCCATATTACTCAGCCCTATTGTAGTCTTCAGTCTGGAAGGCTAGACAGAACATGTGTTCTTCCCACCCAAAACATTTCCTGCTCACTGAAATTGGTATTTCTGGCCTAAGGAATGGATGTCCTCTCCTGCTACCTAGGGGGAAAACCACCACTTAAACAAACACTAGAAAGATATTATAGGCAACTGAAAACTTAATTTTTAAATTTCTGGGGCTTCAGGCTAAATAATACACTAATATAAAGTCTTGGGTACTGTTTTTGTTCAGTACCAGAAAAGTAAGTGCTCACAACTACTAGTAATATAAATACATCTAAGTGGAAACTGAATTCTTTGGGTGCCTAACACCTTTGTAGCCCTTAAGACATCAGGTATGGGCAGTTTAAAATCAGGGAGTTTCAAGAATCTCCAGTGTTGGACTGGAACATAATTATTTAAATTACTTTGTGATTTGGCTCAGAATCATGAAGTCTAAAGTCAATAGGAGACCGTACACAGCTCAGTGATCTCAGTATCAGTGCCCTCAATTTAGAGAAAATTATTCACTATTTAGTCACAAATATCAGTTCCCTTCTAGAAGTAGTTAAATCAGTTGAGCGACCTATATCTGTAAGCAATCTATATCTATATCTTACTTCCCTTCTAATTATTATC
The DNA here is from genome assembly GCF_964106895.1 of Numenius arquata. Classification (NCBI taxonomy): domain Eukaryota; kingdom Metazoa; phylum Chordata; class Aves; order Charadriiformes; family Scolopacidae; genus Numenius; species Numenius arquata. The sequence continues at coordinate 41,434,252 of NC_133584.1, forward strand.
CATTTGAGCTTATTGTAAGATTGCCAGTTTGCCTAACAACTAAGCCATTTTATAAAATGAAAAAGTTTCAGCATCTTCTGGCCAGAAATACTGAACAAGCTCCCACACAAACATTGCAGAAACCTTAGCTGACACTTTAGATCTAAATGTTGACACGTTATATGCAGAACAGATCATATAGCAGCTTTACATGATTTAACTGATTCACGCATTGACTTAAGCAGGGCTACTGCTTCATGCTGAAAACATGAAGTTTGAAAATTAGGAGGCTGTATCTGTTATCAAATCACACTTTGGTATAGAAATCAAAAATTATTCTAAGCAACTCAGTAGAGGCCCCAGCACTGCAAGGAGCACTGATGTTCAGAACTGAACATGCATGCGAAGAAAGAACAAGAAAAACATTATTAGTTTTACTAAAAAATTATAATTAACAGCAATAAACATGAATACATATTTGAAAATCATTTGCTTGCTTAATGATCTTTAAAAAGGATTAGAAACAGTCTTAGGGGGAAATGCAAATCTAGGTTGTATACTCTCAGTATATTGCAAATAATGTTAATAGATTCTGCTGCTGGAAATTTTTTGAGTGAAGGTGGGATGAATACTACAATGTTAGATCCTCTGCCTCATCTCATGAAATCAGCTATAATTAATTTCTTCACTGAACATTAATTACAACAATTAAGGGGTAGAGGAATATTTTGCACCTCAAGGTACTTCTGGGCCACTTTTTTGTGATTACCCTTCACTTCTGTTAACAAAAAAAAAATACACGCAAGACAGTTAAATTGGATTGAGCTTCCAGTTATAGACAGACATTAAAAGTCCTGTTTATAATTTTTTTTAAGATAGTACAACAAATTATAAACACTACACTACTTCTTCCCACCTCCCCAGTATGCTATCAGCCAAACTCATAGCATTTAGTTACAAAATCAAAGGATGGCTCCACAGCCTAAAACTTCCATGTGCTTTTATTAATTAGTAGTTCAGGTTTATAATCCAAGACTGACAATACACCAAAACAGAATAAGATCATACTTCATCCCCTTTAAGATGATTCTACAAAGGATTTATTGAACAGGATCACATATTTGCAGTCCACCAAGATGTCATTTTGTCTCACTCTCAGGACTGAAGGGGTCATGACGGGATACAGCATCATTAGCACACTTCTCTGTCTTTCAAGGCCATTAACTTTCTGGTTAAAGTTAAGATTTTGCTATGGATATTTAACCAGTGGCTGGATTCAAGAAAAGGAAGACTTATGTATGTTGCCTCTACATAGCTAAAATCATAACTACTCACAAGGAAGATGATATGGAAAAAATAGCCAATAATCCTGTACTCTATTCCTATGTTTGCCAGAACACCAAAATTTATCCTCGACTCTCAAGTTTATTGAAATCAACACCCCCCATTTCCAAGCTCAGTCTTCCAGCTCTTTCAGTCAGCCTTTCTGCTAAAATTATTTATTCTTGATTGCTCATACTTCTACTTCTTTCAACTCAATTTATTGAGTTTATAAACTATATACTTGGAATATATAATTATACATGCACAAACCTTGAAGTCCTGGAGGGTAGGGAGCACTCTACTCCTTTTTGTTAGGAAAGGTGAGGAAAAAAGGCCATGGACTGTTTTTGACTGTCAGCTATATTCAGAAGTCTAAGCAGTCCCAGAAAGAGAAGGGGTGTTTGATCCCACTCTTGGTCAAACAGAAGGCAGCAGAGATACAGTGAGAGCTGGTGTATTAATTTTCTACAAGGAGATTTTTGAATTTACTGGAACATGAAAGCAGTGTGTGCAGAAGAGAATCAAAAGAGAAAGGGAGAGGAGCTTCCACATGATGGTGAGGACACTTTTCTGCGTGTTAGTCACTAGGCTGCCCTGCTATCAGGAGGGATTGTCATGCAAGGTGATGTAAAGCAGCTCTTATCAATCAGTATAGACCTTTGGTGAAGATGCAGGGAATACAGCAGAGCCAAGGGACTGATTGCTTGCTTAAATGTCTTTTGGGATTCTGAGATTGTCCTGTTCACAAGCCTTGAACTGTGAGTGGAGTTTATTGGATTGGTAAGGGAAAAGATACGGATAATGAATATATTATATCAGAACATGAGATTTTTGGTAGTGAAATATTATTGCCAGAAATTAGTTACTGTAAATTATTTGTCATTCATGTATTTAGATGTATTTCTCCTTTGTTTTCCCATCTCAGTGTTATTATGTTTCCCTTTACCTTACTATTATTCCTTATGCTATACTTTGGCTTATGAGTACTGAATTTCTACTCTTTAATAGTCCCAGGGAAGGAACTTTGGATGAGGGCTGGAACTAGTGATAATTGACTAGGTGGTTATGACTGCGTAAGGATCTGTGTCTTTAATTTAACTTTTGAATAGATGGCTACACAGAGAAATCACGTAATGATCAGCACTAGCTAATAAAGAGAAGAACCCTCTACTGACCTTACCACACCATCTTTTCCCATTTGTTCTCATTGCTTGCTGCATTCTATCTAAAGGTACTGCAAGATAATCATGTTAATAATCTACTTCACATTTAAGCTTTCAGAATACATGCTGTCTTCAAAATAATAACAACAAACACTTTCTAAAAGGTCATCAGATGAAAAGCTTGTGACATGCAGGCAGAAAATAGAAATATGCTGCAGTGTAATCTCAGCCAGCACATTCAGTCTGTTCTCCTGCACGATACTGCTTTCCTCTTGCAGTCTCCCCTCCCACAATTCACAGGCAAGATAGAGCCCTTTCTCCAAACTGACCCTGTAGCTTCACTAAGTGGAGTGAGGGGGAGCAGAAAGGAAATTAATCTGAATGTATACATTTGTAACAGACCTCGGCATCTAATTGAATTATCTGCATCCCTCTTACAGTAAATAGAAAGGAACAGATGTTTCCAGGAGCAGTTCCACTTACCACAAAACAAAAGTCTAACATACGTCAAATTAATCATCCTTAGCAGATTTCTATTGCTCCATTGCTTGTAATGGGACTCAACAGGACTCACTATAGATGTTTATATAGTAGATTTTGGAGACTGGGTAAGTGAATCCCTATCTGAATATTTATAATTGCTTCTGTTGAAGTCAATGGTAAAACATGCACAGATGTCAGAAAAGAAAGTCATTTTGTTGAGGGTTTTTGAATACTCTGTTGATGTTCACTGATAAAATGGCAATTGATTACATTGTAGCAGTTAAGGAAGCATCTCTGTCCTGACAGACTTCCTCCTGTTTTTCAGCCCTTCATGCAATGGGCAGTCTCCTCCGCAAAGCCTGCTCATCAGGAACAGTGACTATTACCTGAGTTTTCTGCAAAATGAAGGCTTCAGAAAACTGTAAAGGATTCTGTAAGACAGAGATCTGGCTATTTTGGTTCTGTAAATTTTGAAAGAGAGGTAGAGAGGAGCTCTGGACAGGCAAGCTTGCTTTGTAACATAGATTTACCACCTAGATATTGACAAAACATATTTCATTTTTTAAATAGAGGATATGCAACAAAATAATGTTTTCCACATAATTACATACACTGTTGGAGATATATTTATTGTGGACATTCTCTTCACATTCTTCATCAAAATGTCTTCAAAGAAAACCTGATTCTTCACTTTAATGGCAGTTTTACCATTGACCTCAGTGATAGCATGATCAAGTTTACTGTTGAAAGAAAACTGAGAACTACTGATTGTAAGGGCAACGAAGCTGGTGAGGGGTCTGGAGCACAAGTCTTACGAGGAGAGGCTGAGGGAGCTGGGGTTGTTCAGTCTGGGGAAGAGGAGACTGAGGGGAGACCTTATCGCTCTCTTACAACTACGTGAAGGGAGGCTGTAGAGAGGCGGGGGTCGGTCTCTTCTCCCAAGTTACAGATGATAGGACAAGGGGTAATGGCCTCAAGTTACGCCAGGGGAAGTTCAGGTTAGATATTAGGAAATATTTCTTTACTGAAAGGGTTATCAGGCATTGGAATGGGCTGCCCAGGGAGGTGGTTGAGGCACCATCCCTGGAGGTATTCAAGAGAGGAGTTGACATGGTGCTTGGGAATATGGATTAGTGTTGGGTGGTGTGGTGGGGTGTGTGTGGGGGGTTTTGTTTGTTTGTTTGTTTGTTTTTTGTTTTGGTTTTTTTTTTTTCCATTGGTTGGACTAGATGATCTTAAAAGGTCCCTTCCAACCTAGGTGATTCTGTGATTCTGTGATTCTGTGATTCTGTAAGTGTATATCTCTCAAAATGTTCCCAAAAGAAAAAGAAACAAAAAAAAAATGCCACTCTAAAGCAAAAAGTTCTATTACTTACTGGAAGCAGTTAGTGGCCCAGAAATCAACTAGTGTCCAAAGCTAGCTCAGATCTGTCATGCTGAATCTACAAGTTTGGGTGTCAGATTAAACACCTGAAAAAGGAACTAAGTTTTCCTTGTTACTAAGCAGTCACTTCTGCCATGAAGGTCATCTGATGTTGCTCTCAGACAAGGTGAATTATACTGTATGAAGAATCTTCATGGCATCTGCTGAATGCTGCTATTTGATGTTGCCTAGTAGAGAAAAGACCCATGCATGGCTGAATTTATCATTTTGTTCCAAGTTTTAATTTCCCTGAGACAAGAGCACTCTCATTCCAGATATTAACAGTGACAGAACTAAGATGAGACAAGCAGAAGTCATTATTAATGAAAGATGAATGATATAATCACATTTTTTCAATAAAAAGAGAGCATTTGCTATGATGTAGATGTTATAAGTAGATATACAGTGTAGCACATTACTAATTGCATTAGTTTGTATTAATCATTTCTTATATAAACAGAAATGTCTCATCTTTCAGAATGTTTATAAAGAAACTATGAAGGTAGATGTGCCCTTAAAACTCCTTGACTATATTTATTTATCACCTTCCATATATTTAGGAAACAGGCAAATGTGCTGCCAGTTGCATTACCAGTGTAATAAAGCAGCGATTTTATAGAGTTCTATACATGCATCTGTTACTCAAAATACTATGTTTCATCTTAATTATTGAGTAAATCGAAACATCTAAGACCAAAGTTGAAACCAGTGTACTATTCCGTGTTATTTTTATGACTATAAATTGTTCCAACGTATCAGTCAGACTTCCAGCAGCATTTGCAAGGGGATAATATTTAGTCTTCCCAAGATACAAACTGCCAAAAAATCTTCTGCTTTGTAACACAGTTTATTGCTGTGGTAACTCACTGGAATAATTTTGCAAAATCTATCACTACAGTGGTACTCCTTACTTAGAAAACAAAGGAAAAACAACCTTCACACCGCCCACAATATGTTCTAATTTATGTATGAAAGAACCAGATATGTCCACACCAGGTGGTAATTCAGTGAAATAGGAATGTACCAGTAAATTGAAGTCTTTACAGCTCAGGCCCTATGCTATCCATGGGTTTTATATCAGTCTAGTTATAAAGTTGTCTCCTGGAAGGAATGTCCATACCACCCATATGGGTTGAGACTGCTTTGTGTGCAGCAGTTGGTGTGTGAACCAAACCAACAAACAGGGAATGGAGGCTTCCGTGCTTTCCCTTCAAAAGTAGGTTAATGTTCAGAACCAAAAGGCTAAAGTAAATGCGGAGTATTGTGGACCTGTTTCTTTTATGAAAGAACACTCCTTATATCAGTGAATAGTATTATTTTTGCAATAAGCAATGCTACTCTACTATGTTCAGAGAAAAATATTTACTTGTGCTCGTATTTCAATAATTGTGTTAAAGGAATATTACAGTTACAAAGTAAAAAGTGAAAAGGAGAAGTGAAAAGGAAAAGTGGGTTTTGCTATTTTGAGCCTTCCCATTTTAATAATGTTTTTTTTTTTCTAGTTTCCATGCTACTAAATGGGCTTGGTCCATTCCTTAATGGTCTTAGAAAGCATTAACAGATAACTTTAGATTAGATATTAGGAGGAAATTCTTTACTGTAAGGGTAGTGAAGCACTGGAACAGGTTGCCCAGGGAAGTTGTGGATGCCCCATCCCTGGAAGTGTTCAAGGCCAGGCTGGATGGGGCTTTGAGCAACCTGCTCTAGTGGACGTGTCCCTGCCCATGGCAGGGGGGTTGGAACTTGATGATGTTTAAGGTCCCTTCCAACTCTAACCATTCTATAATTCTATGATTCTATGAACTTTAATATAATATTATCTGTTGTTTTCACAGGAAGACATGAAAACTTTGACAATTTGAATAATGTTGGAAAGAGAGAAAACAGATTTTGTTCCCGGATTCAGTGACAGGCAGTCATGAGACAGACATCTTCATTTCAGTTAGTGATCCAGATTCCTTTAGAGTGAGCATAGGAAAATAAGCATTTTTATGGTGAAATTCCTTTTGTTGTAATCTACACGTCAAAAAAAACATCCCAAAACAAAAAAGATGACTCACACCCCAGTAGTCCTGGAAGTTCTTCTCAGATCACTACTTCAGTTGTAGATGTCTGCAAGATAGACACCTAACATTTATGTTTTTTGTGCTCTATGTCTTTGTCAGTCTGCATATAAAGTTGATATGATATACATTTTTAAAATTAAAGAGGTTCTTTTACTCAGACATCTTTATTCTGTCAGCATTTTCTGGCATAGTGTTTTCTGCATCATCTGTATGTAAATCAGTACTGGAAGGCAGAACTGAACATTTAACAGTGGTGACATATTTAACTATTAAAAATTAATCTTTCTGATGTTAAGGGGGGGAGGAAAAGTGAGTTTCTCAGTCTTCTGGCCAGCTCAGAAATTTCAATTATTTTTTTAACCAATCTTTATCCTCATCTCCCAGAAGTGAAGGAATGTGAATACAAAATCACAGTAAAAAAATTTCTTCTTTGAGTTATTTGTACGTTAAGAAAAATAGAAGCTGACACTTTAATCCCAAAGATAAGGATAATCATATTCATAAACCATTTTTTACACTGTTCAAACAAATTTGTTCATTTACTTCCTTAGTTTTCCTCCTGGTAGCACTCTACTTCAGCCCTTAGCACAACTAAAATTCGTGGGAAAGGCCATTCATTACGTATTACTCTTCAGTTTAGAAACAGAAGCAGTTTTGAAACTCGCTATACTTATTTAAAGAAACAAAAAAATACTGATTAATGTTAAGACAAAAAAAGGAGAGGAGGTCTAAGTAGGCACTTCTCCAGCAAGCCAAAGGGTTTCTTGAGTAACCTGAAAGAAAGCTGGACCCTGACGGGCTGGATGCCTCTTCATATCACAGAATCACAGAATTGTAGGAGTTGGAAGGGACTTTCAGAGATCATCTGGTCCAACCGCCCTGCCAAAGCAGGTTCACCTAGAGCAGGCTGGATAGGAATGCATCCAGGCGGGTTTTAAATATCTCTGGAGAAGGAGACACCACAATCTCTCTGGGCAGCCTGTTCCAGTGCTCTGTCACCCTCAATGTAAAGAAGTTTTTCCTCATGTTGAGATGGAATTTCCTGTGTTCCAGCTGGTGTCCATTGCCCCTTGTCCTGTCACTGGGCACCACTGGGAGGAGTCTGACCTCATCCTCTTGACACCCACCCTTTAGATGTTTATAAGCACTGATGAGATCCCCTCTCAGTCTTCTCTTCTCCAGGCTAAACAGGTCACTCAGCCTTTCCTCCTAAGAGAGGTGCTCCAGTCCCTTGATATATTCAAGAAGGGGTTCCCGATCTGAGAGCTCATTACTTATATGAAGACCAAAAAAAAAAAAAAAGGGAAATTATAAATGAATTCTTAATTGTTTCTGAGGCAAATTTGGAAGTACAATGGAGCCGGACATTTATACTCAAGTCCACTAACACATTAGTACCAGGCTGCACAGTATCCACCCAGCACAAACTCAGCCTTCATGATACTCTCTTCTACGTCTGTGATGGCCCAGCCTCAGCCAAAGCTCTGTATCTCCTTCAGGCAGCCAAGAGGAGGCAACAGAGCCTGGACTATTAGGTGACTTGAAAGGCACACCTCTACCCCTATATTCAACACTAGAGAACGAGCACTAGCATGCAATCAGCTATCCCACTACAATGTTAGACATGCCTGGCTTGGTTTTACATGGCAGCAAATGGTTCCCCAGAGCTGTTTAGGAGCTAGACCCAGGAAACTTCCGAACAGATAATTTGGACATGGTCATTTCACCTTGGAAGCTAAGAGCAGATGCAGACCATTCTGTCCCCAGAGGACAGACCTTGGTACATTTAATCTCCTGTTATAGGTGCAGCCAATAAATGCAATCCCTGAGAATCAAATCACTTATGTGCTCATGTGAGGGAAAAATCCACAGGGTGGTGTCTTTAATAAATTCACCTGAAATGATGAATAATGTTGAATAATGTTGAATAATGATGAATAATAAATTCAGCATTTAAAGTAGTCAGTGTAGGATCAGTGGATCAGAGGGCAAAGGTGCTTGCTAAGCAGGAGAAATGACCAATATAAGGATTCCTATTTACATATTTTGTTGAATTATCTTTTTTTTTTTTTTAATTAATTGCTTCAGGAGCCATTTCTTCTGCTTATAGAAAAACAACTCATTGCAGCACAGACTTGAAGGATGCTAAGGAGTAGTAACCTGCACTTTTGTTTTCTTTATTTCTGCGGATACATAATGATGTTATAAGAATACTTTGCTTAACTTTAAGATCTGAAGAACATGACCTGTGTTTAGCTTCTTTGCCTTCTTCTGAGTAGTTCTGCCTCCGGGTATAATCCAAAGAGCACTTTGTGTGCAAACAGTCTTAATGGACTTCTGACTGTATCTACAGAATCTATGCTCTTGAACTCCAGAAAGTGTCCTAAATGTTTTCCATCTACAAAAAAAAAAAAAAAAAAAGTCTCTAGTTCACTTAGACTTTAGATTAATGCTTGAACTCTGGCCCCCTGGGAATATTTGGTCAGCACATAACACTGCATGGATGTTAAAATTATCTACAGTTTTGGACCTGAGCAAGAATATTTTCAGGTTATGTTGCATTCACATGAGCCATTTTATAGACAGTGTGTTAAAATTCTTGCAAATAGCAATCTACTGTGTATCTTTCACCTTTTCTGCCCTTTCGAACTTCTTAGCTCCCCTGGTACTAAGTGCTTGAAAATAATTTCAGTCCTCCTTCTCATATCCAAAGCCTGGAGCTCTGCAGGCAAAGAGAGAAAGTGCTAACAAATAATAGTGTCACCAGAGGAACTCACATGTTTCCTGGGTAAAATATAAGTCACTAAATGACTTGCGTCCAAACACACATTTCTGATCCTGCACAACTCATTCTGACTTTGGGAAAGGGCTGTGGAGATGACCTTTTGCCCCCTGAAATAATCCTCCCACCTGAGCAGACACAGACACAATCAGTTAATCATTTCAGATATCTGGTTCCGTGCCCTGCGGTGATTACTATTGTGTTTGTATGTGTGTGTGGATAATTTCAAGGCAACTCATGCTACTCTCAGGTACACTCAGACCCATCAAAGCATGGCAGGCATGATCTCAGTAGACAATACTTTAGCAGTTCGTCTGTCCTCCCTTTGAATCAGTGAGCTGCTCTGGCTTGTGACTCTGACCGTCCCAGCAGGCAGTTTCTTGAGATGAACCTGCACATGCCTTGTTAGCTGCTGCCCCTCTTCCCTTCAGGCCCTCGCTGGAGACTCCATGGTCCCTGTGTGGAGTAGACAAGTAGGGCAGGGGGTGAGTCACAGAAGAGCACTTAATGAGAAATCAGGAAAAGCCACAAGCTTTGTACCTCTGGGCTCCACGCTTGAGCTAGAAAGTCTGGTGTGCAGCATGGAGAGGGCTACAAGTCCCTGCAGGGGAGGACCATCCTTAGGCCAACCTTGACAGTGTGCAAGCACAGAAATGGAGACAAGTCAGTGAGTGACACACATAATTTTACTGCCATGGGGAAGATCCAGGTGACGTGGTGCTGCACAGGCTCCTGACTGCTGCTGTGAAGGACAAGGAGTAGATCCAGAGATTTTGGCTCCCTTACCTGACCCAGGGCACAGGAACCAGTGGTGGTTCCCGAATGCTAGGAAGAGCCATGTGCCTACCCTGCTGCACTGTGCAGGCTTCTCTGCTCACTCAGATCTTACATTCAGTTTATCAACAGCACAAAATGATCACTGCCAAAAAAGATCTGAAATCAAGTGTTTTGTCTTTGGTAAGTCAGGCTCTCTTTGCTGTGAGTTTAACATCCCGAATATTTCATTTTCATTGTAATTTTAATTGTAATTTTAATGAAGTTGCTTTGTTTGATGAAGGTCAGTGCTGTCAACACAGAAAAATGCTGAAGTTCAAAGTAGCTTGTTTGCTCAAAAGATTGAACTTTTGAATTGATGATATACATTAGCAGCACTTAGTGTTCACAGTAAATAAACACTAAGATGAAATTCACTAATCTCCCCTGTTTATTAGGGTTCTGAAACAAATCAGGGAGGCTTTCAGAAAAATATCTGTGAGGGTTAGTGGACTGGGAGTATGTATTGCCAATGGTTTATTTCATCATAAATATTACAGTTTAAGTTTCTGTGTTATTCTAATTTGCTAGGATCTAGAAATTTGTTTTAGAATTTATATGTTTGTATATTTGTAACTTTCTGAGTAAGAGTTTTTATGAAGTTGTTGCTATGGAATATTATACCTAAAATTCATGAATCAACTTTTCCTGGCTTAGGTTTTATAGAAACAGAGGCAGCAGACCCCTCATCCTTATCCTGCAATTTCTGGATCATTCATCTACACGGTTAGAAGGCTGGCTGTAACTCTGTCGCCTTCTTGCAGAATTTCTGCTTTCACCATCTTAACAAGGATATTCCTCATGAAAGATGAGTCTCTTAAAAGTCTCTGCATACCCACATCCATGCTAATAGGTGTTCTCATCCGAATGAATTGAACCCTTTTGGTCTCCCTTTTGAGGTCTCTCTCTCTTTTGACTGTTTTTCTTAATCTTTTCAGGGTTTCTTTGTGAGCCTTTTAGAAGTACAAACTTCAGGAATGGTTACGGTGATCCAGTACCAGGATTGATCAGCCCTTACACCATTTGTTGCAAGACTTACTGGCAAAGGTCCATCAAAATCTGTCGATTGTGATCCCCAGCCTATTATATTTTCATCATTGTTTTTTTCATGATTTATGCTTTATGTAGAGAAAAAAAATAAAAATGTGAGTTGGTGTCTGGTGTTCAATGCCAGAGAAAAAATCTGATAATATGAATAGGAACACCAAATGTACTAGCAAAGCAAAGCGAGTTTTCTAGTTTACAGCCAAAATATGTATTGTTTTGGCATGGGACATACAGGAATTCCTATACTCTAATGATAAGTAGCAGCCATGAGAAATATTTTTTACCCCTCTGAGACTTACAGGTAGGACATGAGACATAATTCCCTTAACTGTAACAGGCCTCATTATAATGCTACTCCAGGCTATACTGTAATCTTTTAAGAAAAGAAAAAAAGGAGGAAATGCTGAGTCAAGTTCTTTTTTTCCTAAGTAGCTCTTCTGCTTTTCCACAACCGAGAATGGATGACAAATTTGTCTGTGTGAAGAAGAAAAAAAAAAAAGTTTAATAAAACCGATCTAGTGCTTTTATTGTAAATCTCCTTTGATGTTACCTGCACAGCGCTGCACTGTTGATCCTGTTTAAAGTAGCGTCGAAGAATTTAATCTCTGCACTGAGGACATTTTCTGAGTTCCTTTTTACATGGCACTTTAGTTACCATTTTAATAAAATAAACAAGTGAAAGAATCTGGGAACACTGGATTTGCCATTCTGGATTAGTGCACTCACTTACCAAACCCAGCACCCTAACCTACAAGATGTGTAATGAAAATAGGGAAGTTACCTTGTAGAAATTACCATTATATGTATTCTACAGAGAGAGTGAAACACAGTGCCTAGTATACCAGAAATCTTCCTGCAATTTGTTCTTTTGAAAGTGACTTTTAAAGACACTTAGAAGGGTGTGCCTTCAACCTCAAACAATTTAAAAAAATAATAACAGATATTTTTACCCTAATCATTTTTATAGCTTCACAGATAATAAAGACAGTAAGGGCAGTTGTGATCTATCTAGACTGATTTCTGTAAATAGTTAATTTCTTGCATTAGTTCCCATTTCAAGTACAACATATCCTTCTGAAAAATTTCCAGAGCTTAAAAATTGTCACTGAAGGTGATCCCACTAAAACTCATGGTAGTTTTTGCAATGGCTAATTGTCCTAATTGCTACGAAAAGTGATTGTTATTCTTCCTTATTGCTCATCTTACTCTGTCTAACTTCTTTTTCCAGTGATTGACTCTCATTATAACTTTCCTTCTTCCATTACTTATCAACATGTATTGTATATACAACTCTTTGATAAATTTAATGAACATAGCTCCTAGGATATTTCGATGTAGAGCCTGTTGTTCTATATTTTCAGCAGGTACATAGGTCTTTTCCAAAATCTTTCCAGGTAGTCAAAAGATTTCTGCGTTCATGAATCCCCCAAGAAGAAGCAATGTTCCAGAATCAGCATTCACATTATTCATTGCACTTTCTTCTTTTTTTTTAACTTAGATGTGCTTATAATTGTTTTCAAGTTTGCGAAACTGCCTCTTTTACATCACAATGAAATATATACACATCATATGTTGCATAGTTAGCTAGATGGGGGGGGGGGTGCACATGTGTGCTCGTGAGAACATACCCTATGTTACTCTATTGGTTTATAACAAGGCATAGAGAATTTTGCATAAATTAGGTTTTGCTTCTGTAATCAAGATGATATTCAGCACAGACCTTTCAGTCAGGAGGTCAGCATGAAGTTCTCTGTGATAATTCAGGGTTTTTTCACCCTTAGTCATTATATATAGATACTTAATGAAACTGTCATTACATTATTTAATATCATTCGAAAATTTCAAGAAACATTTTATAACAACAGTATGATCTATACTAGTCTCACAACTTTTTGGTAGGAAGAAGAAGCAAGATCAATTTGGCAGCTCTAGAAAGGTAAAGATCTCTGTTGAAAGGTTTCTGTAGCGTAATCATCAGCATAAAAAACAAGCAACAAAAAAATCTCATGGATTCAAATCCTCAGTATTGGTAAAGCTGTTAATGTGTATTTTTTCCATTTAATCAGTGACTTCAATGGTAGATCACCATTATTCTTCCTGACGTCTCTGCCTTCAGACATAAGGGAACAATAAAATTGTCCTCAAAGGGCTGGTAATTTTCCTGGCCAGAAAGCTTCATATCACTTTGTCTTTTTCCATTGAGTTTGTCAGCAGGGGAAATTTTTGACAACCTCTGGCTCCTTTAATTAATTTTCAGTGTCCACACTCAAAGTTAAAAATCTTATCATTTCAACATCCAGTCTAGGGAACTATTTAGCCACTGATTACCCTCAGCATTATACCTATAGAAAATTTTCCACTACTGAGCAAAGATACAATTTCATTGGGACTATGTTTTTCCACAGCACTGTGAAATCTGGACTGTAGGACTGATAAAATATAATTCCATGGAAGAGAAAGACCCCTCAACTTCTAATCAACAATATTTCCCGTCTTTCATTCAAAATGTCTCTATTTCTTTACTCTTTTTATACTGAAGAAAGGCACAGCAAGAAATCCCCAGGAATGCATATAAACCATTAAGATACACTGCAATTGTACTTGTTCATATAGCATGTTAATGGTTAATGGAGCATTTTAATACTTTTTTTTTTTTTTTAAATATCCTGCTGTCACTAGCTGTTTTCTTTGTAATTTAGGGAGCCTTAGCAGTAATAAATGCAGTCATTCCCTATTAATATCCTCTGGTTTACCTTAATAGTCACTGTTATTCCTGAAAAAAAGGAGAACTACAGGAACAAAATTCTTACGGTCATTTTTACTTCAAGTCATTTCAATGTAGGTCAGGTACTAAAAGACCATTTCTAGGACTACAGTGTTTATGAGTTAGGGTAAGAAACACAACCTGGTGTTGTCACTATGATGTCTACAAGTAAGCATAATGTTTGTATCATTCCATAAAACTGGAAATATCCAAGTATAAAGCACAAGTTTGCTTTGTAACTAATTTAAACATATATCATAGCATTGATTTTAATAATCTCTGTTCCACACACAAGTTCCACAATCAAAAATTCAGTGGAGTTTTGATCTCTGCTCCCAATATACATGTAAGTAATTTTGATAAAATAGGTTATTTGCTATTGACAGCTGTTTAAGCTTAAAATTAAAATAATACGGGTATTATTTTCACTGTTTCACTGTTTTGATTTGCAGCATTGTGTGTCATAAGCTGCTCCACTGAATACTTTATAGATGGAACAGATAAGTCTTTTTTTTTTTCTGTTTTCAGTAAATCTAACAGGATTAATGTATTTGAACATAGTTAAAGGAAAAAAAAAGAAAGGCTAATTTCCAACCTTTTTATGAATCTGCAGGTCTTCTGAAATACTGAAATAAATCTAATTATTGGAGAATACTGCAGGTACATAGTTTTATATTTTATATTCCTTTATGAAGAAAATTCATTCAAAAATAACTTAATATAAAAAGAATGAGAAAATATGTTGGTTTGTTCTTCTATTTTTCTAAATCATATTTCAGAGAAAAATCCTAAAGCTGCATATCCAGTTTTACTACAGAAAGTAGAAGTAACAAGTTCGTAAATAAAGCAAATTTTAGCTATGACCATTTTCTCATCTTGAAGATGTAATTTAGCATAATTTTATTTGTTTGACCATGTATGTAATTAATGTACTTCTGCCAAGAGTTTTTGATTGAAAACAACATTTATGGATCACTCGAATTTTCAATCTGTTTATTGTAGAACAATAATGGAGAAATTTGGTGCTTGATTGGCACAGGACCAAATGTTGTAACCAAATATTTATTAGTACACTTGACTCTGCAGGACTTCAGTACCTTCATCATCTTCATTGCTCAACTTTTTTAGTCTGTCCAGGCCGTGAATGCCCACTGAGCTGGCACAGCAGTTTAATTTAGCTAAATGAGCGTGTGTCAGATAATTTCCTCTGAGGGAGGTAAGACTTTGACGGCAAGCTCAAAATAATGAATCCCAGCATCCTCATGGGTGTTATTATCTTTGTATTTCCTTTCCTAAAGCTGAGGTGACCCAAACTTTTTTGCCTTACTTGCAAGAGTTTTGAACTAAATAGTAACTAGACAGAGCATGTGATATTTTAAGTTACTGCATATCTAGAGTTTCTGTTGTAGTGTCATGGCTGAAAGGTGAGCAGGCAAGGTGAGAATTTCCCACCTCCCCTTCAAGTCCAAAGCTGGATCATTAGAAAAAAGGTGGACAAAGTAATTATTCCCTTCTTTTTTTCAAGTTCAGGCATAAAGAACATTGTGACTGTGCAACAGGAACAAACAATTTTCAAGCTTTTACAGTTCTTACTGCTAAAATCACGTAAGCATGCTAGTGGCGCAGAACCTCTGACTTCTTACTCCTACTGCTAATTCCTTTGGTTTCTCAGAGAAATGGTGAATAATAGATTTAGGGACAATAGCCATTTTTTTTATTTATTTTTTTTTTTCTGGAACCAGACTGTTTCATATTGTTTTGTGACATATCTATATAGTTATGTAGCATGCCTAGTATGCTGGAATACCTTTTTCAGCTGCTTAGGCATCACATTTATATTGTCTCAGCATTAACAGATACATAGCAGTAGCCAAACACACAGTTTTCAGAGCCTAATCTGGCAAGCATCTATAAGTGTTCTGTGTTAACTTCATAAACATCATCTTAATGATGAGATTAGTCTCGTGTAACATTCAGTTATTGATTGCATCTCAATCAGTAGTCTAGTTGTCTTCTGTTGCCAGCAGGAAGATGTCATTTCCAGAGGCTTACATCTCTTTCTCTGTGTGTTATGAATGTCAGTATTGCTTCCAGCAGCTGTCTCCACTGATATTAAAGGAGCCTATCCTGCATCTTTTTCTATTATACAAATAACAGAACCCTTAGATAATTCTGTATTTCAAGAGCTTGTTTACTTCCTGCTTTAATGAAAACTGTAATATAGGTAAAGCTATCTAAACCAAAGTGTTTTCCACTGTTAGATTCTACAAATTCTTCTGCAGTGCACAGAGGAAAAAATACTCATCAGCCCTTTCCGGTTTGTTGCCAGTGATCTTACATGCCTGTTTTATTCACTCTTTATTGATGTTTTTATTCAAGTTTGGACTGTACAAGTTAATCTAGTAAAGCAACAATTTTAACTGGATTATTGCAGGTCCTTCCAACAGTACTATGTCCCACATCTCAGATTTCTTCACTGCTCCTGTCTCGGAGTCTTCCTCTCCGAGCCTGTTCTGTTAGACCTAACCAGATCAAGTTTATCTCACATATTTACAAGGACTTTCCCAACTTGTTATTGCCTTTCACTTATCTTTCCTTCAAGATAAAACCTAAAATCATTCTGTCCCAACGCCCTTAGCTCCTTGTCTTTTCCTCAGGCTTCCACAAAGGAAGATCCCTACAGGGCTTGTTTTCCAAGCAGCTCTGTGTCACTGGGAATCAGAAATGCTAATCCAGACTCATTTGCCTTGAGTCAAACCTGTGACAAACTCTCTAACCTGGAACAGTCTTTCACCACAGAAGACTATTAATTTCTAGATATCTGAAAAGGAAGATTGTTTGGTAGAAATGCTATCCTTTTGATGTTTCTGGCAATTTTGATATTACCTAAGAAGAAGGAAAGCTACTGTTGTCTTTCAGTGAAAATGAGGTACGTTTGTTTCAGCAAAACCTGCAGAAGTAAAAAACATTAAGAGAAAACATGGACTTGAGAAGTTGGAATGACTGTAATATTTAGAACTGCAATAAGTCAAGAAACTTGAATTTGTAGGTCAGATTTGACGTGAAACTATTGATTTGAAAATGTTGAATGATCCTCTATTTCCAGTCATTCTTCTCTTACTATTGCATTATTTTTTCCATCCCTCTGTTCAGATTCCTGATCTTCCTGTTCTTTGATTTTTCTGCTTTTACTGTACTCCCACTTCAGCATTATCTGATTGCTTCTCTAGAGAGAATCATTAGCTCAGTTAAAAACTGCCAAATTGTACAGTAAGTTATTGGTTATATTCTGTAGTCTGAGTTGACACCAGAAAAAATGCAACAGTAAGTTTCTAAATTTGTGTTAATGAACACAGAGACATAGCCTGCAATGATGCCATGCTATGTGTCTGTGCATAAAAATCCGGCCCTGTGAATCCACAAATGATATTTTTTCAACATATAATTTACTCTGTTTTATAATAACGAGTAGAGTTATTAAATGAAATCACATCTAACATAACACTCCCACATGCCAAATACTACCTCTCAGTCTGGCACAGAGTAGATTTTTTAATATTACTTCATTAATCAATGCAGTAACAGCGTCCCTATCATTCTGAAGGAATTTAAGTCAAATTTTGTGAGATAAAGCATCAAATGCTGTATGAAAATCTATATAGATACTACAAATGCTATATTCTCCACATCTACCATATTTTTGTTATAGATACATAGACTCAGACCCAATTTTTTCTTTTTAGTAACTGATGGCAACTTGGGTTATTTCACTTGCTGCAGCTAACTTTTTATCATAGTTAATGTCCAAATACGACAGTTAGGTGGAAGACTTAAGAAATTAATGTGTTGAGTTTTCATTACACTGTTTACAATTATTTTTTTCAGGTATAGCTTGTAGGTATGCAGTTAATCCTAGAGTGACTTTTTTTTCTTCAAAAAAATTGCAAGTGAAATACCAGACAACAGAGATATAAAAAATAATCTTTCTGAGTCGTATAGCCAATCCAAAAGTGTAGAAATGTGGAAAGCAGACAGACAAGAAAAGGGTAGAGATTAATGAGATACCGTATTGTAACTTTAAAAAGGTCCTTTGTGCCATAAAATTTTGATTTCATATTTCAATCTTATGGATGCCTATTCTGCGATAGTGTAATTCAAATGAAGTACTCATTCAAATTAATGTAAATAACACTGAAAGCACATTTATTGTAAAAATTATGTTCTTGTATGAACCTATGGTTCTGTTTAGTACTTTTTCATTATCAGTCTTTTTTGTTAGATCGAATATGCCCGTTGATTTTAATACGTCTGAATTTTATCAGATCACGATGTCTCTATGCTCATTATAGCTTTTCATGGGTAGTAAACACCTGTGTGGCAGGATATGGTCTTTAACAGATGCCTAAGAACCAGCTGAATGCTCTGGAGTCCATGCTTTTGCTATACATATGCCATTAAAAAAAATTCATAATTAAAGACAAAAATGACATAGCAAAATATTAATTGAGGTACTGGAAATTTTTTCTAACACAGAATGCATTAAAACTAAATTTTATCCTACTACCTCTGCAAAGATGGCTATTTATCTGAAGGTGGTCCATAATCACAGAATCACAGAACCACAGAATCACCTAGGTTGGAAGGGACCCTTTAAGATCATCTAGTCCAACCAATGAAAAAAAAAAAAAACAAAAAACAAAACAAAACAAAAAAAAACCAAAAAAACATACACACACACACACAACACACCACACACAACCCACACACACACCACCACACCACCCAACACTAATCCATATCCCCGAGCACCATGTCAACTCCTCTCTTGAATACCTCCAGGGATGGTGCCCCAACCACCTCCCTGGGCAGCCCATTCCAATGCCTGATAACCCTTTCAGTAAAGAAATATTTCCTAATATCTAACCTGAACTTCCCCTGGCGTAACTTGAGGCCATTACCCCTTGTCCTATCATCTGTAACCTGGGAGAAGAGACCGACCCCCGCCTCTCTACAGCCTCCTTTCAGGTAGTTGTAGAGAGCGATAAGGTCTCCCCTCAGTCTCCTCTTCCCCAGATTTAACAATCCCAGCTCCCTCAGCCTCTCCTCGTAAGACTTGTGCTCCAAATGAATGACCACATCAATGTTTTCAAATGTAGTTTCTCATTCCATATCACAAGCAACTTTATGCTCTCTGTACCATAAGTCTCTTCTGTATGGATTATACAGTTAAAAGGAAAAGCACTAAACAGGAAGAAATAGCTGGTCTACATCATTTTAATGCTTATTTTCATATAAACAACTTAGAAACCAAACAGAAAGAATAAAGTAAGGCAAGATACAGGAAGATGTGACTGCCTGTAAGCCCACACCAAGTTTAAAACACCTCTTTATACCACAAAATCTAGTTTAATGTTCTGTTCTGTGTGGAAATTTCTTAGATTCTGTTGGATGGGTATGATCACCTTCTCAAACATTCAAAAAATCCCAAAACCAACAAAACACACACACACGTCCCCCTCCCCCGATTTCTTTCAGCCAAGGAACCTTAGGTTGATTTGCTGGTTCTTCTGCCCCAAACAGAGGGGTGACAACAGGGGAAACAGCATGAGGTAAATTAAAGGAATTATTCAAGCTTTCCAGGAAGATCTACCACAAATAGTAGTATCTTTTTTGAACAAATTAAATAGGTAAAAAACAGTCTCCAGCACTTTCCCTTTATTCTTAGATACATAAGCAGAAATGGCCTCATTTTCAAAATGTGAAAAAATGGTCTGACAATTTCCAGTAGGTGTAGGGGCTTCAAGCACTTGTCATTACCATATTTCAATGACAGAGAGCTTTTTCAGCTGTTGTTAGCCATTTGTATCAATCTGATGACCACAGGTCACTATGTGACTTTGCTTTGTCTTCATAGGCTCAAGTGATAGCAGGAATACAGTCTCAAAAGGTGTCTTAGAAATCCTTTTTTTTTTTTTAACAGAAGTTAAAATATATTTCATATTTTGAGTGTACACTTCTGTTGATATTTCAAATATACCTGACCCAAAATCTTTCACATAGTGATGAGTTTTAAGAAATATTTTAAATTTACATAACAAGAATAGGATTTGAAGTAAAAGCTGTTTTCATCCAGCTGAATCTCAGAATCTGTTATCAGCTCTGTATTTAAATGTACTTAATTCACAGCAAGAGCTTGTTTGCTGGCATATATTGTAAAGTAATGATTTTTGTTGTTATACTTCTTACTCTTGAGGTAATAAAGCACTTAGGAAGATATTCGATGTACTGATAGGGAAGGTACTCCATAATGCAGTTGATTTTAATGAAAATTACATTCCTTTCTGGTTGACAGTGTCCTCAGAAAGAAGGCCTTGTTTCAAACCATTGATTTGATCGATGTGAATTACCCAGTTGAGTTGCCTGTCTCTCTTTGATGACTACAGAAGGGGACTACCTAACAATGTTTCTCTAACTGAGGTGTCTCATACAGGTGGCTTAATTAGAGGAGTAAATCAATGGGAAAATGTTCTCCAAAGCACCTCTGAGGATGATTAATGTTTGTTTTGAGTAGCACTTCCAGGTTGACACAAAGGTTTGATCTTCATTTTGTTAAATGAACAACCATGGGATTACTATACTGCAAGCCTTACTAGTGAAAAACGCAAAGATGTTAAGAAACATAAATTGGAGGTTAATCCACAGAAAGAGAGTCAATGGAATTCACATAAAGCATCCGAAGTTGTGGTCCTATTGCTTTCATTCAGCTGTCATTATCTCTGGAGACTCCTATAAGCTCTAAGTACCCCCACTTTTTCAAAATAAATGGACATGCTACCATTTTGCTCCTAGGCATGGATAAAAACACGTCAGGCTTGTCGTGATGAAGCAATGCAGTTCTTATCTTTGGCTATCTCATTTGAGGACTTCAGCACAGCAGCTGAACAAAGCTCTGTTATGAAACGCAACTCACAAGGCAACAGCAATCATTACACAATTCCTTTTGCAATTAATTACTGTAAAAACCTAAAGCGGTGGATGGTCCCACATGTAAACTACATACTCTCTACACAAAGCAGATGGAACATGGAAGAAGGAAGTAAAGTGAATTTTTTATACAGTAAATACGTGAATTAAATGCTTTTATCATAGTATTGACTGTAAAACAGCTGAAAGAGGCAGGATAATGTCCCTCTGATCATGTTCACAGCCCTCCTCTGGATGCACTCAAACAGGTCCATGTGTTTCTGGTACTGAGGACCCCAGAGCAGAGTAGAGGGGGAGCAGAGTAGAATCACATCCCTCGACCTGCTGGCCATGCTTCTTTTACGCAGGCCGGGTGGCTTTCTGGGCTGCAAGTGCACACCACTGGCTCATATCTAATTTTTCACCCACTGATATCCTGAAGTCCTTCTCTGCAAGGCTGCTCTCAATCCATTCATCACTCAGTGATGAATTACTAGGATGGGGATATTGTGGATAAGGTCTGGTCCAAAATCCATCAGAATAAACACAAACCTTTCCTATTTATTTAAAATTAGCTCTGGACTGTCTATTCCTCAATCATTTGACTGGTAAATTCACTGTCATAATAAGGGTTTGATAATTTTTATATAATTGCTGTTTAGAGGTGATCAAATCAAACCTGTGTACAGAAACTCCCTATAAAGTCTCTGCAGCTGAAAACCATACTGAAATACTTGAAACCTGAATTAGAAAAATGGATTATTTTGGTCTGATATCTTGATTAAAAATACTTAGTAAACAAAACATTTTGATTTGACAGATTAACATAAAATGACAGCAAATCCCAATTCAGAGAACCTAAAGAATAATCAAAGGCTACAAGAAATCCTAAATTAAAAAGGAGTTGGAGGGTTGTTTTTCCTCTTTCCTCCACGTTCTCAATGAGCATGGATGTCAGTTACAAAGGTAACGCTGTGATGTTTAAGGTTGAAAGAGTTTTTCTAATACATACTGCTCAAAGCATTATTCTCTAGAAAACAAATTCCTATGTACCCACTGTGTATAACTCAATCAAGCACTTCCTGACAAGGTGCAAAGAGACATTGTTTTGATGTTTCCTCCCCTGAAATATATTTTTAAAAGATTTTTTTCTCTATTTCTTGTGTCTGGCTTTCTTAGGTTTGATGCTTTATCCTTTGTGAAATATTCCTGCCCTTCTGATTTCTTTTAAATCCTATAGTTATTCCATACTTTTGAGACATTTTCTTTGAATCCTTCTTTTATTGTCAATCACACCGTGTGGCTTTGAGGTGGAAAATGCTCATAAGTCACTTAAAACGTGGTACAATTAGTATCTTCACTGACGTTTTTATTTCTATATGGGACATTTTTCGTTCCGTTCGATGTGTTCAGCCTTTCTTTCCAAATTCTTACCTTTCTTAACAATGTTACCAATTCCCCTAACGATGCTGGGTTTTTCATTGCTGTGAAGTCTTTGCGACTGAAAAGTAATTAAGGGGAAATAACACTCAAGGGTTAATAGTAGGGCCATTGCTTGGCTTAGACTGTGTATCTACAGCCTAAAGCCACTGCCAAGGTGTTTAGGCAAAGAAAGGATGTGTTGAAACCTTAAAGCGGTCACAACGGCCTGGCAGGGAGATGAGGGAACGATTGGTATTCAAAGAAGGAACCCAGTTGTCCCGACAGAGCGATCGTCTGGTTTCCCAACCCCGTGGCCTGGAGCAACACATTAACATTAAAAGCGAGAGGTACACAGCGAGGAAGACATACGGCCTTCATCCCCGAGACCCCGGCCCACGACCAGCAGGAGACACTGCGCATGCGCAGCTGGGAGGCGTTAAAGGCGGAGACTACGGGAATGATTTCTCGTAACTCATTGTAATAAAGACCGCCTTTTCGGGGAAAGGTCATGGATATGTATAGGCGTACCTTGAATATGTAAAGTCTGATTGTATAAATCCTAAGCTAACCGCCGCGGTGGGTGCACACGATTTTGGTGGGGCGACCCCCCCGTGCTGCCCGGCGCCGGATAAACATACCTGCTTTGCAACCTCACAGGTTGTGGAGTCTGCTTTCTGCACGTCAGTGATTTGTGAAATACATTTGTCTGCCAAAGTAACAGCAGACATCTGAATGTATCAAGGTATATATTGAATTAAAGAATAAGGCTAGGTATGGCTTGAAGGTTTGCTTACCTAAGTATGAGTTAGCAAATATAGCTTGGCTGACCACAAACAGGGGCTTACCCCCTTGCAGAGCTATGATAAAGGCATGTATGTATGTGGGCAGCAGTTGTGAGGCCAGCACAATGTTATCTTATCTCTGACAAATGGGGGGCTCCAAGAGGGAGGTAGCATATGGTAATGAATTACTGGAAAATAGTGAGTATGTTAAGTCGTCCTTGCATGAATATGTATGTGTGGTGTGCATATATGTTGTTAAACTGACTCTGTCTGGCACGCACATTTGGAGGAGTGATCCCCTGTGTGTCCAGCGCTGCAATAAAGGATACCTGCTTAATAGTCATCCCGACTATTGAGTCCTGATTTCATCTTTCACAGCATCAATATAATAGCACACATGGAACTTTCAGCTTTATGACACCGCTTCAACCACCCTAGGTCAGCACTGAACAATTTTTAGCCATTTTTTCATGGCCTGAATTGATGGTCTCAGTTCATTTCTTAGACCACATGCAAGACAGCATAGTGGTACACTTAGTGGTAGGTTCAGCTGGGAAGAATTTTTTCACCAATGGTAGAAATAAGAATATGTTTTTCACCAGTATTGTACAAAACCACAGTGGCTTCACACCTAGATTACCATGTCTGGGTTTAGACTTTGGACCTTAATACAAGTCTCTACTTCTTGCACAAAAGTTTGGTGTGGTAAAAAGCTCCCTCTTGCAACTGAGTGAAAAGGTTATGTGTACAAACTCTAATAAAAGAAGCCACTAAAGGTTATAAAAAAATCGTAAGTATGAGTTTAAATACATACATTATCCTATACTTACAAATAGTTAATATAGTTTTTGTTTTGTGGAACAGGAGGATACTTCCCAGGAGAATTCATGGTTCATTTGAGTCCCAGTGTAAAGTACGCTAGCATGCTAGCGAAACCAAAGCCATAACAATTTAAATCTGAAAGCACATACAGTATCATTTTAATAAGATAAAACATAAGACAATGATTACCTTGTGCGCTGAAGACATATATTATGCCTGCAGGGTCAAAATGAAAATTCTATTGTCCTAACATGCTACCATGAGAATTTCTCATACTTATTACTCTCTTTTTCTTCCAAAAAGTGAAGAGACTTACTTATCTGCCTGTACACTATTTTGCCGTATGACAGCTTTTTCATACTGAATCTATAATAGACAGAAATAATCTCAGCTATCCTTACGTGTTCAAAAGTGAAACATCTGAATCTCAGCTAGGATCCCTTGAATCCCCTTTGTGCTCTGAAGCACAATTCATGCTGCATGACCCAGACACGTCAGGATGAGATGAATCACCCTATGAAGATGCCCATTTTTCTCTACTGAGTAAAATGTCTTCATTGTCTAACTTTTAGATGTAGAAATCAGAAAAGATGAATCCACTCTAACTCACGTTGTTTGTTGCCATGTTGATAGCTCATTAGTAGACTTTGCATTATGTTGCTTATTCTGAAGCCAGATAAATCAAAACAAATGGTGATATAACTGTACTGAATTTTGTAAGATATCTGATATTTGCCATTTTCTAGATATCTGCAAGTTGCATCATTTTCTGTCCTCAGGCTACTTTGTCTTCAGAGGAAAAAAACCCCAAACATTATTTGATGGCAGTATTTAGGTATGGCAACCATTTAGCAGACCATGAGAACAATACTGCTAAGGAAGGAATACAACGTAGAGCAACTATTAGGCATTCCTCCTTTTCCTTTCCCCCAATCTCCATTCAGGTTTTTCATTGAAAGTGCCCCTTCATTATGTATAAAATACTTCCTTATTCAAAGGAAAAATAATGCATTTTTAAGTCACTAAAAACAACATACTATTGTTTTTTTCCCCACTGTTCCTTCTGTCCTATATTTATTATCACTAAAATGGTCTATGGAATGATTGTCTAAAGAATAAACATTAGGGGTGAAGAGAAAAGTTGTCTCTACGACTATGTTTCAGTTCAAGATACAATGAGATAAAGTTGCATCACTGCCACCTTTATCTTACAATATTTAAAATGAGCTTTGAGAGAGCAGGATTTACATTGTGAGAGACAGAAGGCATGCTGCTTTTGAAATAAGTAGCTGTATTTGTCCTTTATATGATATGATTTTATACTTTTGTAGCGTATGAAGGCACGGACCCCGGTCGGCGGTCCAACCAGAATCGTTTATTACAACAAACATGCAGCTTATATAGTTACAAATATCTCCTTTCCCAGACAACACGACCCTGCAACCCCCAACTGCCAGGCAACACACGCCCCTGCCATCCCCAACTCCTCAATCCGTAGGGTCGTTAGGCACTGTTTGTGGGTCTTCCCCTGCCAGTGTTTCTGCTGGTTCTGTTCCTTTCTCTGGCCTTGTTTCTTCCACAATCCTGTTCACCCACATCTCCCCCTTTTCTGTTTAATATACAGAATAATGCTTGTGTTAATATATCAGATAATGATTACGCGTATATTACATCCTAATGATTACACTGACCCTATACTACTAAAGCTGCTATAAACTATAAAACTACTATTAACTATACTGTTAAACTTAATAGTTTCTATAACTCTCATAGAATGTGATTAGCTTACTTCCACGCAAATTCTATGCTATGGATGGCTTCTACATCCACTTCTTTTTCCAACATCATGCTTTGCAAGGCAAGTACAGTGTGCATTTGAGCATACATGACTTGAATTATGCTTTTATAACACAGAAAAACAAACATGGCAAACATAACAATTATCAACAGAACTACCAGGCCGGTTAACATAAAAACCAACAATACTTTTGTGAACAGAAAAGATTCATTGCTCCATCGTTTCTGGTGGTTGTTCGTGATGCTCGGCTTCTAGATAGGGTCGAACATATCGTGCTGGGATCCACTTGGGACCATTTCCTGTGGAAACACAAGCATATCCTCGCCCCCAGGTTATCAATGGCATGGGGCCTTCCCCTTGCCCAGTGGCCATATCACGAATATGGACCATTGGCCGTGTTTTGAACATTGGGGAAGCTCCGAAGTGTTGACTTACTCGTGTCATGTCACTGTTGTCTCTGTTTAGAAAATTTAAAACAAAAGTGGCTTTCCATAGTCGTTCCTGTGGTGGATCTCCCAGACTCCCCCTTTTTTGTTTAATTAGAATCATAGAATCATAGAATCATAGAATCATTAGCAATTGCTTTAGCGTTTGATGGGCACGCTCAACATTCGCCTGCCCCGTAGGGGAGTGTGGAATCCCAGTGATGTGGCGAATGCCCCATTCCTGTAAAAAAAGTTGTGTGGTTTTAGATACATACGCAGGGCCATTGTCTGTCTTGATGGTTTCTGGTATACCCATAGCAGCGACGGCTGCTAGCCAGTGTCGTCGGACATCTCGAGTCTTTTCTCCTGTATGTGCAGTGGCAAAGATATAATTAGAAAAAGTACTAACAGTGACATGTACATACTTTAGGCGGCCAAATTCTTCAAAATGTGTAACATCTCTTTGCCAAATTTGCAGTGGTGAGGTGCCACATGGGTTAACTCCTAATTGTGGCAACGGAGCTATAGATTGGCATTCAGGGCATGTCAAGATGATATCATGTGCTTGGTCAGTGGTTAGCTGAAATTGCTTTTGCGGTGCCTTCCTGTTTTGGTGGAAAAAGTTATGTGAGAGCTGTGCTTGTTGAAATAACTGCGGTGTGGCGAGGGCGACCATGGTTTTATCAGCAGCACGGTTGCCCTCGGCTAGCGGTCATGGCAGAGAGGTGTGTGACCGTATATGTGTGATATAATAGGGTAATTTACAATAGGAAACATAATGCCATAATTAAGTTGTGCGAATAACACTGGGTTGCTGACTTCCTTTAGGAAAGCGCCTTCTATACGCTGAACAATTCCTGTAACATACAAAGAATCAGTTATGATATTGAGATTTACATCAGAAAAAAGCTGAAAAGCACGCGCAACAGCTGCAAGCTCAACAAATTGGGGTGATCCATCGACACATTTTATATTTTGGTTCCAGAGACTGTCGGTGGATCGCCAAAGGACTACCGCCCTGTGTTTTCCCAGAACAGTCTGTGAATGCTGTGACTGCATTAGAAAGTGGGGTATGAGAAAGTAAGGTTCGATTCGTCAGGGGTAATTCTTCTAAGGAATTTAACAAACAATGTTTAGGTAAATGGATCAAAATTTGACCACCGTAGTCTGCAAGTGCAGTCTGCACACTCAGAGATTCCGCTAACATCCAGTCCAAGTCTGTTTTGTTGGTGGGAATATAAATGAATTCTGGATCACTAGCTTTTAGAGTCTGAAGTCGGTGACGACCTTTCTGAATCAGGCTGGCAAACATTTCTAATCGTGAAGTTACAGTCTTTGTAAATGCATGAGGCAAAAAGAGCCACTCTAATATCACAAGTGGGTCTTTTTTTGTTGAATCCCATTGGCTTAGAAAGGCATATGGCTGAAAGGTATTTTGAATGATGACTAAGTACACTGGAAGCATTAAACAAAGACGGTGACTTTGACGCACCTGTAAAGCCTCCATTACTTGCTGTAGACATTGCAGTCCAGTAGGTGTCAGCTGCCTTTTAGAGTTTAGGTCAGGGTCACCCTTTAATAATTGAAACAGGGGGTGTAGATCTTGTGTAGTGATACCTAGAAAAGGTCTGAGCCAGTTGATGGTTCCTAACAATTTTTGCAGATCATTCAGAGTCTTTATTTGTAACGCCAGCTTCAGTGCTTGTGGCTGGATGGTGTGAGTTGTAATTTTCCATCCTAGGTTATTTCCAGGGTGGTTCACATTGGACCTTTTCCTTGGCTATCTGCAAGCCTGCTCCTTGAACAGCAAGGCGGACTTGGCAGATGACCGTCTGCAGGTCTTTGTCTTTTTCGGCAGCTAAAAGTATGTCATCCATGTAATGATAAATTATAACATGAGGGTTTGCATTTCGGACAGGTTGCAAAGCATTTGCTACAGTTAGCTGGCAGACAGTCGGGCTATTTAGCATACCTTGTGGCAACCCAGTCCAATGATACCGTCGTGTGGGCTGTTGCTGATTGATAGATGGTACAGAGAATGCAAACCGGGGTGCATCCCTTGGGTGTAGAGGAATAGCAAAAAACCAGTCCTTTAGATCAATTATAGCTATTGGCCAATTTTGAGGCAGCATAGAAGGTGAAGGAAGACCAGGCCGCAGAGCACCCATAGGCTCAATGACTGCATTTATAGCTCGAAGGTCATGTAACAATCACCACTGCCGCTTTTCTCTGGTATTACAAACACAGGAGTGTTCCAGGGGCTGGTGGTGGGTACAATGTGGCCAGCAGCCAGTTGTTCTTGTACTAAGTCATGCAAATACAGCAGTTTTTCCTTTTTCATGGGCCACTGATCTACCCAAACAGGGTTTTCTGATTTCCATGTCAATGAAAGGCCCTGCTGCTTGTCAATAGTCCCTATTAAAAATTTGTTTTCAGGAGGATTCCCCACTGGCTTAGCATGTCTGGGCCCCATAAAGTACAGGGCACAGGGACAATCTTTTTTAAGATGCCCAAGCTTTCCGCAATTAAGCAGTCTGCCTTTTGAGCAGCCCCCACAGTGAGGTGTGTTGAGAATGCATCAGCTAAGAGACTCCTTTTATGAGTTTCTGTGTCGGTATCTTGGCAAGCTTTTATCATATCAGTGATAGAAGGATTACCATTCTTAATTGTTCGCAATACTTTACGACAATCAGCATCAGCATTTTCGAACGCTAATTGTTTCATAAGAATATCACGAGCTGCTCGGTTATCTACTTGTCTCTCTACTGCATTTTGGAGCCGATCAGAGAATTTTCTATAGGGTTCTCCAGGCGCTTGTGTGATAGCAGAAAAGGAAGCTTCTGGAGCGGCAGTGTCAGGTACCCGTCTTACCGCGCGCAGTACAATGTCTTTTACTTGCTCTGTAAAAGCAAGTCGGTAAAAGCACTGTAAAAGCACCGTCTGTCCATTTGGGCTTGCACACCGGGAGTAGCCCGAGGCCCCTCACCGACGAGCTCATTCACACCAGTATGATTTAAGTTGCCAGTTAAGTTATCCAATGCTTTAGCAGTCGCGAGATCGCGGTACTCGGTCATGAATACAGCATATTGCGTAGCCGACAAAATCATACGCAACAACAATTTCCAACCATGAGGAGTCATAACATATCCATCCCCAACAGCTGTTAGGAAGTTCATGGTGTATGCTGACTGGAGACCATCATCTTTTACCGATTTCCTCAGCTCTTTAACATGATCCTAACTCAAAGCCTCCCACGCTCCGGGTCGGTTTCCGCGATAAATAACAGGGAACGCCTGCAAAATCTCTGCGTCGCCTTTAACTAAGTCTTCTTTTCGACATTTGTCCCACACATTACGACAATGGCTCGAGGGGGTTAGGTCATTCCCCGCTACCTCTTTCAATTTAGGATCACAAAGAAGTAGATTAGGTTCTGGTCTGGGTCAGTCGGCCCAGGATCGAAGGAGTCTCCCGAGAGACTCTCTTCTGCACCATAGGTATTGGCCGCGGGTGGCAGCGGCGGGGCGGCCGGACGCCTTGGGCTCTCCTCAGAGTTTTTTTGTGTCCCTTTGCGGAGCTCTACTAGGGCTTCAGATATCTGCCGCCAAACTGGTAAATGCTTGGTTGCAACCTTATCTGTCCCTGCAGCAGCGTCCCAAAGCTTTGTGCCAATTTGGTCCCACATGTCTTTGTCAAAGATGCCGGTCTTAGTAAAGTCCGGGACATGTTCTCGTACCCAGTCTAAGAGGGTTACCAAAGACAGGGTAGCTACGGATCGATTCTGAACTTTTAAAATATAGTGCAGTACTTCGAGATTCATTTCCTGCTCTTTGGGCAGTGTGTTTCCCATGGTTCCCGATCGCTCACCTCTGTCCTGTGGAAGGTGATGAGCCGGCAGTGAAGTCAGGGAAGTCAGTCCTGGAGGCAACCCCTGGTTCAATCGGGCTACGCTACCGGTACGGACATCTTTAGTCTCTTGATTCGTGCCATTTGTAGCGTATGAAGGCACGGACCCCGGTCGGCGGTGCAGCCAGAATCCTTTATTACAACAAACATGCAGCTTATATAGTACCAAATATCTCCTTTCCCAGACAACACGACCCTGCAACCCCCAACCGCCAGAGGGGCGGAATTCCCCTCAATCCGTAGGGTCGTTAGGCGCTGTTTGTGGGTCGTCCCCTGCCAGTGTTCCTGCTGCTTCTGTTCCTCCCTCTGGCCTTGCTTCTTCCACAATCCTGTTCACCCCCACACTTTTACCTTTTATTTCTTACAGGAAAAGCAAGTGACTACCTGAATTAGTTCACGCAGGACAGAACCAGAAAAGTTCCTACTGAACTCCATGTCTCTGCTTGCAGAGACGGTGTACCCTGCTCTCAAAATGCTTCAGCATGTCTTTTGCATGGAAAAATCTTAACTCAAAATTTTAGTTTTGGACCCTGAGCTCTGATACTCCAAAAATATTGAAGCTGCAAGGTCCATGTTCTGAGTAGGAATTCCTACAAATCCTGCTCTGATAGACCATCCTGGAAGCTAAATGTATGTAAATAATCCCTTCCTTCAAACTCTCCCCTGCCTGACTCAGGAAACATTAAAGGTGCCCAGTCCCTCAACTTTGCTTCCAGAGCTCTTCAGATTTTATTTAAATTTCTCTCTCTACTTATTTAACATCTACGTTCCTTGTCCATTCTACGGCTATGGGTAAAAACATCCCCAAATCTCAGAAAAGGCGTTGAGATTTTAAAGTAAGCAAAAGGTTGCTCACTAGCGTAAGACTGGTGCAGAGAAGACAGATAAACATGAATTACATCTTCCTGAATTTCCTAACAAGCCTGAAGGAAAAAGCAGTATGCTTTCCCATATCAGCTCATTACCAGTGTTTGTTAAATTTTGCACACAAAAATATCTACAGAACACTTACTGCTTAGTAACATACATCTTGCAACACAATCATAAAATATTTTAATGCAGACCACTATACAGCTGAACCCTTAACATTATCCTTCTCATAAAAAAGCCTTACAGAAATGTTGGGTTTTAAGCATGTCTTCCAGTTGAGGAAGTATAATTGACCTATTAAGCAAGCATTAAAGCCATACTTTTACTACCAACTTCATTGGGATGCTAAGTCTATACTGCAATTTTTTACTTTATTGTTTATGTCTTAGTATTTATTGTCCTTCTTAGGTAGTAAACGTACAGTGTAAGGTTATACAGATGTTATTCTACAAAGTGTTGAAATGCTACCATTTCTAAAATGCATCTTTCGTGAAACTGCAAATGATGCATTTTCATTAGTTTTAAAAAATGTTTAAGTAGAAACCTCTACTGAGATTTATATGATTCCCTGACAATTTCACATATTCCCTCTCTATCCTTCCTCTAATTTATACTTTCCTGCAATTTCCTGTGTGTATTGGGTGACAGGTTATTTGTAAACATCATCATATTTATATTACCATCCTCTTTCAGGACTGATAATTTTCACCCAGAAATACTCTGTCATACAGCTCCCAATATATATATGTTTACATGTCAGCTAATTCTAAAACTTGAGGAAGCTCTCAATTACTCTATTATGAAGACACATATTTTATCCTTTTAGAAGATGTTGAAAATAATAATAATACCATGAACAAAACAAAAAAATCTTGTATGAATCCACTACGTGTATCCACTATGAATGTCACTATTTATATATTGTAGTATCCAGTGTCTTAAGAACCAATTATGATAAATAAGGTAAATACATGTATTAAAAACTCCCAAACAACCTAAAGATCTTAAAATCTGAACAGCTGCATCTAGTGGTTCCTTCAGAAGTAACTGTTATTTTTATTTGCTCAGAAACATCATCTAGGCACCAGATTTAAAATATCTTGATAACTGACTCTTTTATTTTAGACATCTACTGTAACCTAGGTATAACTGGACCTTTTCAGAAGAATTTTAACTCTTTTAAAAATTTCCAAATATAATTTTTTTTTTGGTGAAGCAAAAATTGCTTTAAATAATTTTGAATAATCTAAGTCTTGGTTTTATCCGTGTCCACTGAGCACTTCCATGTTATCTTGGAAAAGATGCGTTCTTTTTAGAGGCAATGGTTAGAAGAGCTTAATAATACAGATGATATCATTTACCACTCTCATCTCTGTCATTCACAAAACAGCAACAACAAGCAAACCAATAAACATAACTATTTTTAAGACCTCACAGATACCCAAAGACTTTGCATATTTCAAAACAATGAATCTTTCTTTCAGGAAATTAGTGATAATTCCCAGAAAATTTGCTTCATAGCTTGAGTCTGCATACTTGACAGTGTAAATCCTTGAGTGCTCTTTTGAAACTACAAGTTATATTATTCAAGTTTTCAAATTTTCTTTTGATTTAAATGGGCTGGTAGTAATCATGGCTCAGTTGCCTTTCATGCAGCTATACACAGTATTTTTTTGCTGGAAGATAAAAATATACCTATGGGAACTTGTACATTCTATGTAAATCATTTTATACAACGAAGTGCAGGCATACAGATAATTCCAGTCTTAGGTGCCTATTCTCAATGTGGAAACTTCAGAAAGGGGACAGTCAGCCTTGACGTAATATTATTTACATCAGAGATTCTTTTTATGGTTTTCTGAAGAAAAGTAATTCATTGTTACCAGTACTGGGTTGCTCATAATATTATTGAAAATAATTGCATAGTAAATAAATAATAAAGGTCTTACATTCCTCATATTCCATTGTTTCTTTTTGCTATTCTATGTCATGTGTTACACAGAAGATGCAAATCAGCACTGGGAAAATGATAACAGCAATTTCACTTCTTATTATATATAGTATGTCTACAGTAATATGTTCTGAATGTGACTATAACAGAGTTTCAGATATAGTTAATTTCATACCAAAAGAATAGCACGTTAAGGATTCTTTTATTCTTGCTCAAGTTAAAATTCTAGTTACATTTACACTGTGAAGTTTGGGAACTGTTTTACAGTGCTATAAAAGGAAAACAATGAATCTGTAATCTATAGTGAGCTACACTTCATGCATCCTTGATAGTGAAATCAATGGAATATGGGTAGGACTATTTTCCAGCAACAAATGAGTGTTCTAGAAACAGAGAGATAAGATTAATAAAGGGAAGCTATAACATTCAGGAAAATTTTGAGTTTGCATTTCCCTGAAAATGTCTACCTGTTTTATATACATGCATAAACATATTTTATTTGCTTTCAGAGGACTAACAGTCTGCCTCAGACATTGTGATAAACAATCTAGATTTGAGCTTCCATGCAACATTGTCTTAAAATATTTAAAAGTGGACTCAGAGACTTAGTCTCAACTCAACCTATTCTACAGTGAAGCTTTTTTAGATGGGAATGCTAGGAAAGGTTTATCATATATTCTACCATAGCTTCCTTTTCTGGGGAAATAACTGGCAGCTTTCTTAACTGCTCAGCTCTTTATACAGTAATTCAGACACTGATTTTCTATTTCACTCTGTACGTTCTTATTTTAACTAAGCCAGTTTAACATGCTTCAGCTGAAAGTGAAAATGCCTATACATTATATTAAAAATATTAGACATTATTTTCTATATGTAACTGTCTTTCTTCTTTCTGTCAAGGGTAGAAAATCTGCAAGTAATCTGTGTTGCACAGTCTGGCCAAGAAGGTACATAAGCAGAATGGATAAAGCATCAATAAACTCATATTAGCAAAGAGGCAAGAAGACTGTGCTGGCCAAAGAGCAAATACTTCAATAAAGAAAGTGTCTGCTGCTGTAGGAGCACAAAATATGTAAAACAATGCATTAAGCTTGTCCATCTCTCTCACCATCACTGCCTAACTGCTGTGCTAAAATTTTTCTGGTGCGGTATTGCCTGACAGTTATTACATTGCATCAGGCTAATACTTTTAACTTCATGCCTACACACAACAACATACAGATATTGCCTTTCAGGGTTATTAGTCTAATTCTCCTCCACAGCAATAGCACCAGCAAAAAAGCCATGTACCTAATCTTCTCCTTTACATGAGCAGCATGTGTTACAGAAGCAACTTGATTCAACTGCAGGCTCTGACTCTTCAAACCTTTACGCTGTTGCAAAGCAAGTAGCTGAGAGATGCATGAGCTCCCTTCCACCTCCCTCAGTAGTTTACAAAAAGTCCAGGCACAGGAAATGAGCGTTACGGCCAGCTAACGAAAGGAATGTTACTTCTGAACCTCTCCCTTCTCTGCTCTTCCTTTTGGAATAGAGGGAATTTTCAACATTTGTAATTCACCACTAGTTTCTGCCATTCCACCTGCCTTTCAGGATACTAAAATGGCTAATGAAGCTCTTTTATCAGCATAATTCTTCCTGTGCCTTTTACCGGGCAGATGTTTTGGGCACAGAATTAGGGACAATGGAGTTTTTTGTACAATCTCTGAGCGATTCAGTGATCACAGTTCCACACTGCTTGTTTTTCTAAGACATCTGAGAGATTTTAAGACTGCCTACAGTTCAGCTTTTTAAAAGTTCTTGGAATTTTACTGACAAAAAGTATCACATGAATCACAAAATAAATGCAGTCTTTCCAACAGATCAACCTGGCAAAAGGCAGATTTGCTGTAATGAAACCAAAGACAAATGCATACTGGTATTATGAAGGTCATTCTCAATACTGAGGGTGTGGTGATAGTAGCTGAAATGCTCGGCTCCTCTCTGCTGGGAGCAGAGCTTGAAATCTCTTAAGGGCTTTCAGTTTCTACATCAACCCATCATGGAGGGGTTCACCAGGTTCTGGAAATCTACTGCATTCTCCATGCCACTCTGGGGCTGAGGAGCTAAGCTGGCAAGAGAAAGGGAATTCATCTAGTATATAATTAAAATAGTAATTTGGGCTAATCTTTTGGATAAGTTGCAATTTTCTCATTAGCAAATGTATGTAGATAGTGTTACGCAAGCAATTGAAAAGTTTGAATCTTCTTCGACTGAGTAAACACCTTGTGCCTGTAAACCCAGCATGTAACTCTTATGCCGGAAGGAACAATTCTTCTAGAACGTCTGTTAATGGATGTATCCGAATCTCACATACAGAAGTGTTTTTCCTCTGCTTTTATCCTAAATTAAGAAGCAATTAAATTAATTTTTATTTAATCATAGCTGGTACAATAGGATCCTCTTCCCAAGGTACAGACCATTGTGGCAAAGTCTGAATGGAAGCTCAGCCATGGAGTCTGAATGGTTTCCTCTGAGACTTTTTGCAATTGTGATGGCTTTGGCACTGTTTTGATTACAGTTGACTATCTGAGTATACGTGGGATGAACCAGAAAGCAAGCTGACAGTCAGATAAGCAGCGTGAGTTTGGTCTTGGGAGAAATAAAGTTCCCTTTAAGCACAAGACCGTTTGGAAAGACAGTTTACATTTATAAACAAGGAAACTTTTGGGTTTTCTTTTTCCTTGAAAAGTATGTGTTGTAGGCTCCCTAAGAGCTTCCCTATTCTACACTAGAAAGCTGTGCTGGAAAGCTTTTCTGCTTATACTTGCTAGAAGACACTCCTTCCTCCTCTCTGTCAGTGGCTCTCTAAGCACCTTATTTGGTTAACTAGAAGGGCATAGGGTTTTTCATTGGATACCCTGAAAATAATCCACATGGATCCTAGCCACTGAAAAAGTGCTCCATAAGCAAGACTATCACCCATATGAAATGAAAGGCCCATTGCATATGTTTACCCACAGGCACTCTTTGATTCCCTTTTTAGAAATCAGGTTAAAATGAAAACAAATGAAAGCATTTATTCACAAAATATGTAAAGTAACAGGGTTTTCAAGGACACAGGTGACAAGGAAGAGAGTAACCATGCTTAATTTACTCTACCAAAGGTCGGTTCCAAAAGGCCTTCCCTCACTCTCCTTTTCTGACATCTGGCAACAATATCCCAAGAATTCAACAGCTCAGGAGCTAGTTCATATTCTACATGCGCACTGCAAAGAACCTTCAGCTAAGGAAGGATATTATGATTTGTCCTTCCAGTGACCAAAATTATGATATTTTGGTCACTGCTCTCTTTTCTTGTGGTTCATGAAAATTCAACTTTTCTTTTTCCCTGTTAGGCTGTAACTTGCACAGGAGGCTGTTTGGATCCTCTCTTTGTGGACTTCTTCAGAAGTTCTAAAGACACATCAGCAGGTAGGTTAGAATATTTTGCATGCTTATTTGAGCTATTGGCATTTGAGCTATTGGCAAATCACTAGCCATAAAGCGAAAAATCATGGAAGAGTAGAATGCCTTTTCCCAGTCAGTAAGGTAACATGTAAATAAGTGTAAACCCTTCAACATAAAATTGTAAATTGATAACCATGATTGATGCAAGTATAAAATGGCATGACTTCCTGTGATCTTTACCTTCACTTTGGAGTGAGAATAGACTTACATCAACTGATGGAATCTCCAATCATGCTTAAGATCTGTCAGAACTATCAGGAAAACAGAAATCTTCAGATAAATTCTATTTAAATAACTTGTTGCACCAAATAAATATCTGCCTCATGCTATTATATTCTTTTGCTATTAAAAATGATATGGCAAGACCTTGAGCATTGTCCAAGTCCTTGGAATTAAGGAATAGAGTGCCTTGGGTCTGCATTTATGGAGTGATTTTCTGTACTTTAAGAATAAAGAAGAAATAGCAGTTTAGAAGGATGTTAGCAAACTGGTTGGGAAAACACTGTAGAGACCAGATTAAGTGCAAGTTGGAGGAGCTGGCAATTGAAACATTCACTATGCCCTTTTTCTTTCACTGAGGCACTATTTCCATGCCATTGTGCCCTACAACTGCCTTTCAGCCAATTTATATGTCCAAGTCAAAGCCAGATAATGTTTTTATTTAAATAACAGATTACTTAGAGACGAACTTTCTCCTGAAGTTCAACAAGTGCTTTTAGATTTATAAGATACTTGGGGTTTACTTCAGAATTCTATAATGGTTGATCTACTTGCATAAGTGACATGATCTTTTAATTAGATTAGATTTTCAGTAAAAGACTACAAAAGGCTCAGACATTTCTACTGCCTCATAAGCAAATATTTCTTTGCTTTCGGACAGGGATCTTGTTGCAATTAGTTGCGCCCAGATGGAACGAAACAAAGAACTGTGAATTACTCTGAATATGCAGTGTTTGGCATAAGAAATTTCTGTAAGGGTCTCTTGCTGCATGCTGATTGCTTATGCTTTATGCTGCACAGAAGACCAGAAACATCTGTTACTGTTTCAGACCTTTTTGCTCATGTATGGACTAGTGACGCTGTTTGTATTTATACTGTTTGCACAACTGGCGGAAGGAAGCACTACTCAGGTTCTTAAATTTAAGCAGGGAAGACAGAATTTCAGGTTAGCCATGATAAGAGGCATCAGCTTTGTGAAATAAAAATTGGTTGGAACAAATTAACTATTTCTGAGTTTAGACTTATTCATTGATTCGTTTACTTTTATCTGTTTGGTCTGTTTGTCTGTTTTCACTGTGAGGGCTTGAGACAGACATATTCATTGCTTTCCAGATAGGAATCATCTTCACTAATTTTAGTTCTCTACAACTTAAATGGTTAGTTGAAGACGATTTTTTAGATCTCTGTTGTAAGTAGAGGAGACAGATAACTCTGGAGGGTGATTTAGTCCATTCCAAGTGAAAATTTATCTTGGGATGGGGTGAACTGTCCTCAGAATATGTCTCTCTCTCTCCTTTGATTAGAAAGGTAGTATAGTTCATCAACTTGGTTGCCTAACACGGAGACAGTACATTTGGCTAAGATAAATACCATCCTCTGTCCCTCTATGATCAATCACTATGGAACACTCTTCCTGCTTATGTCCTGGTAGATCAGTTCTGATTAGTAATTAGGATGCAGGTGCAAGATCATGCTTCCCTTTTTTCCTCTACTGGTTTCATCTGACACTTTTTTCTTTCATCCAACATGTGATCAAAGCAGATGAAGGTTTCTTCTAGGAATGGAACTTGACATATCTAGTTAAGAAGGTAAGGCTTGTGTTTTGCTTCAGGATCTTCTATCAGCTCACAAATTGCTTCTCCTTCCTCATTGAATTTCATGTCTGTAGCTACAGGTTTATTTTAAATGTCTTGTGAAACATGCATTAGAAACCATTGCATACAAATACATAAATAAAAACCCACATGAGGAATTTAAAAGACTTTAGATAAAATAATAAATGCACAATTTTGCAGGTTAATCTGCTCGTTTACAGTGCCCTAACCATTACACATCTTGGGCTATTTGATCTGAGGAGAATAACATATGAGCTATGCTCAATTTCTAGTAAATCAGTATTTGAAAGCAATCTTTGTTCAAAAGAGTAGTTAAGTTGTAAGTTCATCAAGATAACATTTTGATTTGCCATTTATTGGTGTTTATTTGCCATTTATGTGTATTCTGTTAAGGAAAATTAAAATGTGTGCTTTTATCTAAGAATTAGGTCTACAGTAAGATAATATGTTTAAATATCTATAAACTCAAATGTCTGTGCAAGAAAAATATTTTCATTTTGTTTTTAAAGACTATTATTTTTGTATGAATGAGCCAGAATACTCCTTCTCCAATGTGTATGGAAGCAAGTTTTCTGGAAAGTCATGCAGAAGGCAACAAAATACAGTCAGTTGTGGGAAAATATTTGGATTTTGTTGCTTACCAGCATGCGCCTTCAGAATTTTTAGCACAAATGTACTATTCTTATGAATTATATTACCTGGTTAGTATAGCAGCACACCAATTTCACATGCAATGATCAGAATCAGCAACGTAGCACTCCGGTAGTCAGTGTGGTGTGTAGTATTTTGGCTTGCTTTTCTTTTTATGTCCTATTTTTGGTGCATCTGTGTTGCTTTCCAATCACTGCCACAAAGTAGTCCTTCTTCTGTCTGGCAGCATTACTAGTGCTCTTCTGCAACCACAGAATCCCAAGGGGCTCTTCCTTGCTTGCACAAGCTAGACAGGGCTTTAAAAAGAAAAAAAGAAAACAAAACAAAAAACAAAAACAAAACCCTAAAAAAACCTCCAGAGACCTCACAGGGTGAAAGTAGAAGAGATCCCCCTGAAATAAATAAAAATTATAAAAATAGCTCTTTTGTTTTGAAAGTATCTGTCAGATATTATACACACAGTTGAAAACAAAGTACTGGTAGCCTTTCCACTCTGCCCTTACATGACTATTTCCGTGTAGTCACAATTATTAAACTGAACACAGAACATTAATGAAAGCTGAGTATTGTTTATGCCTAAAATAGACCATTTCACAATTCATTTCTAATTTCTTGGAATTTCAAACAGTAAAAGAAATCTTATGAAGACAGAGCATTTGATTCAAATGTAGCTTTCTCAGTCTAATGTATCCATTCTTCACTCTCTCTTTATAGTTGATAAAGAAAAATAGAGCATACCCCATTGAACAGATTCACAGGTAATATGGAGAAGGGGCCAATTCTATTTCGTGAGGATACTAAGCTTTTCAGGGCAGTCAAGTTGAGGGCTGACTAGGAAGAACTGTGAAAAGGACCTTTGAATATTGAGAAACTGATAGAAAAATTTAGTATAGATTATATGCAAAACTATGTGAATGGGGAAAAAAGAGTCAACTTTATCCACACAGTGATGGTCCTGAGATCTCGGGAATGAAACCTTGGCATTACAACTGGCAATTCTATTAAAATTCTCTATTAGGAGAGTAATAGTGAAAAAGAAAAAAAAAAAACCCAAACAAAACAAAAAAAAAAGACTAAAACCCCAAAACAATATTTTTACCCAACATGCATTGAAATAGCAAGATTAATTATGTTCAGTGCAATGACTTCAGTTTTTTTAGCTTATAACTGGAGGAAACAACAGAATTAATACTATTCCTCTGGAAAGGAAAAACTCTTTTTTTTTGTAATAAAACTAGAATTGGCATCCAGTCTTAGGTTGTCCTGAAATAATGGACTCCATAGCCACAGTATTTGGATTATTGTCCAGCAATGAAGGCAAGAGTTTCACCTGGCAAGGTGACTTCTGAAACCAATTTGAAATCTTTAATCAAAAGTTTGGAAATGTAAAAATTTACCAGCTCTGCTGAGTAATTCTAGCCCTTTCTGAAAGGACTAATGATTATATCTTTACCAATTTATACCTTCACATTTTGTGTGGCATTGGCAGTGTGCATTAGGACTTCCATTTGGTGGCACAAAGCGAGATTTATGTCTGGAAAGACTCAGCAGAGCACTCAAGGAGCTGTCAGCACTGAATAACTCTCATCTGCTTTTGCCTTCGAATTAATATGTTGCACTTACAGAAACCTGTTTGGAGAGAAGATAGGAGTCTTTCTCTTCCCATTCCCATCTCCATGAGTACGTGAACACAGTCTTTACATTTTTCTCTGGTAGACCATCTGAGTGAAAGGAGAGAGAGAGGGTACAGAAAGGGCAGCTGCTGTAAAAACAAAGGGGGAAATGGCATCACCACTAACAAAGTTACAAGCTGAAATGTAGTGGTAAGCGGAGGTTTTTCCTTAACCCAAAACCCTAACAAAATCTGAGGGGCTTCAGGAGAGGAGAGAATAAGGAATGGAAAAGTTATCCAAAACAGATCATAGCAAAGCCTGAAGGGCATTGCTCCAGGTACCTCAGAGGTAACCACATGAGTACAAATATGCTGGCTGGTCCTGCCACTACTTCTTCTGTCTGTGTGGACAGGCCCAGGAAAGCTGGAAGAAATGCAGCTGAAAAGTACCTCTTGTATACATATGACTCCTGTGCTGTGTAAGAAAGACCGAGATTCCTGTTGGGACTGGGTGACATGACTTCATTTCTAAAGTCTGTAGAAGAGCACAGAGAAAGAACTAACCTTAATTTCCTTATGTGGGATACAAAGGCAGGTTCATCACAAGAACCAAATTATATTAAACACTAGAACAGGATTCGGCCAATACTGTAGCAATATCTGTGTGTGTATAAAAATATATGAGAGAAAATTAAAGCATATCATACCTATTGCTGTCATTCAAAAGTTTTATGTAAGTTTCTCATTCTCATGGTTTTTGCTACATTTCCACTCACAATCAAAAATGCATATTCTCTTTTGTTCTACAGGATAGAATATACTTATTCCATGATGTGAGTTGTAAGAATACTGTCTTTATGGAATGGTAGTCTCCACTCAGAATGTTCTGTTCCTTTGATATGTGAACTCTCTGTGCTTGAAAGCTCAATGTTGAGGGCTAGCTATGGGCTTAACTAAGATTTGCAAATTTATTATGTAAATAAAATCACAGTGTGTATTTATACAACAGATGCTTGAATTACAGGTTAAAAACTATTTATCTGGGACACTGTATGTGCCCATATATTGCCTATAAAATTTATTTTTTTCCCTTATTACATGAGATGCTTTACTGTCTGTTCTCTGACTAAATGTGTTATGCATAAAATAGAAAAGCTCTTATGATACTAAAGCAACATCTCCAAATTTCAAATGCCAGACTATAAAGCAAATGTAGACAAATTCTGGCAAAAAGTATAGGAATGTAATTCAGATGAAGCTTCTGCATAGAAACAAAAATGACTGTAAATCATGTGTTATTGTTTTGCACTAATCCTTTCAGCTCTAATCACCCACAGCAATGATAGGTGGCAGATGAAGATGTAGTGAAGTGGAACTAAGTGGATATAGCTCTCCCATTGATCCTGCTTGGTACAGCATGCCTGTCCAGGATTTCTCAATGCCAAAAAGCCCATTTACAGTAGTAATAGTTTTGAATGTGCTGCATGGCTCCCAGAAATCCTAGGCAACTGCCCATTGCATGTACAAGCTGATCTGCAGATCTGCAGTACATTTCATCTGTTCTTTTCCCACTTGGTGTGAATTCTCTGTGAATGTGTAATAGACAACCTGTGCACGCTGTCTACCTGTGCAGTACATGCCAGTGAACAGGACATATGCCCATATTTCTGTTCAGGTTTACCCAGACATACAGACTGTCTTAAAACATGTTCGTCCATTCCATTTGCTCTAATCCATAGCCAAGGATCAAGGTACTCCTGTTCTGAGTAGCTGGAACACATACGAAATCATAAGAAGCAAGATAATTTGTTTAGTTCAGCCTGAAGAAGTTAGCTAGATTACTGTTGTCTTCAGCTACCTGAGCTGACTTTTCTCAAATGCACACGGTAGCAAGTGAAAAGGTAAAAATCACAACTTGGAGCAAGGCCAATTCCTGTTAGATATAAAGAAAGACTTTACCATGGAAATGGTGAAATGGTCAAATATTGGAACAATCTGCCAAGTTGTGGAATTTCCATCACTGGGGGTGTTTAAAGCTCACCTGGACAATGCCCTGAGCAACCAGACCCATTGAGCCTACTTCAAGCAGGAGGTTGGAGACTAGGCGATCTCCAGAGGTCCTTTACAACCCATCTGATTCTGTGATTCTGTAATCTGTCTGAAAGAGATTGAAATTGGCTTCTATTGCTAAAGGTCTGAAAGTTACATTCTGTCACCTAGTCACCCAGATGGTGCCTTTGTATTGCTTAGCATAAAGTAAATGCAATGCAAAGCAAGCTTTTGTTTATTCCTTTCCCTTCCAACAAGACAATAATTTATTTCAGAGACTCACTTTATCCTGATAATCATCCCAGTGCTATATTTCTCTTCTTTCTTTAGTTATTTCCAAGCTCAGAAACCCGTGTCAGATTTGAGGTTGCTTATTCAAATAAAATCTATTGCATTAGAATTACTGTGATCTGCAGTCCTTATAATTTTACAGTTGATTTGGATTTAATTGATTATGTTTGTATAAGTTAGCACTGAAAGAATGATTTTAATTAGAAGTTTTAGAAAAGCAATCCTTTTTTATTGATCCAGAATTGCCTGCTGGATTTTTTTGCTAATATCCTGATTCATTCAAGTGATTATTAAAAATATATTTATTCATTTTAAATAGTAGGAGTGCACATATACTGAGTGTCTTAATAAATCTAAAGGTAAGTTCTAACAGAACTTAACTCATTAATTTGCCTTCAATGATATAGCTCTTGCACCTTCTGCAAATAGTACAGAATCATCTTGCCCACTCAAAGTCTAATTGAGAGATAGGATATACATTAGAAGAGAACTTTTAGGCACACAGCTCCCAGTGAATTTCAACAGAAAATTATAACTGTGTTTCTGATTAAATGAATGCCGACACTTAGAATCAGGATTTGGATGAAAATACAGGCATTGGTTCACTTCGAATGTATTCTCTCCGATTATTCTCCAATAGCCTTTTTCTTTTCCTTAACACAAACACCAAATGATTAATTCAGTAAAGTGTTAGTGATAACTGGACATAGAAAATAAATATCTTTGTACTCGTGGTTCCATTTTTCCTCCTGCATGACACTTCTGTGAACAATGGTTGTTGATACTAGCCTACGCTCCTTTCCCAAGATAAACAGAACAGATTCA
This sequence comes from Numenius arquata, assembly GCF_964106895.1. Classification (NCBI taxonomy): domain Eukaryota; kingdom Metazoa; phylum Chordata; class Aves; order Charadriiformes; family Scolopacidae; genus Numenius; species Numenius arquata. The sequence continues at coordinate 41,477,780 of NC_133584.1, forward strand.
GAGGTTTTGTTCCAGCTCATTGCGTTTGGGAAATCAGTCTTTGGTCAACATTGCCGGATTAACAAATACGTATGACGGTACTCCTCTTTTAATTATCTTTCTTCTCAGCAAATACACCATAGCAAAGAAGAGGAAAATGCCCAGAGATTCCTCTCTGTTCTCAGGGAATATTCTGCTGCTTTAGGACAGATGCAAACATTGGTAGAAGTCTACACCTGCACAGGTAACAGCAATAACAACAGAGGACACTACTCTCTCTCTGTGGTACTCCTGGGGTAGGTTGCTACATAACAATCACATCCCATCTCATCAGGTGGGTGTTTGGTTGGGTTTTTTTCAGAATCTTTGTCACATGTCACTGACCTATTTAAAATTTAACTTTAATTAACTTTAAAATTGCAAGTGACCAATAAAGGAGTCAAGAGTCAGTCTAACAAATACAATTTTTTCTAAGTGTATCAGTAGTAAGACCTGATTTGGGTGTAATAAGATCCTGTTTTGGGTTCTTTTTACAAAGCTCTGGGTCCAGATGAATTTTGTTAACCCTTGAATTACCACGACAGAATACTAAGGCAGCAGGCTAGTACTTGCTAGGGATGCACACAACTTTTGTCAATGTTGTACTACTATCTCACAGTTACAGTTGTGGTAGCCAAAAATATGTACAAGCAGTGACTCCAAGTGCTACAGGAAACCTAATTGAAATAACTCAGTAGCTGTGCTTTTGCTTTTGTTATGGTCTAGAGCCGGTGCTAAAATCTGTTTGGTTTTTTTGTGCTGTATGCATATTTAGCAGCTGCACCCTGTCAGTACAAAGAGCTCTTCAGGAGTTGTCCACGCTTTTTGTAGGTTTGGATCTGAAGTACCAGGAAATGTTCCAGCTGTAAATAATGGAGCTGGCATCCCATCTGGCAGAGACAGGCCATATTCTGTCAAATACCTTCCACTGTTGCCTCATACCGGGACTAGAACCTGTTCTCAGCCCTGTGTGCAGTTTACCAGCCGCTGGCCCTATGCTAACATGCCTGGGCACACTGAGACATTTGGTCACAGGCCATGCCCCTGCCCACAGGATGGGAAGAGCACATTACGGTTTTATGCATTGTCTGGAAAGGTGCCCCCGACGGGCAGTTGAGACTTGGCACTGAAAAGCTGAGGCCATCTTGCTTCAGCCTTCGTCATGTAATTTAGAGGCACTTTTCTGCAAGGTTTTTGTTTCTAGTTGAGTAAACTCAATGCCTACTGGAATCAGAGAAGCAGCGTGGAAGCACAAATGCTCACTTAAATAGCTATTAAAATGCTGTTTGGATAGCAAATTTTTTTAGCTTATTATTAATAATCAGCATGATGTGATTTATTCTGAATTTGTACAGCTAGAATGCATATGAACCAGAACTATGGAGCTGAATCCTGTTGTGTTAGTTTGTATACAAAAATCAGGCAAAAAATCACAACACAAAACCCCCACATAGTTTCTGCTTCAGCCACTTACAGTCCAAAGGCAAGGACGGTTGCAGTCTAAGGACGAAACAAAGTATAGAGAAACTGGAAAAGAAGGTAACAGAGAGAAAATTGAAAAGTTTATAGGAGGTGATAATTAAAAAAAAAAAAAGCTCTGTCCATTTCTTAGATCCACTCAGGAACACACACAACCAAATGCAGATCATGCAGATCAGCCTCTTAGCAAAGCTTATCAGTTTAAGCAATATCCTGTACTTACTGGCTAAACATCCTTAAGGCTTCCTCATATACAGTCAGCTTTGAATCAGGAAAGAACTTGAACCTCTTTACACTGTCCACAAACTTTATCTGTCATAAAGGTCATAATCTCAGCAGCATAGTCATCAGAAAGCAGACCAGAGGAGGATTTAAGCAAGATGATGAAGTAACTTTGCAGATATCTAGAAGGATTTACAGAGGTCAAAGAAGCTTGTTTGAAAATCTAGCAAAATTTTGGGAGAGGCTAGCATCAAATATTGACCAAGAGTAGGAAATGACCATTTGTGGTAATGACTGGAAGATTAATTTGCCCAGGAGTAAATAATGAAAGACCAGGAAAGCAAAGACAAATAGCTAATCTCTGGAAGACAAGGGAACTGATGGAGGCATGAATGAAAAGGGGATGGAGAGTTTTTGCAATATGGGGCAAAAGTGCAGAAGACTAGTGAAAAAGTTGTTACAGTAACTGAGAGGGAAGATCCTAGGAGCTTGCCTGAAAGATTTATAGCTCAGCTTCTAAATAGGATGGATAATTTTGACTAGGCTGGCAGTAAACTCTTATACTGTATAAAATCCTGAATCTTACTGAGCTGTTGCCAAGACTGCACATTTAGTGACTGCAGGGGTTTGCAAAGTTGGACATAGTAGCTATCACAGTCTTTTCAGATTGTACTCTAAAACGTGTAGCCAGTTTGATGGTTTGGCTGCCAAACCTTTAGCCTCCATGTGCACTCGTTGCACATGTAAGGATTCTCTCCTGGACCTGTTAGCATGGCCTCCACCCCTAGGGCAGAGTCATTTGGGGATAAACTTGCTCAGCAAAACACTGGCTGAAGCAGAGATTCACATACACACAACCAGGACAGTCACCACTAGCCTTGTCGGGTGAGGCTATCGGCAGCGTGCAAGGCAGAGCATGAAGTGATTCAGTAGAGTTCCTAGTAGCATCACCATTACTCTCTCCTAAGGAAAAAAGGGAAACATCAAGGAAAGGACAAGAATGAAAGAAAAAAAAAAAAGGGAAAAAAATAAAAAATCAGCCAAACAAAAGAGTCCCTGGAAAACCCCAAAGCATTTACGAGAATCCTTGAATGGTAAAATGGGAAAAAGGTGGATTTCCTGACACTCTGTTTGCTTTTCCAGGGCTGTCTCCATTTGAATGAGTGACTAATTCTGTAACCACCGTAACTTAATGGAGATTTTCCTTAAACAGTCTTTAATATAGTGATGGGCGAAGCTCATTATTTGGAAGTTACTTTGAATGGCTTTTTGCTCATCTCACCTTGGACTTAAACTGCAAGCACTTCCTTTCTTGGTTAAATCAGGCAGCAGAGATGGGAGTTTATACTCTCTACTGCCATTTTCTAGTCCCAAATAAGACATACTCATAGTTTAACCCAGATAATTTAAATATGTGGTACTTTTTACATAGTACTACTTGTTTCCAGAGTGTACAGTGTAACAAGGTTTGGTGTGAAATCCACAAGTCTTACCATAATATAAGTAAATAATAAGAATAATAGCAAGCTGAAATAATAATAAGTATTATTAATAATAATAATAAATGGCAGACAACACTGGCATTAAACTACTGGAAGAGATGAGAGAATTGAGTCCACATTATAATATCTATAAAATGTATTTATAGGATGGCGTATATCCTAAAATAATCACCAAGCACTTCCGTAGCTTACAGACTCAAGTTTTCAGCAGAAATTTCTACTCCATTCCCTTGATACCTTTTCCTATTTGATAACCCCCCATACCCAGCAGGTTCATGCAGTTTAATTCTTTTAGTACATTCACTCTGTACTTCAACTCAACTGGTAAGTAAAGACAGTACAGAAACTTTTCTTCCCCCATCTTTTTTTTTTTTTTTTTTTCCCATAACATCCTTTCAGGGAGAGGATTACTGTGAGGGGATCCTTCATTATTTAGCAACAGAGATGTGACAGAAGAGACAGAAAGGAAAAAAAAAATCCATAGAAATTGTAATGACTTTGAATAAAACATCTCTTATTTGAAGGATCTGGCAGATATTTAGAAAATGCCTAATATTTTTCAGAGAATCTTTTGGATGAGGAGTGTAATTCCGCTTCTACACCAGAACAGCACAAAGGTCTGTGCACCATTTAGCTCCCACTCCGACTAAGAAAACAGAACATTAATATGACTTCAGTGATGCACAGCTTTCTGCAACTCCTCTGCAGAGGATGAGGTTCACCCTAAGGGAAGGTTAGGTAGTACATTATGTATTTAAATAAATGGTTTAGTTTGAAAATTCTCAGAATAAAAACATTACAGGCCATTCTGTGCAGGAATATGTTAAATTTTATTCATGAACTGGCTCTCTGATAGTGAAATATCTACCAGATTTGCATCTCTTCATAATCACCAAGCCATTTCTGCATAGTGAATGGATACACAAACCTCCAGCCTTCTTTCTAAATCAAAGGATACATTTTATACACCGGTAGGATTTATATATAATGGTGAGATAGGGTTACTTATGTTTTGTAGTGGGGGTCCCCAGCCTGTTCCATTTGACTTCTTCGAGTTGTACATATAACTCCTTGTTTAGATTGATACATCCGTCTTGAATATTGGATATACTTCTGTAGGTCACTGAGTATACCATGGGCAAAATAACAGAAAAATGAAAGTCTTAGCCTTTCTGATGCCAATTCAGGATCTCTTTGCCCACTTACACTGCAGCTATTGTTTCAGCTGTTTCATCATATTAGTCTGGCAACACAAAAAAATAATATAGAATAATTCAGAGAAATGCCAGTAAAAATAGTTTGATGCATTCAACTGCTATTACTGGGTTTTTATTTTTATTCTTCTGCATCATCTTCTTTGTGAAAATGAGAGTGTATATATTGTTGCTGCCTTTCCTCATCTGCATTTCATTGTCTTGATTCTGTGCAAATCCAAATTAAAGCAAGTTTCAGCATGAATTTGCAACTCTTTCAGGTTCTGTTTCTGAGAAGTTCATAATGTGAATTTCACTCTTTCAGTGTCAATAACAATCTGCCTTCCTGTAAAAGAAAAAAAAATCGGAAAATTAAAGTGTTACATTTTACTCTGTTTCTTTTTTCTTTCTCCACACCAGGAAATAAAGTAAAACATAACACTTTAACTTTCCCATTTATCTTTTCATGGGGAAAAATTAATGCTCTCTGATACCAATCTATGACTTCCAGAAGCTAGAATGGTAGCAACAAACTTATCTTCATGTGATGCTCTCAAACAGGAATCAATCTCATCCTAAACTAATGACAGATATCTCTGATTAAGAACAGGTGGCTGTGAGTAGTAAAAAACTAGTGCATTAATCAACATCTTAGTTGTAAATGAAACATGGAGAGGGGTGAATTTTAATCCCTGATATTGGGGATGGGATTCCTTACGACTGTTGCACCGCTAGGAGCATAGCTTGGTCTTTCCTATTACTTCCCCCTTTGGGGCATGGAAGACAGTAACTAAATCCCCTTTTACCCTTATCTTCTCAAGGTTAAATAAACCCAGTTCCCTCAGTATCTTTTAGCATGTAATATGCTTCAGCTTCCTAATCATCTTAGTGGTCCTTTGCCAGACTTGATCCACTTTGTCATTACTGGACCAAAACTGGACACAGAACCCCCAAATGCAGCAAACGTGTTAATAGAGGGGAACAATCCCTTGCCTTAACCTGCTGGTTATGCTCAGGCAGTGAAGTTTGGCCTTCGTCACTGCAAGGACACATTCCTGATTCATGTTCAACTCTTTGTCCTCCAGAACCTCCAGGTCTTTTTCCCAGTCAGTAAGTTCCCAGTCTGCAGTGATGTAGAGGGCTACTCCATCCCAAGTGCAAGATTTCATACTTGAACTTCACAAGTCTCCTCTTCGCACATTCCTCCAGCTGTTTAGGCCATCCAGTAGTCCTGGTCTCCAGTGTACCAACCATTCCCCCCTTCAGTCTGGTGCTATCCACAAACTTGCAACTTGAAAATGCCTGGAGCTCTTGGACAGCGTGCTTCTGAAGTGTTTCTGAGCATGCTCAGGTGCATACAGGTGTTTAGAGATTTTCAGGATGAGCAGGCACCTGATTCCGTATGAATCATTCTCTTCTGCACAGGTACTTAATTCTACCTTATTCATAACCTGGCATCTTGTGTCTTGTGCTTAAACTCCCTGTGCCTCATTTCCTTACAGGTAAAAAAAGAGATAATAGAAATAATGGAATGTTGTAAAGATGATTATCTTTGTTCTACCAAATGATATTTCCAAAACATCCAAATTACCATCAAATGAGAAATAACAGTATCTGCCTCTGACAGCTATCATCTGAATGAGCAATTGAGCTAAACAGGGCACCTGATTTGTTCTAAAAGCATCAGAAAGAAAGGAAGAGCCAGTGTAATGCAGTAAAAGTAATGGAGTAATTTGGGAAGCCCTTTTATTGCATGAAAGGTACCATGAAAGACAATGCTGACAAAACTCTCTGGAACAGACCTGACTTTGCGTGAGAAAGTACTTATATTACCCATTTGCTTTGTCCAGAAAAATACATAAATGAATGGTGGTCCAGCAGAAGAAGAAAAGCACTAGCATTTCTTATTACCGGAGTGTCCCTCCAGTATCTCTGTGCCATGTTTGTTGTTATTCCTCCTTCATCTTACATAAATTTATATAAAATACTATCTCCCGCCACCAAAAAAAAAAAAAAAACGAAAACCAAACAACCCAACTCTGTCTTCCTCATTTCTCTCTAAAAGGTAACATCCCATGTGAAAATGTAGTTTTTGCTGATAAGTTGTGAATGTACACAAAATACCAAGTAGCTCATATGCTAGTATGAGCACAGAACATAGCTGTTTTCTCTTTTCTATTTTGGCTAAAAATTCTGTCTCTTACAATATTGTAATTTCAATTTTCCTGCAATATTTCAAAACAATAAATCTTTTAAAAAATGAAAATCTGCTTCACTGATATGAATTAACACAGAAGCTAATAATCTGTTGATAATATTACAAATGGTTGCAATTTCATTTATTAGACTGTATAATCTGTAGGGCCAGGTGAATAATTAATTAAAAAAAACCATTCAGTTGACTTCCCCATTTTTGCTGTTCTTGTAATATGCCTATATATTAAAGCCTTCTTTATATTTTACTTATTCAAAGTTACTTTTTAGAATACATTTAGTAATTCTTGGTCTCTGGTTTATTCATGAGTGATTCAAAGACAATATTGTGCATGTGTACTTTGAAATGTTGACTGTTGATTAGTTTTGAATGAAATTGTCAGAAGAGTATTCAGTACGTGTGTCATCTATTCAGATTTTTTCCCTCTTTGAAAACTACCTTCACAATAATATAGAAAATTAAAATCATAAATTCTTACACACTTTCTACAAAATTATTTTAGTGGAAGAAAAGAAAAGCATTCAGAGATATGTCTGCATTTACAGGCTATGTGATTTTGCTGTATGACAAAAGCAAATTCCAAAGCTGTTTTTTTATTCACAACCAATGCTTCAAGCTAGACCTAAATTGATGAACAGGGGATTTCAGGAAAGGGGGAATTTCATATATGTATATGGTGTTCTTGTAAGAAAGTTTAATAAGAAAAGACATTTTTTTATTTCGTGTCAACCACTCTATAAAGTTTTATTCGGCACAAGGAAGTGAACCTGCTGTTTTAAGAAATCTTTTTAGATTCCCTCTGCTGGACTTTTAATATTTGTTAAATTGATGAAGGCCACTCAAGGAGCGTGTAATCAGTCTTGCAAATTTCTAGCAGAGAGTAACTCTAATAGGCTCAGACTTGCATCCTAAATCAAATTTTTCCTATACAGCTGCAAAATCTCCAAGGAAAGTTTCTAGCACAATCAGTTCTAAATAAATTATGAGACACCTGGCTGTCTAACAAGGAAATTAAACCACAAGACAGAAAATCTGTAATTTTGCAACTATTAAAATGGTAACTTCAGTGTTGGGAGTGGCAGGAAGTAAAAATGTGCAGTCTAGGAAGTGAAACTCTAAACAGACATATTTTTCATTTATTTTAGGCTTATTAAATTAAGAGGGCATTAAACAGTATCATTTTACTATACCTATTAGTAAATATCAGTTGGTGATTAAATGTGTCACTCAGCTTGATTTCTTTGTTGAATTCCAGGGAAATCTTGAAGCATCACTTTTTAAAAATTTCTACTAATACCTATTTTTGGGGCTGTTGGCCATTTGCACTTGCCAGTGACATTTGCACTCAACATTGTTCCCTGCATAGAGTTTATGTGAAAGGTGTTGGCAGCAGGGGCCTGCAGAGGTGGTCCCTGTGATAAGAGACATGGGGCTGCCCCATGCCAGACACAGCTATTTCCAGCTGGCTCCAAAATAGACCTACCACTGACCAAAGCTGAGCCCATTGGCAATGCTGGTGGCACCTCTGTGAAAACATATTCAAGAAAGCTGCCCAGCAGCTGGGAGAAAAAAGTAAGAAAAAAGTGAGAGAAACAACTCTGCAGACACCAACGTTAGTGAAGAAGAAGGGGAGGAGATTCTCCAGGTCCCGGAGCAGGGACTCCCCTGCAGCTCATGGAGAAGATTATGGTGAACCAGGCTGTCCCCTGCAGCCCTTGGAGGACTTGTCAGAGCAGATATCCACACTGCAGCCCATGGAGGACCCCACATGGAGGCAGGTGGATGGGCCTAGAAGGAATCTGCAGCTCCTGCAAGACCCCATGGTGGAGATTAAATGTTATAAACTGACCACAACGCCCATTCCCCATCTCCCTCTGCCATTCAGGGGCACAAGGTAGAACAGTTTGGAAAGAAGGAGCGAAGAGGAACCTGGGAAGAGGAAGGGAGTGGAGGGAAGGTGGTTTTAGTTTTGCCTTTGCTCCTCACTATCCTATTATCCTTCACTATTTTGAATTGGCAATAAATTAAATTAATTAGTCTTCCCAAAGTTGAGTCTGTTTTGCCCAGGACAGTAATTTGTGAGCGATCTCTCTGTCCTTATCTTCACATGTGAGCTTTTTTGTCTTGTTTTCTCCTCCTGTCCTGCTGAGGAGGGGGAGTGAGAGAGTGGCTGGGTGGGCACGTGACAGCCAGTCAAGTCTGGTCTGTAAGAAATAAAAGCTCGATAGGTTGAATATTGGTTTTCAGTTTATTTACTCTAAACAGGCTACTATCTTTCCAGAAACAAAGTGTTAACTAGAATAGGAAGTTCTGTAGAAGAGAAGAGGATGCTCCTGCAATTATCATGTGAGCCTTAGACTCAGAAACCTATAAACACTTTCCTCTTTGATGATATTGGCAAAGTACTATGGATTATGGAGGGAACGATGGATCTAATTGTGAAAAATAAGGAAATGATCTCTGTGCCTTTGAGAAGAAAGTACGCCAGATACTGTGAAATTTTTGGGGTTTTTTTCTTCTTCTTCCTTTGGTTCTTCTCACTTAAAAAAAAGTACTAGTAATTGCTGGAGTAGCACAAAATGTCAGTTTTTATTTAAAAAGCAAAGTTTCTAGAAATTCAGTGTCAAGAGTGAAAAATCCATTACTTGAATTTTCTTTTAAACCTAATTTTCTTGCAATACATTATAAAGAAATATAGCCTTTGCTCTAGATGCCTTAGGACAGTTCTGCAATGTATTTGGAGCATTTGGAATTTGCATTTACATTGCAAATACCATTTGCAGTGGTATTTGGATTTTTTTATTCTCTTCCAATTTATCCAAATACGTATTCCACAGTCTTTAACGCGCTTTGTTTTCTGAAGTACAGAGATCATTTCCTTATTTTCACAATCTGATCCATCACTCCCTCCAAAGTCCTAGAAATAGAAGCTTCATCTATTGACTTTCCAGCAAGATCTCTAACTTCCTGCAGGTCGGCATAACTTCTTATATTGCCTACTGTGTCAGTAGGAAGTATGTAAGGAGAAGGAATATCCCCTTACCCCCAAGGACAGGAAACTAAAACATAGACAGAAAAAAACCTTATTAGGCTTTTTGCTTCCTGTAAACCTAGCTCAGGTATGTGAGGGTGCTGGCTATTTACATAAATAGATAGATACATAAATAAATATTTAGACTGTCCAGAATGAATCCAAATTTTCTAGTATAGTCAGCCAAGTACTAGAATCAATTTTATATTGACTCGAGTCTCAAGCTATGTACTCTGTATATTAAGGTGGGATTTTTTAATGTTTTTATATGTACTATCAATGGTGGTCAGGAAATTTGATTTAACCCAGCATTGGCTATTTTTGGATGACTTTCATTGTATTTTCAAATGGTAGCATATGTTCAATTATAAAACTAACAAAGTGAATAGGGGATTGAATTTGATGATTTCCTGGAGCCCTTCCAGTCTGAATTATTCTCTGATTATAAGATTTTGCTGAAGTGATGGATGGAAAGAAAAGAACTCATAGATTAAAAGTATGACAAGTATGTAAAGCCTATAAGAGACGCAGATTTTCAAGAGTACAGATTTTCAATGTAAAAGTCATCTGCAGAGGTTTATAACTCCAGCTCTTTATGGTGTGATGGTGAGGGGATTCTGAAACTAGTCAATGGAAAAGGTTGAGAGAATAGATCTAGAGTAACCTCCTGAGTGATCACCTAATCTCTTTTTGTTCCTTGCTATTGATGGTACTTTAGCAAGTCTTACTGTGGGCAAGACTATGCCATCTATTTTTCAACAGAAGTCCTCATTAATATAAATGGTTTTTTCTCCTTAGCAAGAGATAAGACCCTGAGTTTTCACTCTCCCTTCACTATCCTTTTTTCTTGGGTTTGTTTTTTTTTTCCCTCCTAAACTGACCTGAATCTTTTTCCCTAATATTCTATTTCCATTTACTTTTTGCTTTAACCAATTACTTGATAAATTCCATCACCTTGATAGCTGTAACTGTTCTCCCTGAAGCAGTAGTATGCTGAAAAGTGTACATGGGCTCTTCCTCCTTACTTTTTTTCTTCCCTTCCTAGCCATCCTAGATTTAATTCACAGCTCCACCAGCTGTGTTCTCTGCTCATTGGAATGGAATATGTAGTAGAAATACTTGATTTCCCCTATTCATGGAATTAAACTCTTGTCCAAGTTATCTGATTATTCTTCACCGTAGATAAAATATTCCACATTAGTAAATTTTAAACATACTTAATTAAGTTATTATTTGCATCTTTCCATTTTATTTATACTCTGTTTGTAGCAAGATGTCCAAATTAGGGCAAAATACCTGAAGTGGGATCTTATCAATATCATGGAAAATTATGTTGAAATACTAGTCATAATTTTGCTGCAGAAGTCATTTACCACAGCAGTAGAAAACGAAAATAAAAGTCGTAGCAGAAATGAGAAAGTATGTCACTTTAGGGAATCTCTTCATACGCACTGTAAGTGTAAAGATTATATTACAAATGTCTTAACCTCTGAATTAACTTTACAAGAGTACTCAAGGCATTCGAATAAGTGCTTAAGATTAATACTTATTAGAACATTCAAAAATATACTCCTTATTGTCACACCAGCCTGTTCTGTGATTCTGCTCTCTTCACTTCTATCAGTTCCACATACTTTTCATATCCTTTCTCTCTCCCTTGCTAATCATCCACTGTTGGTACCTTATGCTATAACATTACTTCCTTGTTCCAGCATTTTCTTATAATTGTACCTACACATTACTGGAAAAATCATCAGAGAATTTGCCTTCCAGCTGATATTCAACTAATAACTACTATGCTTATATAAATGAAGATTGTTCAGAGGCTTACAACTGGAGTACATACTAATTGCATTTACAGCAGTATTAATGTCAAATCCCATTTCCAAACCAGAGGAAGTGCAACGTCTTCTCATTCAAAGGCTGCAGGAAGGAATTTGTATTCCACTTACTTTAAAAGTTTGCAGGACCTTCCTGCATGTTTTGGGGTTGGAAAGCTGACAAATTTTGCTCATGAAGTTGTAAGGATGACCTTGGTTGTATCTTTCATCAGTCCCATGTGTATTCCATAGTATAGGAATGATAGGTGGTCTCACATGTCAACTGTCTCTAACTTCAAGGAGCAAGTCACTCCATGGAGTAGCACCACAGTGAGAGTTGCTCTTTAGCAATTCTAGCAGTGGTGAGATCGTGCTATCTTGTTCTAACTAGAAATCTGCATTGACATAAATGAGTATTCCTGACTACAAATCAATAAAAATATCTGACCTTCAGTCTTCTCTCTGCTTTCATAGTGTTTATTTTTCTTTCTCCTGGCAGATATAGAGTGGTTTTCTAAGTTGCCGTTGACCTCCTGTTTTGAGGCCACATCACCAGTTTCCCTCCATGTTTAATTTTCCCCTCATTATTTTTTATCCTAAATTGATCCATTGCAAACTTGTGTTAAGTTTTCCCAGAACTGATTAAAAATCTTATCTAAATATATTGCAATTAAATATACTCAGTTTAACAAGTTAAACTACCACACATTTCAGATGCTTTTTTTAAATTGTAAAGTATTAATTATTATTGTCAAGTTGCAATACCAATTTTACCCATTTTTTGTTTCATTTATTAACAACAAATTTATACATAAACTGGACAACAGTGTTTTCTCAACAATACTTCATGAAGGATTCTTTATCTTAGTGCAAAATTACTAATGAGGGGATGAAAGTAAAGAAAAATAATAAAATCAGTGATGTCCTGATACAATTTCTTAATGGTGAACTAAAAAATAGACTTATTAGTGAGTTCTCATCAGTCTCATCATTAATATGAAATGGTTTTCTTGAAAAGGGTATTCAACATCACTCAGTGCTTGGTGCTCAAATCAGATCTGAAGATTTTTTGTGTTGGGCAGCAGCATGTCTGGAGTTTCCAGACAAGAAGTGGAGTCATTACATGTGGCAGAGGATAAGGACACGACCTTCCGTTCTGTGCTTGGGCAATAACTGTTGAAGAATGGCAAGAAACCTGACAAGCACTTCCCAAGTGACAATGAGGCATTGAGCAATGTTTGTAACTAACTGCTGGTTATTCAGGTCTTCTAGCGTGGCTGAAATTTGAGATTTGATCATGGGAGCCATCAAAGTAAATAACTAGGCACCAAATCAGCTAACACCATCAGCACTTGGAGATAGGGAGTTCCCAGCATTAAAATATAGTAAGCACGACTCAAGAGTTCATACTGTTGAAGACAGTTTATCTTAAATACTGTTAATATTGTTAATAGGTAACTGAAGTAATATATAAGCATCTATTTTTCATACATAATTTAAAAGATGTCATACCTTATTACACTAAATCTAGAATTTTAAAACTTTCCCAAAGTCTAAAATTGAAGTTGGTGATAAATATATATATACAACGAGAAGATACTCTTTTAAGTAGTCTTGTTTCTTTCAGTTATCAGGTGAGAGAAGACTATTTAAGTGTGTGTTCAATTAGCCTACATGGTGCATTTAATAAATCAAAAGAACTGAAACTCAATTAAAGTAGTATTATTCCAAACAACGAGTATAATTAATCTCACTTAACTTTAACTACCTAAAATGTATTTAATTCTTGTGACCTTCATAAGGTATCTATCCTAGTAGGAGACAAAATTACTTCTGAGTGCCTATTTCTCTATACTGACTGTAAACAAAGACTAGAGTGATTCTCTTAAATGCTGAAATTTACTATAGCAGTTTCCATTTTCTGTAACAAATTTGTATTATAAAGAAGAATACTTCTCATCTTTCTTACTTTTCATTTTGTTATTGCTTTATACCTTTTATTAACATCAGCCCTTTAAGACCTTTTAGGAGACAATGACACAAATTAAATAGTTCTAGAAACTCCAGTATGGGTACCCACATAAATCGAATTAAAGCTGAGATGACCATTTCAATTTCTGTGTTGCTTGTCATACGCTAGCAAACCTGCCCTGCAGATTGAACATCAATTAGAAACTACGGGGTAGCAAGATAATTTCTTTCTTCCTTTCTGTACACTACATTATCTAGCCAACTTAAAAATGAACGAATCCTCCAACAAGCATCCTTCTTTACATTGATTGCTATTTTACAGACCTTCAGAGTGACCTTTAATTGTCAGCAAAGAAGAATGTATGCCCTGATAAAACATAATCACCATAACATGAAAAAACATTTAATTTCTCCTTATTATTCCATTGCTTTCTATTTTTCTCCCCAATTTAATACTTCTGCTGGAGAAAAAACAACATATTTACAGAGTAGCAATGCAGACTGATTCTGTTTGCATCTGTATACTTCTTGCAAAGCATGCCACTCTTCATTTACAAATCCCTACCCACAGTACTTCCAAATACCATTAACAAGAGACTGCTCATGACATCAACCACTGTAATATTGCTATGATGGAAGTTTAAAACTAATTTGATGAGGTGTCATGATCAAAAAATTTTACATACAAGTTAAAATTAAAACCAGATCTCTATATGCAAGGGCTTTCTTCTTGAAAGCTCCTGAAAATAAAGAAAAAAGAATATATTTATCAGATGGTTTTGTCCCATTACTGTGCCTTCATCCTAAAGAAACTGTTGAAAGCAGATGGTAGGACAAGATTTTTATACGTTGCTGATGAGCATGTATCAAAAATACTTTTTTTTTTCCTAAGAGGAAACTCATTAAAGAATTGAGAAATGGAAGAACACTCGCTGCACAGCACTGAGAATATAAATTAGGAATGGTCTAAAATCCAAAGATGGTATCATACTCAGACTCCCATGCAGTTAATGAAAAGACTACAAATACAAAAGCTAGAGCATAATCTACTGTTGGACGTACACTCAAGGGAATAAAAAAAAGGAGTTATCTTAAAATAGCATCTCTGGGCAAGAGGCATTGTCAAACTGTATAATATTAGGGCTAACAAAAGCAGATGATTAATCCGACGTATCTAATATCCAAATTACTTTGTAAAGCATTGGTTGATGAACGTTAGCTAAGGTACACCAAATGGTAAAAGAAAACCACAGAAGGAGGTTATGTGTAAAACTGACATACTTGTAATACGGTCTCTGAATTCATCCCATCTGAACTGGGAACCTGATTGCCCAATACTCCCTGTATTCCCAGGGGTAATTCACCTCTTTCCCTTCCTTGGATCTACAGAGAACCAAGGCAAGCAACTTACCTCCTAATTTAGGTGCTTCAATACCTTTAAAAACCTGCCAGACATAACTATATTCCATTTTTATTCTCTGTCTGCAGTGATATCACAAAATTACTCTAACTCTGAATAGAACTGAACAGTTTCCAGCTGTCTTTGAATGGCCACAAGAGCTGGATAATGCACATGATTTACATACTGATAAATCACAAAAGAATTTTTCATGTATGTGTATTTTTCCTTTGCCCAGCTGATGATTTCAGTGGAACTAATGTGAATAGTAAAAGAGGGTGGTAGAAATATATTGCAGTCAGTGTTAAAAATGTACAGATTTTTCAACTGCCATAGTCCAATCTGGCTTCCAAAAACAGTTTTCAATCAATAAATGATTATTTCTAGTATTATTTTTCAGCTTGCAACCAAAAATATTTTATACATTAAAAAAATCTATGCATTCATTTGCAGCTATGCAGGTTGTTTCCAGTGTCAGACCTCACTACAATCTGTGATATATATTGTATATTGTCACTGGCACCACCAGTTCAAAGACTTCAGTCTACCACAACCTATCATTTCACATGTTTTTCTTTGCATTACTACTCCCAATTAATGTTTTTAGAAGATTTAGATTTATACTCCTGAACAGGCAGAATTGTGTAGATATGCTGAGTCTATGTAGGTGTTCTTGAAAACTAGACATAACTGCAATTTAAGTCCAACAAACTAGATTAATTTTAAGATGGCTTTCCTTTGCCAGGACAGAGAAAAAAACAACTGTAACATGCTAGGGAATCTGATCTTTTATACAGAAAGATTTAAATGTGGTCAGCTTCCAAGTTTATGATTTCCTAAGAGAAAAATGCATAGGACTATATAGATAAGATAGTGGATGCAAGACAGCAGGTATTTGTGAGGGCCTCAGTATGACTGTTAAGGACAAAACTAAAGTGAATTATTGCTTCTTATGCAAGATAAACTGATTTTAACTCACTAACTAATTTTAACTATTAACTACTTTTTACACTTAGGTCAAGGGTAGCTAAGATACTATAAGCAGAACAGATAATAATCCAAGTCTAGGAAATCTAAGGAATGGTAAAGCAGTCAGATGTGCTCAGTTTGAAGTCATGCACTGCTGACAAAGAAATGTTTTGCTTCTTTTGAACCTTTATTTCCAAGTAGTAAATCTTTCAAGTGTCTGGAGTCCTTCTTTTTCTTGTTAAAAATCCTGAGCAGCAAACACGAGGAGTATATTTAACTATTCATTGTCAGATATGTAAGATTTAAGTAACAGGAAAGGATAATTTTAGTGCTTTGAAGACTTACTCCCTAACTTCCACTGCTAATTTTAGTATCTTATCTATTGTTCTTGAGCCTGTACAAGTGTTCTAGTGGAGGGTACAGTTCCTCCTCTGAATCTACAAATATTATGCACAATAATGAGGGACTGTCATGAAAAAAACCCACAACTAGTTGTATAAAAAACCACCACAACTAGTTGTATAATCATAACATCCAGAGTCTACAATGGCAACATCATTGTATCGTCATATGTTGTTGGTGATGCACCTGTTGGTTCAGGAAAACTCTTCTTTGTTTCCCTACCATGGTTTGCTCTTATGTTTATAGTTCTTCCAACCATGTTCTGTATTAGGGCTAAATATTTCAATGAAAACTCATGACCTGACATAAAGAACATTCTTTGTAAGAACGTGAACTAAGGCAGGAAATAATATATGTCACCAACCACTGAGGAAATACCCAAATAGTACTAAGCACAAAAATTTTGTCACAACTACCTTATGACATAACTTTTCTTTAAATAACTTACACAAATACCTATATTTTGGAAATATTTAACTTTATTTTTAAAAAAATGTGTCTCGCAGATAAAAAGTAAAATCCTGCAGGCTAATTCTCCTTTAAAGCAGGACAATAGTCTAAGAATGAAGCCTTCCATCACTGGCAAGTCTTCCATGACTTCCAGCATAATAATAAAAAGGAAGGTACCATGGGAGCTGTCTCCGGCCATAAGACTAGCCCCAAAAGAGAGAAGGGTCCACGAGGCTTCAAACTACAACTCCCAGCAATGTGCTGGCAGCAATTTGGAATTATTTCCTTTGTGCCACAAGTGGTTTTACTTGTCACTTAATCTAATCATTGGTTTCATCTGTAGCTAAACTTGAAAAATGCAGGGGCTTTAGATGAAATTTCTACCATCCCTCTTCCTCTGATTTTCATTCTTTCTTCTCCTTCATTTCTATCAGTATATGAGCTTGATCAAAGTTGTATGTAAAGATAAGGAAATATACACCAGTAAAGGTGACAGCAAAGTATACAGTGTTCCTAAAAGGCCTTCGTTATCTTTCACACACTTCAGGGGAAAATCTGTAGGACACAGTAGCTTCTCTAAGTTACTGTAAGGCGCTGTATTTGTAAATTCTGCTTTGAAAAGCTTTTAAATAATCTGTACCTTGCATCTGGGTACCATTCACAAAGCAAATCAGGTAGGAGCTATATTGTTGGATATAGTTTTATATGGCTTTCTTATTCAATATGTATCAGTTTATAAAAGGGCAATAGTAGCTCTGTCAAAAAGTAATATGAAGTACAAGATAAAAACTGAGAAAAAGGAGGAGAAATCTAAAAACTATCATGGCCTCAGCATTTTATTAAATAGTTCTACCCCAGAGATAAAATTCACCAGTATCCCTGGAGACCGGAAACCTTAGAACTACACTAAGTATACACAGTTACTCTTGTCACAGACAATATTTTTTGTCCTTTTTTTATATTACTGTATGTTATCTTCCTTCAAAGGGGTATGGCTGAGCAACAGGGGGAAGACTGTTTGCTGTGTTTTGGCTGGGGCACCCTGGCCAGGTGGAACTCATGCAAGGAGATGGGCCATTCCTTGAGATGAAATGGAGAAATTTCTTGAGGGCTACAGTATGACATCTCCTTAGGAGGGAACTTGAGCAAGTGCTGACTGGCTGTGAAACACTGCAAATGGGCAGGGAGCTGACATGAAGTCAGGCCTTACTATGAAAAATAAGTGCTGTTCTTAGAGACTTAGGAGGTCTGTAGATTCAGTTGCAAACCAAATAAAAACCCTACTGAAAGTTTCTGAACTCAAATGAAGCTCAGAAAAAGAGATTCTGCAAGATTTTGTAGAATCTATGGAAGTTTCTCCATAAATTAATCTAAAACAGGCTGAAAGATATGAGGATTTGAGAGAACTAATTTATCTGAACTGGTTCTTCATTCATTACTGTCAACATGGAATGCCCAGGGACCTAGGTAAAGAACAGGGATTCTGATCTACCTGATTGTTTACTGCACTACATTTCTTTTTTTCAACATTTCAAGGTTTTACATTTCTCGGGTTTATGTCCATGGTTCTTTCATGGATTCTGTGGTCAGTAATTATGCGAGAAAAAGGCAGAATGGTAACATTGGGAATGAAAATAATCAACAGTGATGCAAGGAAATTAAATATAAAACATGGCAAGCTGCTCAAATATATAAAAAGCCAAGAGCTCTGTCAGAAATTACTTGAGCCATTAAAGGATGAGTGGGAAGTTAGTGACAGATACTGTAGCTGACAGTCTGAAAGAATTCTTTGCTTCACACAAATAAATGGAGGGTCAAATCCCAGAGAGTAAGGAACAGTAAATTTTCCTGTGGAGAGAATTAAAAACTGTGGAGCAGGGAAAGTTTAGGGGCTTTATATCTGTACCAGAGCAGATAGTTCACAGTAGTCTATTAAATGTGGTAAAGGTATTGAGTCTATATGCCTCTATATGCCTAGCTGTGAGTGATGGTGGAAATAGTCGGGGATCTAGGAAAACCACCATAGAGGCTTTTGAAAGTGTGTAAACAGCTAGGGAAAGTAGTACCACAGAATTACTGATTCTATGTCAGATTGTCCCTGCCAAGAGAACAGCAGTACGAATGGGGAGAGATGGGAATAGAGGTGAAGAATTTCTCTTACTACTGGGCACTCTGAGCATAGCCTAAAAGAGGTCCCATCACTTACACTTACTAGAGGACAGAAACTGGCTTGTTGAGGAAAAAACAAAGAGGTTTGAAGGACATTAAAGCCAAAATAGTCTGAATAGGGAGGAAGCTCCCTCTACCATCCAGAGCACCCCTGCCAATTGTGGTCCCCAAAGGCCTGTCTGTATACTTCCTCCCTCCCTCTTTAATTCAATCACTACTGAAACCCCACTGTTGCTGTGAAATTCTGTGCTGGCAACAAGGAAATTCCCTAGAGTTCTGTTGCAGCTGGCATTCCTTCCCTTCAGCTCAATGGAAGAATAAAAAACTACATGAAATGGAGCTAAAAATGCATAAAAAGAGCAACCGACTCCCTGATGTGGACCAAGAGAATCTGGGAGGGATTGTGGGCTTGTCCTTAACTTGCACTCTGTAGTCTCACAGCAGGCCACCTCTGGAGTTTGCATTGGGAACTGGAGAATTCTGAGAGATGTGCCATCAAATGTACCATCCTCTCCATCACTTTGCTGCTTCTCATGACAGCCTGTATTGGTTAATGTGTATCTCATGATACCGCTTTTGCCTACCCATTTCTTCCATCTATCCCAGCTCAAAGGAGTAGCTTAAAAGGATGCTCAGTAGCATCCAATTCTGAGTTCAGGTGGGACGTGAGACATGGTTATGTATGTGTGAAATTACATTGTTTTGTCCTATTTTTTCTTATTTGATACTGTTTTCTTAGGCAAACTCTCATCAAAATCACAGGGAATTACTATTTGAATACAGCTTTCCAAACTGGGTTATTTTCAACACTTGCTGTAGCTGAGACAATGAAAATAAGCTCCCTCTTTCATGTTATAGTCTTATATATAGTCTTCATGTTATAGTGTAGTGACACAAGCTCAGGATGTTCCTGAGATGGCGCTGTAATATTACTGCCTGAGATCTCACATGTAATATGCAATTTTACCTTAACAGGAAATATTTACATCCTGTCTTTGTGTTTTGCTCCAAGATTTCTTTCTCATGTTTTTCTTACATATTGTGTTCTATATTTAACAATATTTGTCAGCCATTGGCGTGTATCCTTCAGTACTTCAAACATTTACCTGAATGTGTCACACCCAATCATTAACTTATGGTTAGGGTCACATCCATTCTTAAAGCTACCTGGATACACAGACAATATTTTTTTTAGCATTATTAATGGACCATTCTTAAGTTGAAAAGCAAAAAACACAGGTCCTAGCTTTGCCAACAGTTACACCTGGGCTTCATTTTCAGCATAGAAGTACTCCAAGTTCCTCTATAGGATTACTTATCTCAAAATCAAAGATCTGTTTAATTGATTCCAGAACTAATGCTTCATTCTCTAATAATGCTGGCATTTCCTTTAATTTGTTTGTTTGTTATGGCTTTTGATAATGTACTTTCAGTTTTCTTTAAAACTGTCTTCTAATTCCATATCATTGTAAAAAATGACTAATTTTCTAGCCATATGGGACAATTCCTACAGCTTTTAAAATATTTTAATGTTATTACTGTAATTCATAATGTGTTTAATAATGTAATTGGGAATAAAACAATCTCTCTTGTTAAAAATAATTGAAAACACAGTGGGGACCTTTTAAAAGAATTGTCTTAATTAAAGAATCAGACATGACGGTGCATTTCTGTTCATTTATTTTACACTCCATGGATTATAAGAGTCTCTTGGTTTTCAGTCTACCAATATTAAATTGAGCTTAAAACAAACGGGCAGAGTGCATGGCCTGTATTGATTGCCTTACTAAAGAAAATAGTTTCATCCCCTGAGAATATCCCCAGCCTCATGGTCTTATTCCCACACTTTTCCTATTCCCATTCCTATTCTCTCAAATGAATAAAAATAAAGTAATTTTGGGAATATATTTTAAAAAAGACCTTCAGCTAGCATAAATAACTGATGTTAGCCAAACTATAGTGATTTACATGCAAGAATGATCAGATCCACTCTGGTTACTGTTCAGGCAGGATTGAGCCTGAGAGGGGCAAGTAAACTCAAAGTTCTTTCTGGAAAACTGTGGACCAAGTTGTGTTTCTGCTAACCAAATGTGTCCCATTTCCATTCCATCCATGTCTAAAAAGTAAAGCAAAGCAATGTTATCTAGATAAAATGGAAAGGTTCATCATAAGGGTACAGCATGAAATAACTGGCTGGTTAGTAATGTGTTTTGCTGTAAGGAGATATTTTTTCTTTTAGGAGAAATCAGTATGTTTGGGAGAAAAAAAAGGTATGACTTCTTCTTAAATAGGAACATAGGAGGTTCTGTCTGCATAAAAGGAAAAACTTTTTCTATTGTGAGTCTGACCGAGTTGTGGCTCAGGTTCCCCTGAAAGTTTGTGGAGTCTCCATCCTTGGAGATACTCAAAAGGTTTCTGCACGTGGTCCTGGGCAACCGGCTTGAGCAGGGGGTTGGACAAGATGACCTCCAGAGATCCCTTCCAATCTCAATCATTCTGTGTTTCTTTGCAAAGTTTATGGTCTGAAATTCTAATAGACTTTTATGTTTTCATTTATAATGGGTAATTTTCAATGACATTGTTTTTTAATTCTATGTGGGCAACTTTTTTTTTTCTCTATCCAAACTAAATTTGTACATGAGGAACTGTTCTTTAAAACAAAGTGAATTAAAATATCTTTCATATTAATTTTCTTAGAAGTGAAGGAAGTCAATAATAAAGTGCCTCTGGCTGCTCTAAACTGATTTTTTTTTCTCAGCTACTAAAGTCTGTGTAAGATGGCAAACACCAACTCACTGTCTGTTCAGTGTAGCCTGCATTAGCAAATATGCTATACAAAACCAACACCCAGTAGACAGAAGTTCTCTCTGTATAACAAAAAAATAGTGTGAAATATAAACAAAGTGTGAGTTCTAAAATATATTAAATGGGATGGAACTGACAAATCAATCTATAGCAGTTCTAATTGTTTTGTCTACTGGGGTTGAAAATACTTCTTATATATCTGGTTTATAGTAAAGGGAATCAGCTTTTTGTCACAGTAAGAAGTGAGCAACTGAAGAGTCATGAAGATGAATTTTTCATCACCCCCTGATGCTGGGACAAAATGTGTAACTTGTACTGAAGTTCTGTGCAGTCAGTGGACTGAGAATACCAGCTCCTCAACTTTGGCTAAGTGGTGTAAATGAGGTAAGGGTCATCTTGTTCATTATCAGAAGAAAATGTCTTAGGTCTAAGTTAAAATACAATTTATCTACATTGAAAAGACATTAAATGTGTCCCTGTGTCATCTGAGTAGAAAATCCTTCTGCACTCTCAAATATTGCTCTTAGTAATGATGTCAGTAAGAAAATGAATTTAAGAAAAAGTTCCTTTTCTTATGGTGATTCTCCAGGGTGACTTTTAGAATCTGTAGGAACATCTGAGACTGAGTGTCATGTTTCAGTTTTGCTACAGATATTCAAGATAAAGCAAGACAGAGGTGGGGAGGAATGAATGACAGCGAAATGACGAAAATAGGGAGAACCTACCATGCTGATTACTTTAATTCCACCACAATGGCAGCAGAGGTTGTTCATAGATGCCAGTTGGAATCCATTTATGAAGGTTTTTGAGTACTCATCTAAATCATAAACAACTTAATAGGCTTCATATGGTTAACTGCTTAAAACCTGAATAATCTAACAAATCCTCAATTTCTTTTTGTAAATCTCCTTAAGTCTTATTATCATGATACACACACATTGAATGCCATCCTGAAGTTTTATATCAAACTTCTTATCTTGGTATTTAAGTGCTTCCCAACAATGATTGTTACTAATGTTGTCACAATACTGAACTCTTCAGTCATTCTCAGTAACGTATATGAACATTACAGAATGTCTAAGGGTAATTGCTGATGTTAGTCAAAAACACTATAAAAGCTTTTTAAGGGTAATATTTTCCAGAATTTTCAGGAATAGTATGTTCATATTTGGTTCTTTTAAAAAGTTAGCTATAAAAGAACTATCGTGTATCTCTCCTTATAAAGGATGCTGTTTTATTCCAGAGATTATTCCTGCCTTGTCAGAAGAAAGAAGGTGCCAAATGCAAGTTCTTTTATCATAAAACACAGTTATACCCCCCATCTCCCTCTTAAAAATAGAAAATTGAGAAAAGGCAATAAAGTACATCTGATAAAATACCAAGCTGTGATCAACTTGCTCCTGATACTGTATTTCATGGCATAGAGTTATCAATATCCTACGCCCTCTGCAGCAATACGACATTCAGAATTATGCATCAAACAAGGCTGTGGACTGTCTCAGTGAGTAGCTGTGAACCGTGCTGAGATTCAGTGTTATGTTTTGATGTTTATAAATCAGACTTTCCTCAGATAATCACTAGAATACATCACAGACAAAGATCTAGAAAACAAATTATGAAAACCTAACTGACGGAAAGCGGTCATTTCTTCATCACAATGCTACTAAGACACAGCTGTTCTTGTACTTCGCATATTTGAAATTTAAGAGTTTTAAACCAGTAGTTAATCTGCATTCCACCTAGTTAAACCATGTTGTGGTCACTTGTACAAACATATGTGATGTCTAAAAAGGTCAGCCATAAGTAGGCACATAATAATACACTTTGGCATAAACAGGATAGTGACCAAAGAAAAAGACTGGACTGTGCTGTTATGTGGAGTGCTGGTTTTAATTTAGTAAGTTTTAATATTGCATCTGTCATTTAATAGGAAAACTGTCCATTACATTTGACACAGAAACAAAATTCTAATTTAATAATATAAATTACATAGAGAGGTACATCTTATCATATCTGATATGCCATGTATTTACAGGTTATGAAACAACTTTACCCTTAACAGAAAAGGCTAAAGAAGAAAACTTCATATACCCATGAAAAATACCACAAATGCAGCAGTATATCCAATAAATATTCCCTCTGTCATCAGTGATGATGAACTTTTAGTGGTTGTACACTTTACTGTCTCTACAGATATGATAATTAAGTCACAACTGTTAGAGCTACTTGCCCTTAATAGCAGAACACTTGAAAGTGCAGCATGTTGTACCGGTATAGCATAAACACTGAGATGAACAAAATTCAACTACAGGAAAACAAACATTCTCAAAAATGCAACGACTACCAGAGCTGGAAATGTGTAGGCAAATAAAAGTAGATCAAAACTGATAAATGATATAGGCAGCTCTACCCAATGCAATCAACACCTTTTAAAATGCATAAATAGATTGAAAAACATTGTAAAGACTTAATCGGGTCAAAATGCCTGTTTACAGTTTACTTCTTCATGACTCTGTGAAGTTAATGCAATTATGTTTTATCAACAACTATGCAGTGCTAATTTCATTTGCAAAATCCACAATGCCATATTATGCTAGAAAAATGCCACTGTTAATTTATATTTTACAAATACTCCTGATATATGTATGGATTTATATGTACATTTTATATTAAAACACACAAAACATCCTTCATGGTAGCAACTGGTATTGTATATGCAAGTACAGGCATATGTAAAAAAAATAGTTTGCAAATATTTCCAAAGTTTACAATGGCCGTAAGTATACGTAGCACTTTTATGTGATGCTAATGCAGTTAGTATGGGATTTATTTGAATAAAATTTTAAAAATTATAGATCTTGCCTCAGAGAGTTATTTTTACAACAGAAATCCTCAAACTTTGATGATATAATTGTATAATTATGATGCCATTTTCTGTCATTCTAAAAGGGTTATAAGTGTTAAATCTAAGGCATGTGACTATGAAATTTTAAGTTCTGTAATTTTAACGTCAAAACTATATAATGCTGACATAAATCTTCTCCACTGCTTTGTGGAGACAGATGAATTTTGTTGAAACATATTCACAAAACAACACTGAAATTTAAACTGTGATTTCATTTCAGTCCTACTGAGTAGGAAGAAGTAAGACCCCAAAAGGAATCTTCAAGATCTAGAAAATGCTTTTCCCTGTGTTCTAAAGTCTAAGGTACCTGTCAAATCAGTAGATTTTTTTCTAAAATATTTTTTCTAAAAATTTAGAGTTTTTATTTACTTAGATTTTTTTCTAACACTCAATTTTATCTTTCTTCCTTTCTTCTCTTTTTCAATTCTTCCTTCCTTTTCTGTAGACATTTTCAAAGCTACCTTGAAATCCTTTTTCTCTTCTTACTTTCTGCTAGCCTCTTCAGTGCTGCCTTCTCTCTCTAGGAGACAATATATTCATGAAGGGAATACTGAGTTACTGCAGCACTCACAATGATACTTCTGTAAACTCCACGTGGGTGGAAATCTACTTCTGCCTAGAGCACCGCTGACTTCATGGGACAACAAAGCTGTAATACGCTAAGCAAAACAGAAGCATTGCCAATGTGCAACATTTCCTTAGGCTTTCTGAAAAATGAGGACAAAACCTGGTGTCTGAGCTTCATTTGTAATAAATGAGGCTCATAAGCTTTCTCTTCTGGATGTGTGTTAATGGAGGATAAGATGCATAGAGTCACCCTTGCATTTTTTTATTGCATGGCATTTCTAGCCCCAGGCTGCCATAAATTTATACAGGCTTGTATGAAATAGTTGCTTTCAGTACTTTGAAGTTCTGAGAATCAAATACAGCAAACTGCATGATGGCTCAGAAACACCCAGATTCTTCAAAAGGTGTCATTTCATGGCATAGAATAGCACATTTTTACTGTGGTAACTTCTTATCAAATACGACAAGCTCTTTTACACCGTTTGAAGATTTTAAAGCAGACTCAGCCCCTTGCAAAAATGTATTCTTGCAGTAACAGTAAATTATTTCAAAATTAATTTGCGAAGCACCTGCTAGTAGACATATTTATGTTCTAGATGCTCTTACACTGCTGTAATTGTCAGTTGTCTCTAACGGGTAATATGACTTCTTCCCAGCATTTTTCCTAGAATTGAATTTGATAGTAAATCTCATCTAAAGAAACACTAGACCTTAAATAATTTTCTTAAACTCTGGAAAGGGGTATATGTAGTTCTTTTAAAATGAATACACAGAAATTGTAATAGGGCACATCAGCAAGAAAATTACTAGTTTTGCAAAAAGGAAAAAAAAATACATTTGATAGAATCACATTTTAGACCACTTGCTGTGTTCCTGTGGTGTAGCACAAACTTTCTATACAAAGAAACCTGTAATAAAGGGCTTTAAATGCCAGGAAAGGAAAGCTCCAACTCAAATATAAAAATGGCTTAATAACTTTCCTGGTTATAATTAAAAGGAATTTTCTACTCACTGTCCACAGTCCTTGTAATTATCACCTGAAATAACATTTCAATAGAGTTGAACTACATAATAAAGCTTCTTTACCCTGATAATTAACAAGGTTAAATGTCATTTCTGTAGCACAGAAAAATTATTGTTTAAATACATTCCTAGTAAGATTGAATCAAACCAAGAGAAATAATCAGCAACAGAAGCATTTCCATGTAATTTCCATGAAAAACAAAAGACTTCTACATATTCTATAGGGATATTCATAATCAGGTGTACTCAAAATAACAAAAAAAAATGTTACATATGAAAAATGAAAATGAACAATGTTTTTCAATGAAAATATTTTTTTTCTTCTCTGGGCTGTATTTAAGACTATACACAAATTAATTTTTCATAAAAGTGAAAAATGCTGATGCTATGTATGGCAGATAAACTGTGAATAAAGATTGCATTTTGTCCTACAAGTTCAAATTATTACATTATCAAATGAGTTCACATTATTATTTTATTTCAGGTCTTTGATAACTCCTGTTAGAGTCCTTTTAGACATCCTCTGGTTGCATGAGTAACTTCCATTTTGTGGAGGAGCTATTTTCCCAAAAATTAAAATTCTGGCCCAGAACCACTGCTGCTTTCTCGATTCCACATCCATTTATTAACCATTCATCTTTTTTAGAATCTGGGTCAAAAATACAACCCTGGTCCTCTGTGATATTTCCTGAAAGCTATCTTTAATTAGTGGTATATGGCAATATTTTTAAATTATGTAACATTTTGTGGAATGAAATTGAGGTTTTATTTTACTAGGATACTATGGCTTAGTATGTAGCCTTCAATATACAGGTAAATGAATAGTCCTAATGTTTGACTAGCATTGTTTCTACATGGGTAAACATACCCATAGGATCTTCCCTACATCAAGGTCAGTTCCTCAAAACTTTACACAATTTAATGCAAATTTCTAAATTGAGGTTTTTAACCTGTAATGCCTAAAACTTTACATAAACTGTGGGATATTGTGTATGTTTTCACACATTGTGGGATCTTTACATATATGCATGAACTATAGACAGGATTTAAAAAAAAAAAAAAAAAAAAAAAAAAACCAAACCCAAAACACCAACCTTGGATTAAATTCCATTATTTCCTCAATATCTTCTATTTCAATTGAGCCTCATAGTAAAACCTATGTATCAGCTCTCTTTAACAGCAGCAACTGGCCACCTTAAAAAGCAACTAGAACAAAACTAACTTTTGGATGACATTGTTACTGGAGATTGGCTTTCCCTTCTTCATGCCATCTGCAAACAAAGTTTACATGGTATTGCTCTAAGCATAATCTACTGAATTGCACATCAGTCCTGAGACACTTAAATTATCTGACCTACTTCTACACAGAACGGAATTTTTGTCTTATCAAAATAAGAATTAAAAAAAACCAAACAAGTGGCCTGGCTAAAAAAGTGGATTATAAAATTGGCACCCTTTATTTATATATTGTCCTATACTGTCATAGTATGAACGAAAAAATAAGGAAATGTAAGGAGATGAAAAGTAGAGAACGATAAAATCTATGGTTTTTAGCTGCTATGAGTTTTCCTAAAGTCTTACTATCACATTCTGCTTAATACTGTTGACTTTTTTAGTCCACTCAAAATCATATTCTTTATCTTGTATCCCAGTAGTTGGCACATGGCAAGTGAATGTAGCTACATCTAGAGTTCAAAGCTGCTGATGCCTGATTATTGTTACAGAGGTGGTGAATAAGGTTGTCTGCCACGTGGTCCCAGTTTTATGAAGTTAATAGCACTCTGATTATTAACTAGTAAATTGGAATCAGAGTCCATTACTAAGAAAAAGGGGCTTTCACCTTTTTGGAGAAACACATTACATTTACTTTCATATTTTTAAAAGACTTTTAAATTATTTTACCTTTTTCTATGGGGTGCAAAAGCATATTCCATCTTCTCAGGGTTATAAAATTAAGGTCTGTGTACATGATAGTGAACTGGTATTTGGGTCAGGGATGCTATAAAATGATCTGGAAAGTAAGACCAGTAGGGGAACATGAGAAAAACCAATATATTCAGTCTGGAAGAAGAGAGACAAAAGTGGGGAAATAAGTATCCACAAAGACAAAAAAGGGTGATATAGGGATTCTGTGATAAGGTTTAGATACTTGAGTTACTGAACTGCCAAAAACAAACAGTGATACAACGCTATAGCCAGCTGCATTTAGATTACATATTTTCAAGGTGGAGGGTGGTAGTGTGTGTGAGGAAATCTCTGTATTAGTGCATCAGGCAGCTAAACGTGAACAAAATATCATTCAGAAAGTTTCACTAGATATGCAAGTGCAATCTATTCAAGATATCTGACACATTCTAAAATGAATCAAGTTCGTTGTCACAATGCAGAAGGATGGCCAAGGTACCTATCTCTAATCTCAAACTATGTTCTCTTTTTTTTCCATTGTTGTGTAATAGCACAAAAAACCCAGAAAGGTCTCTCACTTATTTTGTAAATTCTGAAGTGGCCACTTTAGGTATTACGAAAAGACGCACGCGTACTACAAAATAGATACAGAAGATATTGGCCGAGAACAGAATCACAATGCATCTACCATTCCAAACCCTCTTATTCTCATTGTCTCCCAAACCTCAACTTCCTGCGCTGCTGGCTAGATTCTTGTAGGATGGCTGTTCAGCCCCTGGGGGGTTTGGTAAGTATTACATAAGGAGAGCATGAAAGAACTCAACAGTAGTATATAGCAGTATATTTCTGATAAGAAACCAAAGACTTTTTTCCAAAGCCTGGGCTGGAAAACAAAGTTCTAAGTGAGGAAGTCTAAGGGGAAACCTAATAAGCCAAATTGAAAGAGTAAACTAATCTAAGTCATTGTGTAATTGTAGTTTGAGAAGGGACTATTTCTGTTAGTCAAATTCCTGAAAAATGAGGACTCCTCTATCCAATATATATATCCACTTACTATGGTGAGTGATAATCACAGAATCACAGAATCATCATGCTTGGAAAGGACCTCTGAGATCACCGAGTCCAACCATACACACACACAAAAAAAACCCTTACAATCTCGGGCACTAGAGCATGCCGTGAAGTGCCACATCTACACATTTCTTAAATAACTCCAGGGATGGTGACTCAACCACCTCCCTGGGCAGGCTGTTCCAGTGCCTGATCACTCTCTCAGTAAAGTAATTCTTCCTAATATCCAATCTAATGCTCCCCTGCCGCAACTTCAGACCGTTTCCTCTGGTCCCGTCATTATTCCCTTGGGAGAAGAGGCCAACACCCACCTCTTTACAACCTCCTTTCAGGTAGTTGTAGAGGGCAATGAGGTCTCCCCTCAGCCTCCTCTGAGGGGAGACCTCATAAAATAAAAATAAAAACTCCCTTTTAGATTTGAAAAACTCTATACTGCATGGTTGATCTTTGCAAAACTGAAAACAGTCATCTAGCTTCAAACTGATTCAAAGGCCGGTCTTTCCCTTACCCTGAAAAAGCAATGACTCCAACCTTGGCTTGCAGCTATCTGTGAAATTCTGAGTTTGTTCAAGCCACAGAACATTAAAAACATAAAACTGACAACAGTGTCATTGAGCAAGTTTAAAGTCTGATCAAAACATGATGTCATCTAAGGACTGTTACCTCTGCAGTGTTATTGCTCATGGCCAGAGGATTACTGACCCAGAGAAACAAGAGGTGTACCCTTAGAAAGCAATCCTGAAAACAGTTAGTAGCCCAGCCAGACACCGTGTGCTATTTTAGCCATGAAATGAATGAAATGTTCATTGCAAACAAAAGAGTGTGACAGAAACAGAAGAAATTTAGTGACTGCTAAAGATATGGAAGAAAATCGCATTCTCACTGGAAGTTTTGAGTGAAAATTGCAATTTAGTACTTGTGGAGGGAGGTGCTTCCTGAACATTGGTAGGCATCTTTTAGCAATTTCCATTGTGTAACAGGTGATAATATACAGGTATTTTTAGCCATTTTAATAATCTATCTGTTCTTACGGTCCAAAGGAGAACAAAAAATATTAATATTCCTAAATTCGGCGCTTTTTTGAAAAGAATCTCTTTTCAACACCACCAAAACAGTCATTAGCAGAAACGAAAGCATTTTCCAGTGAAACGCAGAATGGGAAGTTTAATGAGATAACACAGCCAAAAATAGACTGCTCTTCTCCTTTTAACTATGGAAGTAGCTGGCATTCTAGGAACTAGGCCTGCAAGGTGCTATGGACCATAAGCTTGGTGATAGGCCTTTTCAATACAGCAGCAGAAACAGGGAAGGCATCAGGTATTGAGAATCTGTTTATTACAGTGAGTTTGTCAGATTTAATGAAAACAAATAGCAGTACACAAATGAGTTGAAAAGTCAGAGTTTCTGCCTTCTGATAATTAAAGTAAGACTCTAACAAAAGCATTTCTGTGTTCACATTCTTACAATCCTTTTTAATTTAGTTTGCAGTACTAGACAGCTCTTCATGTAAATGTTACGTGTAATTGAAATGAAATAAATAAATAATTATATAATAATTATAATATTATAATTATAATAATAATAATTATATAAGTAAATAATGCAAAAGTAAATTTGGTAAGTTTGGGGAAAAGTCTATTTACCTTATACTACAATAACAGTGTGATGTATTTTATCAACATACTTACAAAAACAAAAAAAAAAATTATGCCTTTGGCGTAAGTAGTTTCAGTAAGGTTGGAGACAGCTGGGAATTAGTCTATACTACAGTGTTTAAAAAAAAATGAATTTAGTTGTATTGTATACCAGCTGTGTCCTATACTAGAATGTGTTCCATATTAGATCATTTATTATTAGGTCAGTTATTTAAGGGTTTTAATTTTGACATATTACTTAGCAAGCTGATGCAGCGCTAAGCACTTAATTAAAATTTGTGCAATATCTCTGTCACACAGTGACCCAGGCACTGGCCACCATCTGTGATGTCATGAAGTGCTCTGAAGAATTAGATAACAAGGCCGGCACTATGCATGGAAAATTACTGTAAAAATTGGTTAATCTCTAAAAAACTCACTCTTTACACTATTTGTGTACTTTTAAAAATAGACAGTTTGCCTAAGGAAATCTGTGTCCTTTTTCTTTCTCCAGGGATATCTATTGTATCTTTTTCTACCCTTCTTGCTAGATTTTTTAATGAGAACAGAATCAAAACTAAAATGTCTGATCTGTTTGGTTTTTGGTGGGTTTTTCCAACACTACTAGATGGAGCTGAGCTAGCTGTGACTAGAAACAAGAGTTTAAGCTATTTGTTGTTTATCACACACATTATTTATAAGGCACTCATCTATAGCTCAGACACAGAAGGTAGGCATGTCTCGCATCTTGTCAAAATGCCACACAGTCTGTCAATTACACAAGCTCTGTACCTTTTGTGAAGGAATAGATCACATACCTGAAACCAGGACATCCTGATGGTGACAGTTCAGCTGGGGAACATTTATATTCAATGATTGCTGCTATCACAGTATCTGCTTTGATGACATGCAAACACACACACAGGAAAAGCTGCAAGACTAACCTACAGGCATGACCTGAGCCATATGATGACTTATGCCCGCTTCCCCAGCTAATAGCCTGAACTGAAATACTAGTCAAAAATATATGTTCCAGGGATTAACAGCTGATAAAATATTTTTTAAAATGTTCTATAGTTTTAGCCTGTATGATTGATCAGACATTTGGAGTATTGGCAACACTTAGCATTTGAAAATCGGGAGTCATTCCTTGAAATATGTTGAGATGCTAAGCTCATTTTAAGCAAAATGCTCCTTTTTGCCGTATGACAACTTGAGGGTATCTTAAGCTCTTCAAGGTTCCTCATGCAGCCACAGGGGAATAGGAAATCTGCTGTATATTAATATTTTCAAGAGAGAGCTGAGATTATGACATCATTATATGATTCCAGGAGTAAGGGATTTACATGAGATTCCAAATACTGTAAGAAAATAAAATTGGAGAGTTATCAAAACAGACAGACGGCAAAAACATAGAATGAAGAAAATGATACCTCTTCTCATTATTAGTAGAACCAGTTGAGGAAATCAGAAAGAGGATGAGTCTTTCTACTCTCTAATCAGAGGAGGAAGCAGGAGGTGTGAATTAAAGCTAAGGAGATAGCGCCAAGGAAAAGCTGCCCAACATACAATTACGACAGATAAATCGAGTTGTCATCCCCGTCATGTAGGAACTGCAAAATGCTGCTGGAGAGTCCTAATATATAGTGCTCTGGGGCACGTTTGCCAGGAGGAAGAAGGCAGCAGTAATCTCTCTCCCTGCAGTAATCTCAGGTCAGCTGCAGGGACAGGACGCGTTTGGAAGTGGCTGGAGAGGTGCCACGGCAGCTGACATCAGGCTGGGACAGGCTGCGTGTCATTCCCCTCCAACGGCTCCACCATAACCAAGCCGTTAATGGCAGCCCAGTTGCCACAGAGCAGAGAACCTTCCAGAAGGACAGGCTGGGAGCGCCCCATGACAACAGCCAATCGCCAGACGCCACGGGAATTTCAGCCAATCAGAAGGTATTCTTTGCCCAGTCCCATAGGTGACAGGGTCTGGGTTGCTGGGGGGACATGGCGGAGAACCCACAGGATGGGCCCTCAGGGCCCACAGGCTCATGGTGGGGGCCTAGGAGGCCACAGCCTTGCCCATGGGCCAAGACCCCTGTGCCAGCCTTCCTGGTGTGAGGTAAGACAGAACCAGTTTTCTATTCAGCAGTTTTACTTTTCAGCTAAGCCTCTTCTAACTAACTGAACCCTCTGAAATTAACAGCTTGTTTTTTCAGACAGTGTCAGCTTGTAGCAGATAACATCTGATGTTTATAGTTAATACCAAGGGGTGGTATGCAGAGAGGCTGTTGCTTTTGCTTACTGCTATAACAACCAAGGCCAGCTAATTCTGTTGTGTGCCGAGTTGGAGGGTCAGAAGCAGAAAGGTGTAAAGGGGTTGCACCTGCAGGGAGGAGCGGACAGGACGGATGACCCAAAACTGACCAACAGGGTATTCCATCCCACCTGCACCATGCTCAGTATAAAAGCTGAGGGATAGAAGGGGTCAGCCTCTTTCTTCAGTGGCCGGAGTCCAAGGAGGACCCTGACTGTTTGTCTGCCCTGGATCCCGATCTGTGCATTCCTGAATCCAGATCTGGAATCCAGTTCCCATCCATTGCTGAGTCCAGTCTGGGACTTTCCCAGTGCCTGCCAGTGACGTGATAGTCATCCTGGGAGTTCGATATTGATTTTGTACATATTGCATATATTTTATTATTTTCTTATTAATATTATCTTTTCTTTCTATTATTTTATTATTACTATTTCATTAAAGTAGTTTCACTTTTTTTTCAATCCGTAAGTCTCCCTTTCTCTCATTCTTCTGTCCCTTGGTACAGAAGTTGAAGAGAGCATCTGTCGTTCTTTCAGTGGATAGTCCAGCCCAAACCACCAGCCCTGGGCTGCCCCATCCACCTGCCACTTGTCAGGAAGGTTGTGTGGGAACCCTGTGCTGGCTGCTGTCCTGGAGTGGGCATCTGTCCCGCTGTGGGACCTGGATGTTGATCTGAGGGTGCTAGTTCTTGCCATGCCAGCAGTTCCCTTGCTGGGCGGGGAACTACCCCATCCCATCATGTTATCCTGGTGTTTCCCATTTCTTCATCCTCCTTTCCAGCGCTCTTGTACCTCCCTTTTCCCAACACCAGGCCCCTCCCAAATAAACAATCTGCCCGCTAAGTACTTCTCCCCCATTGGTCCCAGTTTTGCTACAACTGTACCAAAATTTGGCATTTTTTATATAATCACGCAAATAATCTTGGTTTTATATATATAAAAAATACTGCTGTACGGTTATCTAAGTAGTATTAGCTTCTTAAGTGTCTGTTACCCTACAGGTCCCCAGTATTCCCCTACAACTACTTGGGAAGTACAACTGCTTCTCTTATAACTCCCCTGTAACCTTTGAAATTCAGGTATCCCTCGCAGCACTATCTGTAACTTCTGTCACTTTCTTGCATGGTTATCTGTCAAGTCTGGCAATTTCTTGTGTCATTCTTAATTATATCTTATGTCCTGTTGGTTAACTTAACCTTAGACCAGAGACTAGCCAGTGGTTTAGTCACCTGCCTGCAGCCCTAACAGTACACATTGCCTAGTTTTGGCATCAGAAAAATAATTCGGGGAATTGAATTACACTGGAGGTTTGGGAAGACTCTTGACAGAAAAAAGATATTGGAATGATTTCTGTGAAGAAATTATGTCTATCAAGATATAAAATTATGTATATTTGAGTCATTAATGTTGGAAAGTAAAACCAAACAAGTAAATATTTTATCCACTGCATTTGACTGAGTGTATGAAACTGACATTTAAATGACAAATAGATACCTGAGTGTGGTTCTTGAAATTCATCTATTTGGTTAAGATGTGTTCTCTCAGATCCTGAATCTTACTAGTATAGGCAGAATTTTTTCCATCTCTAGCATAAAACTGCCTGTCTTTAATATTTTAAAGCCATTTTTAAATATTCGCTTTCATAATCAAGCATAATTGTTGGCCTGCTGCTTTTATCAAAGCACTTACCATGTACTGCACCTTCATTTTTATTTTTCCAGCGTGGGCAGACTGACAGAGGTGAGCGGCTCTCTAGCAAAGGTTTTATACTGATGCCAAATAGTCTTTCATTTTGACATTACATTTCCTATATTTTTCCCTTATCAACAGCTTTTTTCAGTTTGCCTGCCCTTTATTACTCTAACCCCCAATCACTCGTCTCTTTCACTATATATTATTCTGTCTTAAATGTGGTTGGATATATTTTACTTAAACGGGTAAAATAATGGATGTTTTTGAAAGTTGCTGGATATTTTTTTCCAAGATGCTGAATTAAAATTCTTCGCACTCATTCTAAAAACAGTGTTTCCCTACTAAAAGGAAACAGAATAAATAGAATTTGTGCTGTGTTTTTAGAACACTTCCATTGATTAAACTGAATGGGAAGGGATTTACTGACATGGATAGAAACTTGTAATTAGACTAGAAGCACGTTCTGACAAAAAAGTGCCCAGAGATTTTTTTTTAAATGTACTGTGAGGTTCAAATTGCCCCACAAGCAAAGTTCTATTTAACCATTAACACAGACAAATCATGGAGTTGTCAGGCCCTGGCAAGTTACCACACTTATAAAAAGAGTCACAGTGACTGTAAAGTCATCTGAGAGCAGGTAATTGTGTGCAAACTCTTATCCTGTCTGATAGATATTTTTGCCCGTCACCACAAAACTTGAGTAGCTGACAGACAAAGTTGATGACAATAGGACTTTCTTGCAGCCTCTTATTCTTCATAGTTAAGGCTCTACCAGGATTAACATTTTTTTATGTAAAATGCATTTTTAGATTTCTTTGAGAGTAGAATACAAAGCTTTTTGTTTATCTCAGAGTAGTGCTTGGGTCATACTCTACCCTTAGGTGGGTGATGACTGGAACTCTTCAGGGGTCCATCCTGGGACCTGTCCCATTTAATGTCATCAGTGACCTAGCAATGGCATGGTCAATGGGCAGCGGAGCGCATTCTGATCAGGCTGACAGAGGACAACAGTCTGGGGCATGCAGGTGATACACTTGAGGGCAGGGCTGCCACCCAGACAGCCCTGGAGAGGCTGGAGGAATGGGGCAATTGGAACCATATGAAAGTCAGCAGTGACAAATGCCAAGTCATGCACCTGGGAAGGAAGAGCTGCTGGCAACAGTACCGACTGGGACCTGTCTGCCCAGGGAGCAGCTCTGCTGAAGAGGCCCTGCGGGTCCTGCTGGACAGATTGCTGATCATGAGCCAGCAGAGAGCCCAGGCAGCAGGAATGACCAAAAGCCTTCTGGGCTGTGCTAATATGAAGCATGGCCAGTAGTTTGAGACCATGTCTATAATACCACATCCAGTTTGGGCCCCACAGTATAAGAAGAACATTGATAAACAGGAGAGAGTTCAGTACAGGGCCACCAGGATGGTCAGATCTTGGAGTGCTTGGATCCCTGTGAGAAGAGGCTGAGGGACCTGGGTGTGTTCAGACTGGAGAAGAGAGAGAGAGAAGAGAGAGCTCTGCAAACAGCATCCCCCCAGTACCTACAAGGAGGTTATCAGGAAGACTGAGCCAGGCTCTTCACAGTGGTGCATGGCAGCAAGCATAAATTGTCATAGGAGAGTTTCTGACAGGACATAAGGAGAAATATGTTCTCCATGATGGCAGTCCAGCAGTCGAGCAGGTTGCTTAGAGTGGTTGTGTGGTCTCCATCCTTGGAGGTTTTCAAACTGATAGAGCCCTGAGTAACTCGGTCTGATCTCATATCTAACGGTGCTTTGAGCAGGAAGCTGGACTAGAGACCTCCTGAGGTCGCTTTCACCCTGAATTATCCTATGATTCTGTGATATTCTTGTGAATAAAACGGAATCCTTTAAAATGGCCAAAAGCAAAAAATGGAAATGGTACAATACAGGTGTAGTCAAAGAGCAGTTCTGTGTTAATCATATGCATGCCATGGAGGATACTTTATTTTACTTATCCAGGTAGTATTCTTGGCTATCATCCTTTGTGGCTACATTACAAATACCCTGAAATCCCTAACTGGGTCAATTTACCATTTAAATGAGGGACAAATTATACATAACCATTTGATACTGGTGTGTTCCCCAACTGCTTTCTCGTGCTGAATTCAGCACTTACCACAATTTTTGCTTTGTGTAGCTCAGAGATGACGCACATAATCAGAGAGTGTTGCGAGCCTTATTGTGCCAATCTTGACAGTGGTATAGCCATTGTCAGGTGGCACAGCCATAAAAGGCATCAGCCTAAATTTCTAGAACAAGAAATATTAAGCTGAATGAGACCAGTTTGTCCTTCTGGTTACTTTGCTCATTTCAACAGGCTGAATAAGGCTTTAGTAGTCTCAGCATTAGACAAGAAGAAAGATTTGTAAATGGAGGTTACATCTACTTACAGAGGTAGCCAAACCACCTGTTACAGAAAAAAAAAGAAAAGCTTTTGAGCATACATCCTTTTAATAAAAAAAAATAATAATATCCTCTTTCCCTGAAAACTGTTTCTTCCTATATCCAGAGCCCATCATACTCACAAAAATGTACTACTGCTTAAATATTTTCCATTTTGGAAATAAAAAAAATCTACAAACCCAAAATACAGTGTTTTGGAATAACATGCTATTTCTCTAACATTTGTAAAAAAAAAATCCTGAAAAGATTTATTCCACATACAAATTATTAGGAAGAGCAAATCTTTTATTCCATGAATATTCTCAGGGAATTGTAAACTTAGCACTGAGACATTAAGACAGCCCTGAACCTTTAACAGAAGTTTTACGTAAATTCTTCATAAATGCAGTGTGAAGCCTCGCATAGGCACAGTCTTTGTGGGACTGAGATCTAAAGACACAGTAACTGCATCAAACCACAGTCTGGAGAGCTCAAGGGCTGGGTAGGAAGGTAGGGAAAAGTAAGAGTGAGTATTTGTGCTTTGCCACTGCACGCCAACCAGCCACTGCTGGTTTGCATTTTACCCAGGTACGTGGCAATCATACTATGTCACTGTTCAAAAACAAAAACACTGCTTCTTGGGGAACAACTGAGAAATGCCCTGTGCCATGAAACCACTTCTATTATACTTCTAAGTGTAAGAAAGATATGGCAAAACACAGGCATCGGTGCATTTTATAGTTTGTAGATAAGGGGACTGATAAACATCTTTGTTTTTCAGTTCTTGCCTGAAATTTTGATAGCACTAACCTGCATGCTTTTTACAATCTATGAGGTCTTGAATGCTGCCTGTTCCATTTCCACTCTCTGTAATATCCCATTTATAAAAAAAAATTAATTAAAATTAAAACAGATAAATTATTGCTTTCCAGTTAGGCCTTTTGTCTATCAACAGACAGTAAAAGCATCTCAAGAAAATTAAAGATGTAACTTTGCCTAGTGTTATTGCTAATGCCACAGGGAGAGAGTTTAACCAACAGAAAATTAATAGTGTATTTTTTCAAGCAATGCAAACATAACTTCTTTCTCTCCTTCCCCCCCAGCTAAATATTTTTAAACCTGCATGGATAAAAATGTGTCCATTCTTAATACAATAAGTATACACTCACATAGCAGCATCTTTTACTACTTTATTTTCATCCTTCCTTTTTTTTGAATACCTAGTATATAACATAACTTTCTGAAAAAAATAATTGCAGACATTTTTTGTAAGCAACAAGATCTACATATTTTACCGGGAAAAAAAAAATAAGATTTTTTCCAAGGCTATTAAGAAGACAAAAATATTTTTGAAATATTGAATCCTAGAGGCACACAAAAGCAAAAATCTGTAGATAGGAGATGCAGTGGTTGTGCAGCTAGCTAGACGCTGAACTGAGCAGTCAAGGTTCCCTCGGGAAATATAAAGAGGCTTTTAAAATTTCTGTGTGCAAATGGATTTCCTATCACATTTTTTCAACATTAAAAAAAAAAAAAAAAGTGTTATTTAGCACAAATTAAGTAGACCTAAACAGATAAGCTACTTTCTGTCCACAGAATACAGCAAGAGAACTGAATTGTAGAAAATCCTCTGTCATAACCTGCTTTATGCTTCATTTCAAAAGGTCATCTGCATGAGTGAGAAAAATCAGACTTTTTCAGTGCCTGTTGAATCATTTTTCTGAGAGTAAAAATCAGTCTCGTCTCATGATATAAATCACAGCCAGTGACTTTTTTTTTTTTTTTTTAACGTATTTTGGCCAAGCAGAAATGGACTAATATTACAAATTAGATTGTACATAAATGACGCTATTATGATCAGAGAGTAACAGCTGCTAATGTATACCAACCAGAACGGGTTTTGACCTCTTGCACTAAGGCTAAAATGTTCTGTAAATCCTTGCCCTACCCCGGACTCTCTTTATTCCTATTTGGCTTTCCTATGGCAGTGTAAAAATGAAAACCAGCATAATCCGTTCATCTTTTTCTTTGTACACTTCTGTAAATACCCATTTTTCAGCTCAGTGGTAAAGTAGAGGTGGAAAAATGTGTGTTCATATTTTGAGGCATCTCAATTCAAGTATTCATCTAATGCAAGAAGTATTTGGAAACAAAATTAAGTTTGGCTGGTAAGCTCCTCCAGTTTTGGAGTTTTTTGAGGCATACTGTGACTGAGACATGTTTCTAGCTAACACTACAGAAATAGGATGAAGTCACTAGTAGCAGTTATTTGAAAGCTTGTATAAACCAGCAAAGGAAGGAAAGGTCAAGAAAGTCAATATTAGAGACAAAATGTTTGGCTGACACTGCCTCCTTCCCTTAGAAGTTTCTCACCTTAATGGCATGTTGACATGTTAGCATTTTTTTGCTTTACTAAGTTCATTTAGATTTTCATGTGTCTTCAGTGATCACTAGTACAGTTTCAAGTAGGAAAACTCATCTCTTTCTTATCATAGAATTTATACTCATAAATTGTATAGCATAGCATAACATAACATGTATAGCCTAACTCTAGTGCCCGAGATTGTTGGTTTGTGTCTGTTTGTGGGTGGGGTGGGGTGTGGTTGTGGGCGTTTGTTTTGGTTTGGTTTTGGTGTTGGTGTTCTGGGATTTTTTGGGTGTGTTTTTTTGTTGTTGTTTTTTTTGTTTTGTTTTGTTTTGTTTTGTTTTTTGGTGGTTTTTTTCCGTTGGTTGGACTCGATGATCTCAAAGGTTCCATCCAACCAAAAATATCCTGTGATTCTGTGATTCTGTGATAAGACTCAAGACATGTCCTATTGAGTTCTTGAGTCCGTATCTATTGTGTCCAAATGACCTCTGGAAATACTGCGTATCCTAAGCTTCCATATTAACAGCTAAGGCTCCTGGCATACTGCTGGCAGCAGCTTTCTGATCATATCTTTACAACCAAATACAGCCTACAGAGTCAGCAAATGATAAACAGAAGGTTCATAGGTGAGATCTGTTCAGAAGGAATCATTTTTAACCTCAAGAAGGAAAAAATGTGCAGTTTTGCAGACTTTCACCACTGACACTTAGACATAGGTTGCGTTTGGTGTGACGATTCTTCTGAATCTGCTTCTGAATTGTGACTAAAGCTGCAGAGATCACACTAAGCTACAAGCAAGGCTACTGGAATCTACTGGGTTATCAAGCATTGGAACAGGCTGCCCAGGGAAGTGGTGGAATCGTCATCCCTGGAGGTATTTAAAAGATGGGTAAACGTAGTGCTTAGCGACATGGTTTAGTAATAGTTTTTGTCAGTGTTAGATTGACGGTTGGACTTGATGATCTTAAAGGTTTCTTCCAATCTGGACAATTCTATGATTCTATGATGCCAGAACTGACATTATCTTTCACATGGTATGGTCATTAGCTCTCCCACTGATCTTACTGGAGTCTGATTTTGGCCCTTGGACTTTAAACTGTATGAGGATGTGTGTGACAACTATTTGCGTTATTTCTAATGAAAACTCAGTCTAGCATTTTTTAACTGCATTTCAGAAAGGCCAGAGCTCTTAATCCTTAGGAGCCTCCTTTGGGAAATGTTATAGCACTGTGTAAAAAGTAAGTTAGGCTCCATTCACTAAGTAAAGATGCGTTGAGGATGTGCTCTCTCTAGGAAGCTTAGTTGTCTTTTCTGCTATCACCTTTGCCAAGCTAAATTCCACCACACTGTTGGCCGAGTAATAAGAGGAGGTTCTGAGCAAAAGGCAGAATGCCCAAAAGCAAGAGTATGTCAGATGAGCAAGGATTATTTGGCCTCAGAGGCAATCCCATTAGCAACTGCCAGGATAGATATACTATTCTGAGTTAAATGAGCTGGGGTACTGAATTGCTGTGCCTTAATTTGAGAAATGCACACAGGAGTCACCAGCCAGAGCTTGTCCACTGGCACGTCTGTCTCCTCTCTTATCTCATTCAGTTGTGACAAATTAGAGAAAACCATTGGCAGGGACAGCTATAGAGTTATCCAGCTTTTTAATATGAGTCTGACTTCATCTGAGTTCAAGTGGTGTAAACTTAAATCATTTTTGGAATAAACAGATATAAAACACACACACTTAGACACTTTCATTCTGTATCAAGAGTGATGTATTTTCATCACTTAAAAATTTTCATAAATGTTCTAAGATAAACTGAAGAAGCCTTTATTATTTTTATATATATATATAAAGTGAAAATATCTTCTTGTTCCAGACATAGACTCAGGACTGAAAGATTACAGGGAGGGTTTTTAAGGGTGACAGTCTCTATTTTAGCATTGCTGGTAACCAAGAGTCACACAATGGGACTGTTCATGATACTGTGGAGTTTGGGTGTTAACGTCAAGGCTACATTCAGTTCCACATACAGGGATTTCTGTTAATTGTGTTTGCAGACTGTGTCCCTAATGGAGAGATGTGAGAAGACATGCTATTCCTGCCCCGACCCCTGCTATTCCCCTCCCACACTTTGGAAACATGGGCATTCACCCCTTAACTTTTTCAGAAGTGAATAGTCAGAATCCTTCCTTGCTGGAACATGGCAGGTTCAGACTCTTTGCTCTTTTAAGCAAATGGCTCCTGCACAGAAATTCCCAGTTCGTTCTAAATTCAGTAGGAGCTGTAAGAGCTCAGGGAGGTAGTAATACAGTTCAAAACTCAGCAGGAGTCTTGGACTCTCACAGAGTCAAATAGACTCTTCAAAATGCAGCCCTTCCTGGTTTCCAGCTCCTGCTGAGTTCTGTGAAAGCCCACCTCTTGCTAAGTTGGAAGCCATTACCCCACATCTTATTGTTATCTCAAGTTTGATTCAGAGGTAATTCAATACTTACCTTCACTTCACCCACAGCTCATTTCTTGTGGATAGATTTCTCCAGATAGGAATAGGAGCAAGGCTTGCAAAATATTACGTACGTCGGTCCTTGCACTGATATTTAACAATAACCTTCTAAATTATACAGCTCTAAAGCCAATAACTGATCCCAAGGTATGAAGCATAACATATTCAAAACTGAGAGAAAAAAAAAGCCAACAAAGCAAAATTTTCCTTAATGTGCACCTGTCATTCTCCAGTTGACAGCAGAATTGTCTTCTAGTGTTTATACATGCCAATCATAGTTTGAAAGAAATACTGTTATGTGTTTTGGTGGTGGATCTAATATAGTATTCTAATCTCAACTAGAAATCAATTTAAGAGAAAAGAGCAAATCTCTCTTTTGAGAGATGGGAAGGGGATTTCAAAACTAATTTTATTTTTATGTTACCACTGTTGGGAGAAATTGTATGGCACTCCCACTCTTTGTTAGCACGTGTCTAGCCTCAGAAGGAAATGTTCAGCTACTAGGTTGAATGAAAAAGATGCCTTTTAATGTCATCTTGAAATAATGAATAATAGGATGGAATCCCTTGCTCTAAAAGGCTCAGAGCTACTTTAAAAAGGTGTGATACAATCCCAGTCTTCTCACAAACTGCATGCAAATTCACAAGCAAATTCACTCACATGAATAATCCATCTCCTGCTGATGTCACTTTGACAGGATCAGTAAATAGTAGTTTCACCAAAGTGTATCATATGTAATGTTCAATGAGATCAGAGACATTGAAATACTGTGTGATTTGTAAATTAAATCCAGATGATATGATGGTGTGATACCAATTGTTTTTCTATCCTGAAACTTTATCATGTCTTCTATAGTCCATCTGGCATAAAGACAACTGTTTGATGATTGAATTGGATGCCATATATTTAAGATCGGACCAAGCTCCAAGTTTTTCACAAGGATCCATTTCATTGTTTCCAGAGTTCTGTTGTATTCCACTTCAACAGGCAGCTTGAGGTGAAAGACTGGAAAAGATTGTCTACCCCATTCTTAAAGACCTCTGGAATCTCCAGAAATACATCTGTCAGAAATAGCATCATTGATACTGTGCTGAAACAGAATTAGGATCCAGATCAAATATTAGGTAACCTTCTGAGAGCCTTTCAGCTCTCCAGTTCTTTTGTTATAGCTAACGTCACTTATACCTACAGCGACTGATGTAACAGTCAGGACCTCCATATGTGATTTATAACAGCTGTTCAAAGTATTTTATGCCAAGTACAAGCAAGTCTTATTAATCGTGTGTATGAGACAGGCATACAACTATGCTTTATAGTGACAGAACTTTAATAAACTCAGGTTCATTGTGGTATTTTTTCTTCTATCCCTTCAAAACCTCTTTCCCAAAATTTTCCCCTTTCCAGGAGCTTCTCTACTTCCCTTTCTTCATTCAACAGAAGATTATGTTTCTTAAGAACCATTTCCAGTACCTGGAAGTTAGAAAACCCCTTAGTTTTACTGGTTCAGCAGTTGTTGTCTTGCAAGCCCTTCAGCTTCCATGGCCAATCCAATCAAGTACTTGCTCAGTGGAATTCTAGAGTACGTTACAAATTCTACATTAGGAAGTGGTAAACTGGGACATTTTTCTTGCAAGACCATATTAGCATCAGAAAAATGAAAAAAACTTGTTTCTCAGTAACTACCTAAAAAAGATTTCCAGATTGTATCAATAAGATACAGGAACAGAAAGTAGTTTTGGTTGTTGCCCTTATTACATGTCTTCTGCAACAAACATCTAGGAAGATACTAAAAATTTCGACACAAAGTCTTAATCAAAACAGAGCATAATAGACCTATCTAAAAAGTAACGCTAGAGTGGGCTGACCGATTTCACAATAAAATGTTACTCAAAGTTTTTATTTCAGAACATAATATATTTAACAACAATTCTGGAAATTCAAATCATGTAAATAAGACACAACTGTTTTTTTTTTATAAGCTCCTGTTTATTATGAGATATTAAGGAGAACAGCCATTGCTCTGTGATAAAAGGTCTCTTCTTTCATTAATGCACAGAGGATTAACATATGTGATTCAAGGGAAAGAGATTTGGGTAGATCCCTGTGCATCTGTAGGAAATAATTTCTTATAGCCTTGATCCTT
Organism: Numenius arquata; assembly: GCF_964106895.1. Classification (NCBI taxonomy): domain Eukaryota; kingdom Metazoa; phylum Chordata; class Aves; order Charadriiformes; family Scolopacidae; genus Numenius; species Numenius arquata. The sequence goes on from NC_133584.1 coordinate 41,521,929, forward strand.
CACATAGCTCAGCATAATTTTATTTCAGGTATGTGAAAAGTTTCACAGACCGTGGTGAAATATCAAGAACTAAATTACTAACAGACAAAGATAAACCCATGTTTGGTTGTAAAAATTAAAATGAATTGCTAAAATACTTTTCAATTAAAATAATTTTGTGAAGCAAAATTAGGAAGAAGACCTATATTTATCTCATTTTTTGTTTATTTAATATGGAATATAAAGCATCAAAGTTCATGGTTAAGTTGCACATAGAAATATTTTCAGCTTATAAAGTATTCATAAAATAGCACACTAGCAAAGAGATTACTTCATATTGGAATATTTTAAGAAACTATTTTAATGAAAGATTATTCTCACCCCCAAGCTGCATTCTTGTGGTAGGGTAATGCACAGTTTCATACCTTAAAGAGCCAGTAAGAAAGCTGAACATTTTTAAAATGTTCATTTACATTAATGTTTATGGTGTGTCTTTAATTTCATAAAATTTAGTGGCCACTATTAGCTCTTCCTAACACCATGGTCTCTTTCCTGAACATTTATATCTACCTCACTAATGTAAAATCCACTTATCTACCAAAATATACAAGAACTGATGAATGTTGGTTAAGTAGAGTTTCTGGGCTATGGAGGCAATAGAAATAACAGAAACAAGGAAAGTGTTCCAAAGAGAGGGCATCCTATTGATGCCCACAAACCTGTTTTGCTAAACATTACAAGTATAGACACAAAAATAATCCAGGTTATTCCTATTTCAATATGTTAGCAAGGTAGGGGAGAACATTGTGTTTTAACATCACAGAGCTCTCAATAATGTTGTGTAAACTCAAAATCAGTGAAACTAGTATGCATATCCCCTTGTGCAACTCTGAAGAGTAAGATCCTGTAATGAACAATAAACAGTTTACCACAATCTGTTGATCAATGACAGTGTGGCCACAAAAAAAATCATTTCACTATGATTTGCAAATTTCTGTCAAAATCTGACTCTAATATACCCAGCTTGCTTGTGTTTTTACTCCATCACCACAAGTGGCTTCAAAAGGCTACTCGTTATCTGACTGTTCCTGCCTGGACAGTCTCTGCCAGGTGTTAGCACTCAACACCAGCATCACGCTAATGCTTTCTGCTCCCTCTGGACTCAAGTGAGGTTCAGAGGAGTATCATAACTTCTAAATAGCATATTTGCCAGAAAAAAAGGTGTGAGAGTGTTGCCAATCATTTTTATGTTTTCCTTGGTGCGGAGGTTTTTTTAGGAAAAAGTTGCAAAGTGAAGAAACTGAAAAATTGTGTGCCAGTATCTCGGCAACTGAAGATGAGGGAGAGACGTGGCTTCAGCTGACTTTACCCAGTCACAGGAGGTTATGGTTGAAGCCTTTGTCTACCATCAGCTATACTCCCTACACTGGCTGATACAAATCCTCCCTGATTTCACTTCCATCAGGATTTAAAAGCTACATGAAATGAGACATCCAGGCTCGGGGGGGGGCGGTTTTACTCCCTATTGAACTAACCATTTTTTCCACCTTGAAAAAAAAGAAAAAAAACCAACAAATCCCAAACCAAGCAGCAAAAAAAATCCATTATTCTATCCCACTGAAAAGGAACAGTCAAAAATATATTGATCACCTCCAAGTGAAGGGTTCCTATTCCCACTGAGGGGGTGTAATAGTTTTGTAGATGTAGTAGTTTGTAGGAACAAATTGTTTGGGTGGGAATTCTTATCCTGATCAGAAACTGTAGTCTAGAAACAAATTATTGCCAGCATTAAATGTAAATCAAAGAAATAGCAAAGAAGGACTTGTGTTTCACTGTTGTGTATCCGAGTCAAAATGCTTTCCAGGCTAGTCTTGCCTCTGTATAGCGCATGCGCAATCCCTTCCTCACAGCTGTACTTAAAAAGCATTCTAGCCAATGCTGTTCTACGACTTGTCCTAGTCCACATTCGAGTATCTGTTCCACACTTATCACCACTGGCACACAGCCTGTCAGAGGCACTTTTGATTAAACTAAAGTGGAACATTGAACTCATTAAAAAATGAGCAAAGGCCAATAAGATGTATATAATGTCCCTTGAAAAAGTGTTATTATGAAGGTCATGTTGCCAGTACTCGTTAAGCTATATCTCTCTCTTATTGTTTGAAAGTCCAGGTGTGGCCAATTTGAAACATCTGACACTTAGAAAAATGGAGGGGTAGCTTCACTTTTGGTATGGCCTTTTAGGCACTAATGCTATGTCTTAATCAACTGCGATAAACTGCTTATTATTCATTACAGGGTCTTACTCTTCTCAGTTGCACAGGGGTATACAGTATATATGTACTACTTTCACTGATGTTGAATTTACAGAGGTGCAGGTGAGCAATATAGATCTCGGCCTTTAAAAGCTTTTCCTTCTCTGAAACCTGTAAGAAAATTAGAAGCAGACATTTTGCCGTTTTCTGCAGATAATACCACACCCCTCATTTCTGCAGTTCAAGTCAAATGCCAGCTTAAATAAATGCCAATAAAATTAGGACAAGTGCTATGTAGTTTCTAATTAACGAATGTGGTTTGCACTAAAATACCTTAAGACTGCTGAAGGTATAATTTGATTATTGTCTGTTCAGTATTATTTTCTGCTCCTATATGGTTTAAAGGCTCTTTCCTCTTTAATATAAAGTATAATATTTTAGGCAATTAATTTTCAAATAGAAAAGTACTACCTGTTTTTTTCAAGAAGGTATAATAAACCAGCAGTAAGGACAAAGTTTTATTTCTTGGCAAAACCAAGTATTTTCATTCCCTGTAGCTAAAAGATAGGTAACAGGGATTATAAAACTTCAGCATACTTTCCGTCTGATTCTGGAAGTAACAGAGCATCTGCTACAGTTGGAAATATCTGCTGGCGTGCCTTGTGATACACAGCACCATGAAACAGTAGAACAGTGTCTAATGGCCTTATTGACAAACATACATTCCAAAAGTCTGTTGCCTGCTAAGGAAAACACTGGCTGGCCTTTAATTACATCAATACACTGTATTCAATGTGGAAAATAAATCTTGAAGAATTGTCTTCTTAAGGACATGATTGTACTGACACACACAAATGGAAATACACATTTTAAGAATCATCCATCTCATGAGATTAGTGGCCTCTAGATTCTGGAAAACTGAATACCATTTGCAGGTAAAAATATGTGTGGTTCCATACATTTGCTACTTACTTCAACAAGCCACTGTTGGACTGAGGAGAAGGACTTGGGGGTGTGGTTGATGAGAAGCTCAACATGGCCTGGCAATGTGCACTCACAGCCCAGACAGCCAACCACATCCTGGGCTGCATCAAAAGAAGTGTGGCCAGCAGGTCGAGGGAGGTGATTCTACCCTTCTACTCTGCTCTTGTGAGACCCCACCTCGAGTACTGCATCCAGCTCCGAGGCCCCCAGCATAAGGAGATGGACCTGTTGGAGTCAGTCCAGAGGATCACGAAGAAGATGATCAGAGGGCTGGAGCACCTCTCCTATGAAGACGGCCTGAGAGAGTTGGGGTTGTTCAGCCTCGAGAAGAGAAGGCTCCAGGGAGACCATATAGCAGCCTTCCAATACCTAAAGGGGGCCTACAAGAAAGATGGGGAGGGACTTTGTAGAAGGGAATGTAGTGACAGGACAAGGGGTAATGGCTTCAAACTGAAAGAGGGTAGATTTAGATGAGGTATCAGGAAGAAATTCTTTACTATGAGGGTGGTGAGACACTGGAACAGGTTGCCCAGAGAAGTTGTGGATGCCCCATCCTTGGAGGTGTTCAAGGCCAGGTTGGATGGGGCTTTGAGCAACCTGGTCTACTGGGAGGTGTCCCTGACCATAAGCAGGGGGTTGAAACTTGACGATCTTTAAGGTCCCTTCCAACCCAACCATTCTATGATTCTATAATACCCCTTCTGTATCACACTTGTCAATACAGAAGACTAGATAATAGAAAACAGAGCAGCTCCAAAGGCAAACTACTACAGATATTACTACCAGGGAGACCGGAAAAGTCTTTTCAGGATGCAGAGAAGAAATATGAAAGATATAGTGGTCAAGAGCTTCAGGGTTTGCAGTGTTTACCACAAATAAGCTGCTCACCGTGAGCGTGAAGTTCATCCAGAACTCAGAGGTAAATGGATTTTATAGGCCAATACACTACAGTGAAGAAGGCCTTTGACCATCCATGCCAGCCACACATGTAGCTTTTCAAGTTTGATTCAAAGGTCCCTGATCTTCACTGAAGTCTTTGATACTCATGGCTGATGTTAATTGGAGTCTTTGATTTTCATGGGCACAGATCCAATTGCAACACTTTTACTGGTCTAAAGGGAAACATAGGAGATGAGGTAACACAAGTCATTTAACTAAACTGTCTAAAATGCAAAGTGATTATAAATAGTGTCAGTTTTCCACTTAAGTAAAAAGATGGCACAGGCACTTAAATACAGACATAGGAAAAGAAATAATCACAATGGAATCCAGATCTGTTTGCGAGATCTCAGGAAACCACTGGAATGCACAGGAAAGCCAAGTTCATGTTTATGTATTTCAATTTGTAATACCTTAAAAAAGAAAAAGAAAAAATCAGTGTTAGGCATTTAGGACTGTATTGTAAAATTGCATTTAAATAAAAGAATAAAGTAGAAGCTATTCATTGACTATAAACCATAAAAATAGGAAAGAAATTAAAGAAGGAAAGTTATTAAAAGTGCTAGGAAAATACAGGGCTAGAATTATCTCTGGGAATAATAACAAACCTGATGGCCTGTAGTTTCACCAGGAACACTTTCTTTGTTATTTTTACTGAGATAGCAGGAACCACAAACCCTGACCCCACTGTACTCCGCGCTTTCCCTTATATTAAAAGACTCTTGCTGTCCCAAAGAGCCTACAGTCTGAGACAACGTGTGAAGCGGAATGGAAGAGGTATGGGTAGAGAAGTGGGAAAGGGCAATGTAATAACCACCTAACACTGACTGTTGCACATTGTCCCTTACACAGTTGGGACAAATTAGAGATGACTGATGTGGTTTCTAAGAATCAGATTGAGAGGTCTTCTGTGTTTGCATACTAATTGCAAAGTTTGGCTCTAAATGGATTTTTTTTTAAAGCATGTATCCCAAATGATAGAAAGCATATGTAAACATATAGGAAACATTGTAGTTGTTGATAATCTGGTGGTATTTTTGCAAAGTATCTGGAGCACTCATAGCTAGTCTGAATGTTGTGTAAAGTTATGCCTTCCCATAAGGTACCAATGTGTTTACTGAAAGGCACTGAACCCTTTTATTGGAACAGAAAGATCAAAACCTTTTTTGGGGATGTAGAAACTGCAAAACAAATCAAAGTCATTGCCTTTTCTTTTTTCTAGTTTCTCCACATTTGCCATTTATCTGCCTGCAAAGAAAATGCAACTCAGAAACACAAAAAGAACGCTTCTGTTCCCATAGAGAGTTTCAAAAGAAAACTTGCTTTTAAAATGTAAATCAACCACTGTGTTAATATGAAGAGAAAAACAGGTGGAGGGAGGCAAACACCAAAAAGAAAAAAAAAAAAAAAAGATGAGATGAGATGAAATAAAATAAAATATTTCTTATTATTAGCTAAGGTAGAATGCAAAGGGATCAGTAGATATGCAAATATGCAGTATACAAATTCTCCAGCAGGCTCTGATCCTCTGGTGAATAGAAAAATATGCCTGGTGTTTCTGAAAAGAGTATGAATAAATCAGATGTCTCAAGTTATGTAAAAGTAATTTGTGAATCTGGGAACCTGTCGATTGATACACAAATAGTGTATGCAGTAAAACAATCCATCTATTATTTATGGCTGTAATTGGGGACAGAAACAGGGAAGAAATGTTTATTTAGACCACAACACAAAGCAGTTCTGGGTAATGAACCTTAAGAGTACATATGGTTGTGATTTTCAGAAATGACTGTAATAAAGGCATAACTACCATTAATTTTAATGAGTACTGAATGTCTTAATGATCCTAGACAGCCTTTAAAATCCTATATATCTTTTTTTTCCTGTCATCTCTGACAGTTCAAAACAAGGCCACAGAGCTAACTTTAACATTTTGCAAGTAAGAAAGTATCCTCAATGAAATTGTGTTCCTTTCTTTCCCCAGTTTTTTAAAGACATCAGTGAGAAGAGGTGTTTCAAGATTTGAGGGTTTAGGGGAAACTCTATTTAACAGCATGAACAGGAATATCACAGCGGCAGTGAGGATCTCTAAAAAGACCAAGTGAAGGCACACCGCTTGCAGCAGCAACAGGAACTTTGACAAATGGCTGTTATCAACTAGCCAGCACAGATGTCGGTGCCTTCAAGTCCATGGCCAGATCAAGCCTTGTTCTAACATTGCAAATGACTGAGAAAAAGCTATCTGAATACTCGGAGCACCCACAGAAAAGCTAAAAGTACTTTCAGTGCTCCATAGGCTAGAGCTGCAGTTCACGTGAATGAGCACAGCTCCACTGAACCCAACAGAGCTACCCCAGTTTACCCAGGAAAACAGCATGAGTATGGAAATGGGAATCAATAATTAGGAAGGCCATGGTATCCACAAGACCCAAAAATAACCTGCACTTGCAGTACAGGATGTATACACATAGAAAGCAGCCCACATGTTCTCTTAAGGAGCATTAACACTGCCTGTCTTTTGCCATCTAACTTTTGGGCCTAAGGCACATGTCCCTCTGTGGTCAGTAGAGAGCAATGAGCTTCTCCAGAAGGCAATTCAGGTAACATAAGAGGTCTTCTGCCCTAAACTGAATTCTGGAGGTGCATCCCCCTCCTCTGTGTGGCTACACACAGATGTTACTGCAGTCATCTTGCTGCCCTGTATTCCCAAAGTTATATTCTGTGTCTCCCTGCCTTTCTCTGCTGGAAAGCATAGATGTTGTCATAAGAAAAGTTGACCAGCACAATTTCCTTAAATTCACAAGCTATTCACCCTAATCCTTCAGCGCACTACTGCACAGTATTCAGCTGAGAAAATTCCACAGAGTCAGCAATCTTCTTTTGTCCTTCCTCCCACAGATTTTAAGCCATATTAATAGGTCTTTCCTATTTTTTTATATGATACAAAAAGCCAAAGTAGACTTAATTCACAGAAGGTTTCTTGAAGAAGGATGTAAGTTTTACATCTGAAATAAAAAATAAAATAAAAAAAGTTGGAGAAGAGTAAATGGAAGGTATGTGTGGGAGGGATAAAGAAAAGGGAAGACTATTAAAAGGTTTGCAGAAGTCTGAATGAGTATGTGAATCTATTGATGCTAATTCAAACAGAACTGCTTGAAGTTTGTCCCAGTGCAGCTGGGATGGGATGTGGTGGTTGTCAGCAAATTCGTGATCAGAATGTCACAGGCTTCTTTGAATGACAAAGAACAGAAACGGGACAATAAGGAGATAATCCAAAATGTAGTATGGGATAAACCATGTTGGCTGCAGCTGAAAAGAAAATAAATGGTCTGGTCAATTGAAAGCTATAAAGTAAAAGGACTTTTGCTTATTCCTGTTTAAAACTTACTCAGGTGAAAAATCTACTTATTTTTCTCAAATATAAAAGATGCTAATGTTTCAGAGGAATCACTATCAGCAGTGGTGCATATTGTAAATACTTACCTGTTTATTTACTAATTCCATGTGTAGCAAGAGGAATGTGCTAGCCTATTGAAAATGACAAGATTTTGGGGAATCAAAGCATCTTAGGGATATAGGGAAAAGAACATTTTTCTTTTTTTTTTGATTTTTTTAATTAGTGGCACTAGTGCAGTTCCCACTAAAATTACCATACTCTTAAAAATTACCCTCTTTCCCTAACTGTGCAGGAAAGAGGCAATTATTGGTTACAGAAATACTCCTGAACACTCATACTTTATATAATCAATTGATTTGCTAATGAGATATTTTGCCAACACCCACGTTTTTTTTGTCCCAAGTCTTTACTCAAAATTCTTTCTGCTTTTTTTACTGCTTCATATAAAGCAAAAGAACCATTTTTTTTTTTTTTCAAACAGCCAAGAACATAAACCTGTAAATTTCCAGTATTAAGTCTCTCAATCAGGTTTTAATTCCTTCTCCCATCCTGCAAATATAAACTCCCTCAGAACAGAGCTGGATAAACAGCTGATCCCTGTGTCACTGTGGATATATTTATGTTAATTTTCAGTTTAAATCATGAGAACTCTGTGTTTATCTTTACTTTGAGCATTAGTTAAAAGAAATTCTTCATAGTAAGCCACCCAAGAAACACCTTTCTGTTGTCCTTGATGAGTCTCAAGGTCATTATTACCAAGTAGGTTCTCTTGCAATTAATTTCATATGAACAATTCTCATCGCTCCTGTACAAAAAACAACTTTCATGCATCACTAAAGATTTTTCTCTGCTTTCATGTGTTATATCAAAACTTCATACTCAGGTTTTAGAAAAAGACTGTTCCAAATTACTGCAAAGCATGATTTTGCATAGTTGTGTAACACTGTATGCCAGATTTTACTTCAGATCTTAAAAGGGATGCTCAAAGTCAGTCTCTAAGGTATAGAAAAGTAAATTTAGTCACAGTTTCTACCTTCCACTCTTGTATGATGCTCTGAGTTTATGAAATTCAATCACAGTTTTCAGGCAGATCTTTCTGTACTTTTTTCTTACAGTAAGAACACTTGCAACAGCAAAAGAAGCCCTTAATACTGAAGGTAGGTGTGATTAGGGCAGTAATAAGAGCAACAGGTTTTGTAACAGAAAAAAACCCTCAGAATCAGATACAACAGAAACAAACCCAACACGGATGTTTTGCTTCTTTGTAGAAGAAATATTTTCTGGGACTTTTACATTCAAAATTTCAATATCCTGGTAGCTCTTCATCATCAATATTTCAGAATAAGCTGGTCAGCCACCTCTACTAAAAGAAGTCTCAAGTCGCACTTGGCAAATGTTGGATTTCTCTTCACTTCCACTATTAGAATCTGTCAGAAGATGTTCTGTCTGGGTAGAGCTGAATAAACAGCTAAGTAAACATTGTTTAGGCAAATAATTCAGAACACATGTTTTCCTTTTAAAAAGGTATCCTTGGGAACCTGTGGGTCTTTTCTATTGTAGTGCTTTTGAGATAAAGAGAGTTTTTATATCAGAAACTTTCTGTATCTGCATCCACCAAGCAAAGATATGAAGTATATCTCTAATTAGGAATATTAATATTCACATGACTGGTAAAGAAAATTTGTAGACTCTCTAGGGCATTCCCAAAGTGTGAGTTTCAGCTTCACAACCCTAAGCCGAGTATTCGGCATCATAGCATACCTGATCATCCTGCTGATGTACAGTATGATTTTGATCCAGTTTTCATTGACTTTATCTCTTTTGTTTCTTTTTTTTTTTTTTTTTTTAATCTTATCTTTCTAATCTGCAGTTTCTGAAGTCTCATTGATGTACTTCTGTGTGTATGGTAGCCTGAACTTGAAATACCCATCCAGAACAGACAATATGGACTGACACAATAGGTCACTGTTATCCTCCTAGACTGAGAGCCACAGCTTTGACACTCATGTTTCTTGGATGGCAGTATGATAATAATGGAGGAAAAATACTAAGTACCTTGCTCCCTCTCCTACAGTTTTTGATCATTTGTAATCAAAAAGAGACCACCTATTTCTGTTATTTCTTTTTTGCTTTGCTGTTGAGCACCTCTGTGCATCTTCTGATGTTCTTGAAGAGAATAGTTCTTTTACAAGTTCTCAGAGATCTCATAAAACCATTGAGCTTGCAAAAGAGCAACGTCACTTTTCCTAACTTTCTGGAAACAGATGCTTTTGCAAATAAAAGTAAAGTCTTGATAGCTTTTCTGTCTCACTGTTATCTTAATTTCCTTGGAGCACTTGAAAGAGCTCATCTCACCTAAAATAGATTTTAGCTATTTAAAAGTTACACTTATAGTCTAAACTAAGCTGTGTGTAGGGTCTCCCAGCAACCAAGACACGTTTTTCTTTCTGAAATTAATTGCCCGCTGGAGGAACCTATTTCTAAAGTGAGCATAGGAAGTATGATTAAGTATGACTAAGTTAGACAAGATGTTTAACCTTAGATGCTGAAGTTAATCTCACCAGCATCCCAATAACGTAGTCAGAGAGCACATACTGAATATCAAATATTGTCTTCGGAGCATTATGTTCTATAGTACCTTTGAAAAAGAGCTGACAAACGCAGATGTGTCTCAGAAGGAATTTCTAGTATTTAGACTCTGAGATAGCACTAAAATGCCAAATCTTTTTAGTGCTTTGGAGAGCAGCACAAGAAGCCACCAAACTGAGTTTGATCAGAAACTCCAAAGTAATAGTTCCTGGAGAGGAACTAAGTGCACAATATCTACTAAGCCAAAACTGAAGCCTGTTGTCTTCTGATGAGACCAAGAAAAGCACGGGGGGAGGGCAGTACTATAACTGCCTTGGTGATGCTCACAGAGAATTAATTTGAGAGAGAATTAAATAATGAATACCACACTTGTTCTCCACCTGAAGTGAATCTTTCTGCTGGCATAGCTACTGCAGCATGTTTGGGGAACTCCGCTTCTGTTTTCCCAGTAAAATGAGCTCAATTTCTTTTCATTTTAAATCACCAAGTTCAAGCTGAACTGTGATGAGAATTTCACAAAAGTTTGACTGTTTTGAAAACATTTCTCATTGTCATTTTAGGGGAATACTGCTTAAAATAGGATGCCTGTGTTTATATACAAATTTATAAATAAAATATTTCAATACAAGTAGTTTCCAGGCTGAATAGCCTGTGCAGTAGGCAGACGAGTGCTTTGCAATTGATAGTGCTTAGTAATGACAATAGATAGCAAATGGGGATTTAGACATGCAGCTTCTGCTATTGTCACTGAGAAACGTATATCAACTTCTAACACACTGTGCTGCAGGATAATCTCCAAGAATCAGACATTCTCCCTCCAGATTAGGTTATAATAGAATTGATTTTCATACCTAGCTCGAACAAAAAAGACCACTTGGCAATGAGAAAAATTGCATTAAAATGATTAGCAGTGTCACTCAGGTTAATTTGATTACATTTGTTATCCAGCCTTTTTTAGTGGTCTTTTTTACTTTTCATTTTTGTTTCTCCGCTACACCCGCTGGTCTTCTATTGTATGATAGTCTTACCTTCTATTTAAGTACAACAAATAACACCCCAAAAATAATTATTCTCTCCTGGCATCTGTCTATCTGAAAAAATATGTATTAGGAAAAGTTCAGAGAAGGGCAAGCAAGGCTTTTAGGAAGTTTAAGTAACAGATCTGATAAGGAATGATGGGAAAGAGGTGACGCACAACACAACCAAGAGTATTCTACAAATATTTGAAGATATAAATAACCAGATAATAGAAGAAGCATTTAAGGTATTTGACAATGATAAGCCACATCAGGTTTTGATAGGAAAAAAATTAGATAATTTCAAAAGTCTTTTTATTTATATCTTGAAAGTTACAAAAATAGACAACAGAACCAATAGACTCAAAAAGTCTAGATGTCATTAGTGGAAATGTGCAATCTTCTCTACTTTGAACTTCTTCCATGTTTGAGACTCATAATAGACTGCTAACGCATTATTCGCTGCTACCACATTACCTGTAAAATCCTGATAAGTACTTTTGTAGCGTTATCAGAAATTTTAGGCCTGTTGGCAGTGGACTAAATTACTCAATTTCTGACCCTATTTTTGTCCTTGACATCATATATCTCTTTTCTTTCAAATCCTATAATTCTTAGGTGTCAGAGTAGACTCTCCTGATTTTGAAGTCTACCTGTCTCTGAAATGTAGAAAAAAATAATAATAATGGAAATATAATTTTTCATACTACATTTTAAATATCTGCATAGGTATGTTAGTATTAAATGTAGATTAATATTTTTACTCAAAGTGTAAGTATTCAGTTGGATATCATTATGCTAAAAGTTATTTTAAGTAAACATTAGTTTTGAGAGAAAATATTGCATATTATATGTTTTAAGAAAAAAATACTTCAGGACTTTTCAAATGTAGAAGAGATTGTCATTGCAAATATAACATGGAAACCAGAAAGGGCTCCTTTTGACCTAGTCTTTTTAGCAAAGACCTGTTTTCAAAGGCTGACGTGCGGTTCTTTTCTCATCCCAAACTTCCTTAAGCTGCCTGTGGAACGATAGATTAATATTAGAGGATTTCCTCTTGTAAACATTGAAAGCTAAAAATGTTTGTGTAGTAAAACATGTAGGGATTGTCTTCAGAATACGTATTAGCCTGAATTCAGTATATTTGAGTGACTGCAGCCTTTGTGTGTGCAAACTCCACCAAAAAAAGAAAAAAAAAAAGTGGAAAAAATCTGAAAGCGGAGTAAGAAGATAAATTAATACCATTAAGGTTATTAAAGCCAATTAAATTTAATTGGAGATAATTATAGGCAAAAACTTTTAGCACACTGTAAAACTGATTCATCAATTACAAGAAACATAAAATTGAGTTTAGACAAAAGGCTAGTGCAGTAAATTAATAAAGTGAATGTAAAGTAACCACAAAATATACATGTCAGGGCCCCCTGAGGGTACCACCAGCCCTGCCTGTCCCTGACCCTGCTCCATGGGTGTCCCCTCACCCTGCCCATGTCCCAGGACCCTATGTCCGCACCCTGCAGCTCCCTCACCCTGCCCATGGCCTGGGACCCCATGTCAGCCCCCAGGGCTGCCAGCCCCTGCCCCAGCAATGCCACAGCAGGGCTGGGCTCCAGCTCCCCCCACAGTCTTGCCCTGCTCAGCCATGAGTCCCACCAAGTTGGGCCCACCTGCAGGCCCATGTCCCAGCCTGGCCTTGGCCTGTCCTCATCCCCAGGGAGGTGCTCGATGCCTGGGGCTGGGGCTGCCCCGGTGCCCTTCCAGCTGCCCCGCTCCTGGCTGGGAGGTGGGACATGCTCTAGCCACCAGGCCCTTCCCTGCCACCATGAGGAGCCTCCGCTGCCCCCGGCCACTGGGAGCTGCCAACCTGCACTGCTCCCTGAAAATGCATATGGAGAGAAAACTGCGCTATAAAACTTCAGAACCAAATGAGTGGTGTGGGAACTAGGAGTTCCTTGTCCTGCATTACAACCTTATATGAACTTACACGTGTTCCTTAATATCATTCAGCCATAGAAATATGAGAGCATGTGGCAGAAATAAATACCAGCCCTACCACCACAGTCACATGCTGTTGCCAACGCACATGCAGACTCTCTCATCATCCCAGAATCCTTATAATTTTAATCTACAGATGTCAGCACAGTAGTAAACAGTTCTTCAGTTCATTTTACTAAGAATTCTGGGAATAAAAGAGATTACTGACGTCTTAAATACTTGCATATTTCAATAAGCCTTTGCATTTCTTCTGCTGTTAGAGGGTACAAATGTGGGAAAAGGCCTTAAATTCTGTGTTTAAGAGAATATGGTATAGTTTTACAATATGATACAAACAATTTTATTGTTTCATACAATAAAAATAAGCAGTTTCAGAAAACTTAATGATCATCTAGAGCTATTGTTCTTTATCATAAAGTTTTGATGAGTCAACACCAAGGATTCATTAGCTGTTGGTATTCAAAGATGGCCATACTATAACAATGTAACTTTTTTCATTACAACAGTACTTGTGTCAACAAATTGCTGATGTTTATAGTAAGAAGCACTGTCACGTGTTTTTAATAAGCATTTTCGTACCCTTTAATACACCAAAGGGCTTCTGCAGGTTGCTTGTCAAAGCTGGACCAACTTCACTGAAAAACCTCTTACACTGGAAATAGCGATAAATAGCCATCTACTACAATCACTTATTCCTGTGGGTGGACGTTTGGGTGTTTTTCATCTAGCCTGTTTTTAGATATCTACTGCAGAGATATCTAACTGTGACCTTCCCCCTCTATGATCCCTTCATAATTAGTGGAAAGAAATAGACACTCTAGGGCATGATTCATATGACCTACTTTAAGCATCTACTTCGGGAGGAGATGAATTGCACCCTAGAGGTGTCAACCTCTCCTTTGATTATAAAGAGTTTTAGATCACTAACCACATGTACAAAGAGATGTCTAGATTTGGCCAGATGAATCTCACCCTCAGTGACATGACTGAATAGGGTCTGAGCCAGGCAACCTTTCTCTGAAAGCAGCATAGAACTGGTAGTAGCAGAACTGTAAACCACCAATGACCTTGAGACATCCTGTTATTCTAGTCCACTGTTAAAAAAGGACGTTGGTACCTCTACAGTATTGACTGCATTTTAAACCTTTTCTGTCAGATTAAAAAATGTATATGAGATTTATTGCAGAGTATAATCCACCCTTTTTCTTTGATCATATTTTCAAAAGACCTGCACTCATAAATCATATAGATGTTGTATTATGTGTTGGTTTAATATAGTAACTATTTTTATTCTTGTCAACTTATTTAAGTTTTTTCTTTATAATGAGTGTTGCAAAGTTTTTTGATGTTGTTTATGGTGTCTTGTGGCTCTACATGTCAATTCACAGATTACAAACTTTTCACTGTCTAAAACTTTGTTGAATGCAAAATACATTTTATTCTCTGCAATTGCAGTTTCCACTGAGTACATATTACAACCAATTATTCCTCATTACAGTGTAGCTGTCTACTTATGTCAGACCTCATTACTGTTTCTTAGAGTCAGAATTCTAGTACCCAGGAGTTTAAAATATTTGAATAAAAAGCAAGAAGCCCACAGATCAACAATCTTTTGTTTATTTTTAGTATGCCATTTTTATTACATTGACATTCTAAAAGAACTTGACTCCAGGACCTTCACTTCATCACTCTTGGATAGTTGGATGCTAGTGTTGTGAAATAAAGTATCCTGTTTACTGAAACCTTATGCAATTAGCTTGGTGTGTCAGAAAAATCATTTATCAGTCTCATCGAATGAGACTTTTATAGGTTAGAGAATAAGAAAAAAAATAATCCTGATCATGTTTATTTTGTGTCTTACACTTTATGACTACATAAAATACTGCAGTAAAAAGTATCCAGGGAATTTACACTGAATTATTCCTGAACAGTATGGATCAAATATCATATAGGTACTCATGTAACTAACAGGTTAGAGAACCACATTCAAAACTGCCTTTTAACCTAAGCTACTGTGAGAGATTATTGAGATCTCTGAGTGTCTCCATTTTCAACGCTCTTGGTTTCAGAGTACCTCAAAGTCTGCTTCTGGTCATGCTGAAGAGTACCCCAGTCAGAGTGCTGTTGTGCGATTAGTCAGCTAGGGGAGGACCCTGGCAGAGTATAAGGGCATCAGCAGTAGCACTTTGAGTGATTTTAGAACCTGATTCAAATGGGTATTCCAAATAAGACTGGGATTTCACCAGGAAACTAAATTGCACTAACATCTGTAGCCTCGTAAGCAGTCTGGGATTCACAAAGGCAACATCCTTTCACCCAAATTCCCTTAAAGAGCTCTTCCAGAAGCTGTTCTCAGGGTATATAAAAAAGATGTTGAGATCTTTCTGATCTGTACAATACACACTGACTCAAAAACAGGACTGGAAAAGATAATACTGGCTTCAAGCTTTTGCTATAGAATTAGTTAAAGCATTTACACAAGAAGGAAAAGTTATATTTCAAGTTACCTTTAAATGTATGCCTCGTATTCCAGGAAAGTGTCAGGTTTTACGGGTCAGGACAAGCAGAAGGCACAGCACCTTTCCTATTGAAACTGAGCAAAATCACAAAATTCACAGCACATGAGGGAAATCAGGTAAAAAGAGCAACTGGGTTTTGTGGTCGAATAGGTATAGTCTAATATGACAGAAGGGACCAGGGCTGGGTTCATGAACTATTCATTAGCTCAGGACCACATAACACAGAGACAGTTAGTTTATAACTTCATGTATTTTGACTGCAAGAGAAGTTACTTTAATTTTAGTTACCACCCTTTATTAGTCAGATTAGCATTTCTTTAAAAGGCTCCTTTTTATTTTCAGCTATGAAGGACATGTGACAGAAATTTCTCTGCTGAAAGTTAGACTGTAATTCCAAAGCCTGCTTGCTCAATACATGGCATACACAAATGGAATTACAGCATGTAACTCCTAAGTATGATAAAATATAGCACTGGTAAAAATGGGCAACGATAATGGCTTTGCTGTTCCTGAAATGCTGTGCTGCCATGAAAAGTCAGTCTGTGTTGTAAGACCCAGAGCATCCTCTGTTCTGGGAAAGGAACTGTGGTGATGATAATCTTTTTTCAATTTAACAAAATTGATGATTTCATAACACTATTTAATTAATTAACCCTCAGTAATACTTTTATCCTAATTCAAGTTTATAATTAGAGAAAAGAAAAGATAGAGAGAGGAATTGAAATATTAAATTAACTACAGAAAAATGCAGAAACTTTTATACTGGGCAGCTTCAGCCCCACTTCTAACTATCCAGAGACAACTTTCCACTGGGTTTTCTCTTTGCTCCTGCTGTACACTTCAAAGGCGAAGTTGAAAATTCAGCTCTTTTAACAAATCAAAGCATGCTGCCAATCCAGCCGTAAGTCAAAAGATTCTTAACTTGATCAAATCTTCTTTAAGTTATCACATGAAACTGGTGCTGACAGACCTGTTTTATTTACATAGGTTAAGTATATCTGCTGATGAATTTCCTGAAAGAAACTTGAAGGC
The DNA here is from genome assembly GCF_964106895.1 of Numenius arquata. Lineage (NCBI taxonomy): Eukaryota > Metazoa > Chordata > Aves > Charadriiformes > Scolopacidae > Numenius > Numenius arquata. The sequence goes on from NC_133584.1 coordinate 41,538,634, forward strand.
AATTATAGATATTTAATAACTCCTTAACTAGTCACCATGATACCAAAGTGCCTTGAACAGTCTAAAGAATTAATCTGTTCCACTATTAATTGTAAAAATTATCTCCTATTTCACTTTTTCCTCATGTAGAATTACTTTAATCTTCTCTTTCATTCTTGTTTCTTACTTCTTTGTTCTGCTTTTGAGAGTTTTTGTTGTTACAATTTACGAAGAAGAAAGGCAAGATAGTTTTCAATTAAAATAGAAAAGCTTAATAGATTAATCACTGTATTGATATGAATATTTAATTTTGGTTTACTGCTTTCTTCTGAATTCATACAGTAACAACATAAAATAGTTGCTATATATCAATAAGCCAAAATGAATAAATAATGTATTTTAATATAATGCATTTATTAATACATACAGTTATTTGAGCATCCATTCCCTGTATCTCACTGAAAATAAGTTTGTATTAGTATATTGATAATTTTCAGGGCAACTTAGTGCCAAGATGCATATTTATACTTTAGAATACTTAATTTCTAGCTGTCTAGCTACATACTACTATCAATCACACTTACTAAAAGCCAGATTTTGTTCTGGCTTTCTGGATATTTTCTGCTTTGCTTGAATTTGTAACTGTAGAAAAAGAAATAGCTTGTTTCAGTTGCTGTTGGGGATAGCATACAACTAAAACAAAGAGAGAAGTATAGACACCAGCATATGCATTGAGCTAAAGCTACAGGAATTATATTTCAAAAGTTTCAAAGGTTAAATTGAGTAACCACCTATGTTTATGACTGTGTTTATGTGTGGATGCACTCATGTGTAGGTACATGTGATATAGGTACTATGTAGAGAGATGCAAGTGAAGGAAGCAATTCCCGTCTGTGGAGATCTAAACCAAAGAATCGCAGTGTAGTCGCTGGGTATTGATTAGCTTGTTATTGATTACTGCACTTTGCAAGGGTGATCCTGGCAATGTTCCATCTGGAGGAAAAACGTTCCTCCACACGATTCAGGGGTGGAAGGGAATAAATGTTTGCTTCATTATCTACTCTGTGAATAAAAGCCATGGATATAAAATATTAGCTCTCTGCTAGCTGTTGAAGCAAATTATTTCTCTCTAAAGCTCACAGTTTTAACACTCAGGTTCATCAGCTCATGATGATATATGCAAACAAAGTCAGACTGAAATGTCAAAAAATCACAAGCTGCACCAAGCACAGGAGCCTGATGCTGCCATCACGAAAACTACACAGATCACACATAGCAGCTGGAAGATGCTGGAACAAGAATCTGTAACTTTCTGACCTTTGTTTTTGTGATAGCTAAAGGGATTTGTCCTGCTCAGGACAGGAACCGTGCAGGTGTTTGTGGTGTCAAATCTATCGCACCCTTAGGTACCTCAGCAAAATAGCAGCTAAAGGAAGCATTAGTTGTTTGCCTCAACATGCTAAAAATAGTGCTTTTAAGTGTCAAAAGAAAAAGAAGCTGCAGAAGATAAGAGAAGAAACAAGCACTGAATATATCAGTCACAGTGTACAGTCAAGAGTACATGCTTGTTCAGTGAAACACTTTGAATGGAAAGCAAGGATGTAATTGTATATTGCATTACTGTCACTCAGCTGGATATCATACACCTATGAGTTTTAACACATATCTGACTTCTTGATGTTTCTGGTGCCTTCCTTTCTCCTTTTATTTTCCTTTAAAGGTTGCTCTTTCACAGCTGATTTAGTTTTTATACTCTGTCTTACAGTTCTCATTGTATGTTCGTTTGCAGGTTCTTCCTGGTCTTTCCTAGTTAATATCTCAGATGTTCTGCATTCAGCTATCTTTGGAAAGGATGGAGATGCTGCATCTCCCAGGAGCCGGTAAACAGAACATTAATAGCTGTCTCAGGCAATGCTGCATGTTCCATATTTTCACCCAGAATAACAATTTTACACTCACTGTTCCACTTAAAGCTATATCACTGAGACAGGTCTGACATCTCTCCAGCAAAAGAGCCCTAACTTACAACAACAAGAAGATGCATAGCACTGTTGTCCTTAATATTAATAAGTTTAGGATCCTGGGAGCGCACAAAGCACCTGTCGTTGGGCATATGGGTAGAATGTACTGCTACCCTGGAGTGCCAAGATGAGCGGATGGGGAGAGGAACCAGAGAAAGCTCTGGGCAGAAGAGTTAAATTAAAGTTAAAAAATAAAGAGAGGGGAATAATTAAAAAATTATTGTTCTGGTAAGCTCCCCGGTTCAATTTCAGAAAAAAACCCAAACAAAACAACAGCAAAAATAAAACAAAACCACACCCCCAACCACCGGTGATAGTGTTTTATCATTCACATCTTGTGGAGTCATTGCCCAAATAACTGTTTCTTTTGCAGTCAGTTCTGTCTCCTGTGCTCAGAATGAGGAAAGTACTTTAGGAGAGCCATTCTTCTGGGGTTAAAAAAGAAAAAAAAAAAACCAAAACCTCAGAAAAACGAGGTGTCTGGAAATCATTGCTAATGATTGCATTAGTTTCATGACAAAAGATTTTAGCATAGTTTTAAACGATTCTGTTTGATGATTTCATATTTCACACAAAAAAGGAACTCGTGTTTTCACTTAGCTGTGTGAACATTAATTATGTCATTTCTTACTTTGTTTTATTCTGGCAATTTGTCACTATTTGCCTGGAGGCCCAGTATACTGTTAACAAAAAAACCCACATTTTGGCAATGTTTACATTTGTGTTCATTAACAAGTTCAGAAAAAATTATTTTATTTATTTTTAATAAAAGAACTGCTTGCTTTATGAACAAGAAGATAAAACCCAATGCTGTGAATGAACTCTCAAGATAGAGGAAATATGGGCTACCACTCCTATCTTTCTGAGTCTGGATTTTGCTACAGAACCATAGAAGTGTTTGTACTTATATAGGTAAAAATACTTTTAAAAAAATCACATTAGTTTTACTCTAAGCCACAATAGGATCAAATAGAGCGAGTGTATAGTTGTTAGAATGTATCCTGTAGGTAGCAAAAAGAAAGCCACAGTATAACTTAACTTAGACTGAGCGTTTTTATGCTGGTGTGGCCAAGGCAAGAATTACTATATTTCATGTACTCTACCTACTTCTCAGAAGTAAAATATTTTCCTTTAAAAAGAGTGGGAGATGCTTTCCCTTCCCTCATACCTTTACAGAAAAATCTATTAAGTGATCTTCAGAGCACTTTCTGTATTTCTGTCTTCTATAAGTTTGGGGTCTTCCTTTCTCTCTCCATTAATTTCATATGACAAGGAAGTTCCAAACCATTTCCACAAAATAGCCATAATCATATCTATGCTCTTTTACAGTCATGATTACACATATCATCATATTTTGCAAACTCCTGCCCCTGAGCACAATATGACACTGTGACAATTTATGTTTGGGCTTTTAGCTTGGGTTATTTAGTGACCACTTTTCCTACTGTCAAACTCTTTACCTCTCCCAGCTATTTAATTTTCATTCCTTTTCTTTTCTGTTCCCCTCGCCTGTCCGTTCTGAGTAGCCTGTAGCCATCGATAGCTTCACTCCAGTCATGGGGTTTGTCCTACCAAGTTTCAGTAATAGCAACCAGGTCGTATCTTTCTAGCAGCACAGTGGCTTCCAGTTCCTGATGTTTGTTGCCCATGCTGCTTGTATTGGTGTAGAGATACTTCAGCTGGGCTGTCAGCCGTGCCACCTTGTCAGAGGAACACCTCTTAATTCCTTTGCGATATGTCACTGGTGTATCCCTCTTGGCTTCTATTACCTCAGGAGCCCCTGACTCATCTCTGTAAGAGTTCAAGTGGGCTGCAGTGTAGCCAGCACGTCTCAGAGTTACAGGCTGAGGGCCCTTGCTCAGTATGTAAATATATAGTCTTATACCTTTGCAACAATATCATCTGAAGAATACCCTTAAAAGCCAGAGCTAGTTTATTTTCTAGGCCAGATCTTGCAAAGGCCTTCAGGTTACACAGAAATTGTTATCCACACAATTGATAATTTCCATGGACTCTTAATACGAGACAGGAGATTAACATATGAGCTGTACATTAACGAATCCCTTATCAGCAGGTTCCTTTATTTAGAAATTTTCAGTTTTAGCTGAATTTTTCAATTCTTTTTCAAACTTTTCATCTTTAGCCGAATTGGAAAATTATATACAGTTCTTTGAAAACAGTTTGGGAAACAAAAAGAATGTGACAAGTTTTACAGAATTGCGATTTTCAGTGTTGCAACTACCACAAAGACTCTTCTTCTTCCACGTGTTTTAAAGAGATAATGTTGAAAACATTTATTATGGAAACTGAAGTGTCTGATGTTCCTAAGAGCCATTTATAGTGCAATCACATGTCTAGTTTAAAGAAAAGTCATCTTCATTCTCCACTGCAAGAGAAGCATATTAATCATGTCATAGAGTAGCCTAACGTGATGAGAGAAAAGTAAATACCAATTTGAGCTCCTCACTTAAATCATGGCCATCAAAAATGATGCTAGATTTATCAGAAAAATAGAAACAGTATACTGAATTTATATGGGTTTTTTGTAGAGCTTATCAGGTGCCTGTTATCATAACAGGCAATTAGAACAAGCTTTTTTCATAGCACCTTCACTGACTGTAATGAATCTAGATTTGCAACAGATGTGATAAATATAAACTCAATACAGCCCATTGACCCGGTTTTACTAATTCCATAAAACATGATAAAAAGCTCCATGATATATCAGAAAAATAGTCTCTCTTCAGTGTTTGAAGAAAAAGTGGAATAATTCTACAGTATGAGAAGTAAAATCTTCCAGACTAGGTTACCTAACAAAAATCTCTTAAAGGAACTGATATTTCAGAGAAGATGTGACTGTTCCAGTATTTTATTTTAAAGATCACATATATGTTTCTTAAATGAGTTTTACAGATAAGAGTGAAAGAAAATGTACATAGATAATATACATGACATTTCAAGGGAGCTATTGCTATAGATAAGATACAGATGAACATTTTGTAAAACTGCCTCATGCAATGTTCCATAAATAGCTTTTATTCAAAATAGCCCATCTACTTAGCAAAGAATTATAGGTGGACTACTACTACTATCACTACTACTACTAGTATCAGTAACAATATACAGTAGGAAGAAGGAACCTGAGATTAAGACAGTAGGGAAAATTGCTAAATGATTTAAAGACAGCATAATTAACCAAAACGTGAGAACCTATGGTAATCTTTGAAGGAACATTTTGGAAGATTTATGGAAGAACAGTTTGGAGGAGTCAAGAGATTGAGTAGGCAAGGCATGAAATACTCAACGCTCAGGCTGAATTTCAGTAATGGGAAGAAAGACCACATTCTAGTGGCCTAACACTTATTAACTGAGGTACACCTTGGACAACTAATCAAGGGAGATGGATAAACACAAAGTCAATATAAGAATTTTGAATTTAAGATCATGCCAGTATTGTTCATTCTAACAGTATATATAAAAGATTTTGAGGGAAAGAATAAGAATTTAATAACAGGCCGTATGACTTTGACTATGGAATTCATTAGAGTAAGCCCAATTTATACACAAATTAGAAACTTATTTCTTGCTGCATACATTTTTGTACATTGTTATTTTAATTTTTAAGTGTTATTTTCTATTTACAGCTTTCATGTTAATTATCTGGTTTAATCAAGTTCTGGTTTGGGGGGACTTATTAAATCTGAATAGATTCCTCTTCCACATAACACGCAACATCATTTTGTTACAATGAAATATGAATTTGAATATAATTAAATCTTAAATTCCACACTTAAAAATACAGAAGACAATTATGCTGTAATTTTAGATATTGAAATGACTAAACAACTAAACAACTAAAGAATTTTTAATATTCCCTAGTGCATTCTCTGAGGGTCCATTTCATTCACATGGAGAGTTGTACAACCAGCCCACAGAGATGCTCTAAATTTTCACTTGAAACCTTAAAAAGTGTTTGTCTTCACCATTCACTTTATGTAGACTTGCTTTCTTCACATGAAAGAGAACCCCAGATTTTTCAGATTCATTTTAAAAGCTAGTTAAAATGAAAATATATTTTGATGTATTTTCTGAATATTTTACAAGATCATAAAATTTGGAAAATTAGAAAAAGGAAAAATAAACCAAGAAATGTGAGTTTTTAACTACCCTTAGCCCTTGGATTTCTCTCTAGCTGTTCCAGGTTCCCCCAAACTTAAACTAACATGAATGCTGTCTGTTTAATAGCATGCTGATCCCATAGCACTTATCCTCATTGATTCTAGGCCAGGTAAAGTTTAGGAAGCTTTTCCTCATCTTGCACCTTCTCCTTACTTTCTCCAAGGAATAATTCTTGCTGTCTCCAAGACAGCAAGTAGTCCTGGTCCCTTTGTTATGTATTAATACAGCTTCAGTAAAACAGAGCATTATTAACATCCTCATTCTTTATTCTTTGCTGATGTGTTAAAAACTGCTGGTTTAGCAAGTAGAACTTCTATGCTTCCTGTGAGCTTCTCAAGGTGTACCCTTGTACTACTTTCCTTTCAACTTTAATGAGCCTAAGATTTGATCTCTGTGTGTACCCCTTTCCAAAATCATAGTTTCTGGCTTACTTTGAGACTTTTACAAAGACCACAAATGATGTTTTAATAAGAAATTCATACATTGAGGATATTTTTTCCAATTCTCCCTCACACCTTTTTATGATTCCAGGAATTCATACTATCATCTATATAAAATTTATCAGTGGCTGCCTTAAATCCCAGTTTTATCAGTACTTGCAGGCTAAGTGATATATCATGGATAGAAATACAGAAGCACAAGCTTTTTTATTTAAAAAAAGAAAAAAAACATAACCAAAAAAACCCCCAGAAAATCAAACCAACTTTTTTTTGTTACATTGCAAACTATTTAGGATCTCCTGAATTAATAATAATACATTTTAAAAGTGACTAAATGTTTTTAACAATTTTCTTCATTCCAATATTTGACCTAAAAAGGCTTCCCTAACTTTCAAATTATAACAGGATGAAGCAGGAACCGGAATAACTAGGGAAAAGAGCTAAAAAGTGGGTGAGCATTATTTACTTCTGGTTTCCCTGTTGCCTGTTGTTTCAGATGGCAGTAGAAAATCACATGCCATACAATAAAACAGTAAGTGACCCTAAAGAAGGCATTAGATCTCTTTTTTAATGAAGTCCTCACTAAAATTAATAGGACAAAAGAAATATCCCTTGAACCCAAGCTATCACATCTGTCCAAGAAGGTGCAGAACAAACAGCTCACCTTGATATAGAAGCGTCAGCAAAGCTACGTGCACTCTGCTGGAGCTCGGAGGCAAAGAAGCTGTAAAAGCAGGCTTGTTTCCAGAGGGCACAGCATCACTAATTCTAAAAATTCCCTTGAATGAAAAAGTTATCCTTTGTATGCTAATTGACTCAGTTCAAAGAACTCAGTTGTTAAAATACGAATAAAAAAGGAATATCGGGGGGCGGAGGGATCATAAGTGGCTTCGTGGAAAGGAAGAGTAAAATAACTGTCAAGGAAAATGCTACCCAATTCTCATTAGAAAACTCTTCTCTCAGCTTCTCTGGCTTGAGGGAGGGTATCCAATGGAAGAAAAGAAGATTAGTTTTTGTCACCTCACTGATCATGTCTGACAGACTAGCTTGTCAACACAAAATGTGAAATAGTAAACATTTTAAGGCTTATAAACAACTTATAAATGGCTGCTGCAAACAATCTTTCACTCTGAGGGAGCTGGGAGTTTAATTTCTTGCTGTGCCCATGTTTCTATTTTCATTCAATATCAGAAATTAAGTTTACCTACACCATATCTTTTGTTATGGCAAATAAATCAGTCCAGTAAGGCTTGGGCTGCCTTTCAAGTGTTAGCAGGTATATTGAAATACACTTTTATGGGCCTTGTAATGCATAATATCCCATGGATCTGGGCAGTTTTCCCATCCCAAAGATTGTTGAAACAATCCACCTCATGGTAGTGGTGCTTTTGTTATTCCTCTGGGATATGGGAGACCCCGGATCAAATCCTCTCTCTGCCACTCTCTAGCAGCATGATGGGATGCACTTATCATCAGGTACCGGCTGATATCAGCGTCAATCTCTCACAATGCAGTTTCTCTGTTTTCCATTAAAAATTAAAAGGAGGCAGGGATGTAGTCTTAGATACCATCACTTTTATCAGAGTCAGAGTGAGCTTCTGTGAGCTACTGAATATCTAACTCTTCTGTTTATACAGTAGAACATCTCCAAAATGAGAGAGAGCAAGCGCTTCTTGTATAAATAATATGCTGCTTAAATGTTATTGACTTGATCCTGTTTGCATCTTGAACATGCCTCTGTCATTTGCTGGATAGGGAGCTAATTATTAAGCTGGTAATTACCACAGTGCTACCCTTTGCCACTTGAACCAGAAAAATCTATGCTGAACCTGAGAAATCTTTCCTTACTTGATTGCTGGTGGACCTGTCACATTTGGAAAAAAAGTTTTCATTTTGTCAGCCTGGCTTTTTATCACAGAAAGTGGCTAATCAAAAAATTCTTGACAAGTTTTAAATGGAATTCAACACAGTGCAAAAGTTCAATATTTTCTGACTAGAATTGCTGTAAGAATGAATGTTTAAAAGCTCCCAAAAATGTTTTCATTTTCATTTTTTGGAGATGGTAAGAGGAAAATTCTACAAGAGCTAATGTAAAAGAAGAGTATTAAATACTGTGCTTATCCAGTGTACCCATCTTGCTCCTGATCCTTGGACTGCCCATGTATGAGATGACAGAGGTGAAGGGTAACATGGAGCAGATTTAAGGGCTGGATCCTCTAAGCATTTGACCACTAATGGCATCTGTGGGACAAAACACACTCGGCACTGTTCAGGAGGAAGACTTTCAGAACACGACACGTTCAAAAGAAAGCAAGGGCACAGGTTACACAAACTGGCATCGTTCCACTGACATCAGTTGAGCTGTGATAACTGACAGAATACAAATTTGGCCCAGACACCTAGCACGAGCTTTCTGTTGCGTGGACTTGAGACCAGATCTGTGCGTGACAACAGAGTGGCCCCATGCTGTGGGTAGGCTGGGGAGAGTACCACAGGCACGTCACTCTCAAGTATCTACCTTGCTTTCCTCTAAAAGCCCCAAAACCCTGCCTCTTCACTCCTCCCACTAGCATCCCTCTCTCCCGGAGTTGCTTCTGCTCCTGGATACCTGGTGTCCTCACTTGTCACTGATTACCCCTGCTTATCTCCCTTCACCAGTTTCATCACTTCTGCGTGGTGCTGAACGTCCTTCCACAGTCAGTTCAAGCCTCGTACATCAGGAAAGGGTTTATCACTGGTTTGCTGGAGATTGCTAGACAGTTCTGAACAGGAGTAGCTATCTGTCAAATTTTGGTTGGGCAGCTACTGGTGAAAATGTTTGTGATTATTGAAATGACATTCAAACACCGCAGGTATCTATCCCCGAAATGACAAAAACCAGGATGGGTGTCCATTCCTGAATCACTTGGAACAGACAGCTGATGTGTAAACACTGGTCTTGTTTTCTGATGTGGGAAAATGATCTCTAGCTTATGTACTATCAGCCTTTTGTCACAAAGTTGGAGTTTCTTAAACTTGTTGGGCAGAATGAAACGGTTGTATTCCCCAAATCCAGACAAAAGAAGTTTTGTTTCATTATCACTATCATGCATGAAGAAATTGCAACATGAACAATATTTATTTATCAGCGCCCTGAAAACAGAGATCAGATGAAAAACGCAATTTAAGAAAAGTGAATTGTTATCTATATGGCTCCAGAAAAATGGCTGAAACTTTCTTTTCTTTAGGTCTTTAACAGAGGTTAAATAAAAGCCATTGAAAGTGAATTATATATTAAAATCTCAACAACCATATGTAAGTCTAATGTACTAAAAAATGGTTTTCACTGGAGTCAGTATTAATGACTTTTAAACTTTAAAGGCTCTCCAAAAAATACCCCTGTCATGGTAAGTTATCATTTACTTTCAACAAAAATATTTTGTTTATTACCAAGACATTTCCTACAAGGGGAGAGCTGTAAAAATATCTCAGACTGCTACCACCTGCCTAATTATAATTAAATATTGCATTACAGTAGTGTAGGTGATATGCAAAAGGACCTCAATGCTCCATTGTATTGGGCATTCAATTCACATACACAGAGCAAGAAGCAGCCCTTGTCCGGAACAACACGGAGAAGCCGAGGGTCAGAGAGATAAGGAGCTTGTACAAAGCCACATAGCAAGTAGGCACTGGACCAGCAACCTAAATCCCAGAACGGTTCCTCTTCCATACTGCCTTATATGTGTGAAATAATTTTTAAGGACCTTTTTCTGGGCATGAAATATTTCCATTATAAATAGATCAATACATGTTGGTCCATTAATATAGAGAGTTGAATTGAAAAAAATTATGAAAGTGTGAATGTCTTTTTTTACCTACATCTTTTGGTGCATGAGATTTACCAGTTCAGAGTTCAGGAAATGAGGCTGTAGCAGGCAAAGTATTCATTACACTTTTAGATAGTGTCTTGTTAAAAAGATGTGTCGTATCAATGACTTTCATTGAGGGTTATACAGGCAGCTTTGAACAACTCTATTGTAAAATTAGACCCATCATAGGACAGTAAGAAAAAATGGTGTTCTGTTAAGAGAAACTGAAATGCTAACTTGATGTAGTTTTCAAGGGAAAAATATCTCATATATACAGAGTTTCAAAGTTCTTGTGTGAAGGAATTTATTCAAGGGAATCATCTAATTATGCTATCAAAAATATAGCACATTTCTTATAAAGAAAAACAGAAACATTTATCATTTGCCTTAACATTATATTGATGTAAACTCCAGGAGGACCATCAATCTCTAGAGGAAAAGAGCCTGTTTTATCAGGTGGGAAATAATAAATGTCAACACAAAAAATAACAAGGCAATTATATTTAACAATCTGCTGACACTGATTGGCAGAAATAGTGACAGAGACTCTTATTTCGTAATGACCTAAGGGTACATTTTAGAAAGCATCATTTCAAAAACTCAGGTTTTTTGTCTCATCAATTTATAGCAGTAGGAATAATGAAGTTCTTGTTCCTTGTAATAGAAATACATTGAATCCATGTTCAATGAGGCGTGGACACTGTATCTTTCCCCTTGGAGAAAGGCAATTGCAGCAGTGACGTGAAAACTTCTATTTGTTGCTTTCTCCACAAAGAGCATTTTCTGTGTGTATTTACAGCAGGGCTTGTGGGTCCAAGATGATTGTTAATAACTCCTCTTTCTGCTTAGTGATTCTTAACTGGTAATGGTAAGAGACAAATTATTTGCTATGGCAAGAGCCAGAGAGAGGGGCAATACTGAAAAATATCAAAAAAATACTATTTAATTTGGAAAGAAAAATAAGAGGCCTGTTACAAAAGTATTAAGTGAAGAAATATATAGAAAAAATGAGCTGGGAAAGGATTATATAAATAGCTATCCAGAACTGAAACTGTGTGCATCCTGTGTGGATTCTGACATATTTGTTATGCTTAAAATCCACAGTGTAATGATTTTATCATATTATTTTTTTTTTTACATTTAAGGATGCTAAGCTATATGCTTTGGTTCTGTGAGAAAACAGAGCACTGTAAATACAATTACTCCATTTCAAAAAGCAGATGCAGTTTCACCTCCCTTATAAATATCTAGATATCTCATAGCAGGGCCAGCCACGGGATGGACGGCAGGCACCCATATCTGTAAAGGAATTGCTATATTCTGTATAGTTCAAAGGAAGGTAAAAAGAACAAAATATGCAGCCCTTCTGTGAAATTCTGAGGGAATCTCTACATTATTTTCCAGAGATTAATATCTGCTTTGGGAGACTACAGCTTTTCTTGGTAGTTTAATAGATTATTCACTATGTACTTTGCTTTCATGTTATAGTTTCTATTGATTGCAAAACATTTTTTCTCTTCTTCCTTTCCTCTGGATGATTTTGAGAAAGATTTCTCTTTTTTTCAAAAAAAAGAGGAAGACAAACTTTTTCATAATAGTTTTAGAATAATTTTATTCATAGCATGTACGCATATATATTTTGTTAGATTTCTAATGACTTTTAGTTTTTTTTGAAGGCATTACATATTTTTTCCAAAAAGGTTATAATGAAAATTATTTCTGAATCAAGTTTCAGTGAAACTTTTCAAGGTTCCTAATTTGAACATGCTGTTTTTAAAATTTCAAACTCTAAATATATGTATTTTTTTCAAAAATTAGGTGTGAGCGATCTGTTAGACTGGGAATAGCATATGAACAAAGCAGGAGAATGCTAAAATATCAGAATTCTCCTCCTACTTATTTCCCTTTAAGGAGAAATGTAAGTAAGCAAATGTTGTGGCATTTCTCTACTGAGACCTGAAAATTGATGCCCCTGAGATCCATTTATCTATCAGCAAAAAGAATATCAAAATACCGTCTTCGGATCTGTCATGAAGTTCAAAGCCTTTGAGGCCTTTTATTGAGAGATATGAAGCATTATTATTCACTGACCAATGTGCAAGCATGTGCTATTGCTTTAAAATATTTTTATTTTAAATGACGAGAGCAGGTAAGCATATGTCTCCTAAAATGAATGTTTCTCATATGGTCCTCTTTTTTCTTCATCATACAGCTCTGCACTGTACCACGATGAAAAACCTATCAAGATACAGTGCCACTACATCTGACAAATGGGAACACCATGTTTTCCAAAGTTCACTGTTCTTCTACATTCTAAATTTGATCTGAAACCTATTTATTTTAGTTAAAATCTGAAAGAAGACATTACAAAATACCCTAAAAAAGGCCAGATTAACTTAAATTGTCACTAGTCTAGTGTAGAGGCATGTTGGTATTCACTGAAAAGAAGTCTTCTTTTGTATCTACATCTTTATGTACACAGAGGTATTATCTCATTGTGTTGGATTATTTCATTACTCTACCCTTCTATTACCTGAAGAGTAAGAAAATATTTCTATTATTTTGCATAGATGGTACAGAGACCATAGGTAAACCAGGTCATTTGCCCTAAACCACTGAAAAACAGGGTAAAATCAAAATCGCTTCTGTGATCAGGGAAATATTGTGCTCAGAGCACAAAACAAACAACAGAATCTGCCTTAGGAAATCTATAGAATCTATCCTGGAGGTAAGCTAGACAGGGAAGATGAGCCTCCAGAGACTCATGAGGCCAGGTAGCGGGCTAGTGGCAGAGAGACATTTCTTGTATTCTTGTTCCATTTCAATAGAAACCTTTTTTTCCTACTGTATTTTACAGAACCATCACCCTGTAGACCTCCTGCACTGTTCCTTCTTGCTCCATCCATCCCCAGCTCCTGCCATCTCCTCCTCACCTCCCAGCACCTACCTACCACCACCAATGCATCACCCAGAAGAGTTTATATAGCTTGGCTCCCCTCAATGGTATGCCTCACTATTCAAGTTTATTTGCTGCATCAGAAGAGAATTACTGAAATAACACTTTTCCAGGCTTGCTTACTTGTACACACGCTATTTGTCGATTTTTTATTGACTGCATAGGAAAACAGGAAAAGTGCTTGTAGTCTGCTGTTTTACTCATGCTAACCTGACAGGTGCTTTCACTAACTCCGGTTAGAAGATGCAGAAACACTTAGCTAACATGGAAATATTCTTAGTGTGGGAAACAGTTCTGGATTTTAATAAAAAAGCTTTTTGTTTCTTTTAATATTAGAGGGGGAAAAAAAAATAGACTTGTTATTTTTAAAATACCATATATAACCATACCGAATAGCAGGCTTTGAAAGAAGAGTGATTTTTATTGAAAAGATCAAAGGTCGTATCAAACTATTAGTGTTTTAAACTGTTCACTTCTAGTACTTCATACAAGTAATTTTATTTTATGAGGCAGAATTGAGTAACTCCTATTAATTTTCTTTCCATACCTCAGACTTCTAGATATTATAAGTAAAGTTAACCAGCATTTTTTAAGAATGAATATTTCTTTTGATATTTTATGTTACAATTTGTATTATTTCAGAAATAAATTGCATAGTTGTGTAAAATGCTTCACACTTGTCATGGTTTGAGCTGGGCTGGCCACTAAAACAAACGGCAGATGCTCTCCTGTACTTCTCTCCCCTTCAGAGAAGGGAGAGTATCTCCCTTCAGGGAGAGAAGGATGAAAGAAAAAAGAGACTTATGAGTTTAAAAAGAAGCTAAACTCCTTTAAAAGAAAAATAGTTAAATATATACAATATATACAAAACTATATCAAGCTCCCAGGATGACAATCATGTCACCGGCAGGCACTGGGAAAGTCCCACACTGGACTCAGCAACAGACGGGAGCTGGATTCTGGATCTGGATTCAGGAATGTACAGATTGGGATCAAAGGCAGACGAACAGAGAGGGTCTGTCCTCGGACACTGGTCATTGAAGAAAGAGAGCTGACCCTTTGATCTCTTTATAATGAGCATGATGCAGATGGGATGGAATACCCTGTTGGTCAGTTTTGGGTCACCTGTCCTGTCCGC